>NC_046665.1:92465602-92529138 GCF_010883055.1 Belonocnema kinseyi
ACTCGGGATACTTATAAGATACTACCATGATTTTTTCAGATTTTTTGGTCCAAAAATAAATTAGGCCAAAAACCGGCCTTACCGACCCTCCCCCTTTGTTTCTTCTTTACTACTATTATTAAAACTGATAAACTGAAAACAAAACGATTACCAGCTTCCCTGAAAAATACAGTTATCCGCCTAGACCATTTTCCAGACCATTTACCATTTACCCCTTGTTTCAGATCTCCTTCTCTTTTACAGAAATGATTTTTATTAGAGTCAAGTACTTTTTTCTGTCATACATCACAGGCTCTTTTTTGAACCTGGACAAAGAGTTTGGACTGAATAGCATGCACTGAAAGTCGCTATTGGTCGCGAAAAAGGCCTCGCTTTCGCGTCTCATTTCTCTCAGAGCCCAATCTTCAATCTTCGAGTCCCAGCACCGACCATCGGTCCAGCCGGTTGATAGATGTGGAAATAATTATAGGCGAACGTTCGCGCAACAAGAGTAAAAACCATGTCAAATTTTTGGCGGTAATGACTTTTAGCCATGCAACACAAAAAGCAAGCGAGGCAAGCTTTGAATGACCGAAGTCGTCGTCGTCGTCGTCGGGGTTCGACGAAGCACTGTGAACTGGACACGAGGTCAAGGCAAACCTTTCAGATCCACGACCGCTTGAATAATCAGCCTCTGAGCTCAAAATATCATTCTCTAATGTCCCTCATTTGACATCCAGCTCGTCATAAACTTATTTAATAACAAAACAAATAATCAAGTTGAATGAGGTGCCGGTACAGAGTGGATAATCTTGATTTATTGCCGATTTTAACTCTTCAAAAGTGTCTGATAAATTTTATTTCGCTTAAAATATATTCCAAATTTTAAATTGAATAAAATTTCTTAATTCTTAAAATAGAGGCTGGTTTTAGGTCAAGGTTAACCTGGAAATCAGTGAAAAATAACGGATTGAAAAAATGAAATCTTGTAAGAGTCTTTATTTCAAATTTTGTTATTCTATTTATGAAATATTCCATGATAAAAATATTATAGGATCAAGATTATGTCATTTGAAATTTAATCATTTAGGGGAATTACAAATTCGTCAGGAAAAATGTTAGAAAATTTGCGGTTATCCTGAAAAAATATTCTTGTTAGTTATTTATGTTGTTATATATTTATTTTTCTTCAGTTTCTTCCTACTGAAGATTTTATTTTTAATTAAAACTGTTATTCTTCATTTGCAAATTCTTTAATTCTCTAATATTTCCGATTTGCTTTCCAGCTTGCCATAAACTTATTTAATAACAAAACAAATAATCTGGTTGAATGGGGTGCCGGTACAGAGTGGATAATCTTGATTTATTGCCGATTTTAACTCTTCAAAAGTGTCTGATAAATTTTATTTCGCTTAAAATATATTCCAAATTTTAAATTGAATAAAATTTCTTAATTCTTAAAATAGAGGCTGGTTTTAGGTCAAGGTTAACCTGGAAATCAGTGAAAAGTAACGGATTGAAAAAATGAAATCTTGTAAGAGTCTTTATTTCAAATTTTGTTATTCTATTTATGAAACATTCCATGATAAAAATATTATAGGAACAAGATTATGTCATTTGAAATTTAATCATTCAGGGGAATTACAAATTCGCCAGGAAAAATGTTAGGAAATTTGCGGTTATCCTGAAAAAATATTCTTGTTAGTTATTTATGTTGTTATATATTTATTTTTCTTCAGTTTTTTCCTACTGAAGATTTTATTTTTAATTAAAACTGGTATTCTTTATTTGAAAATTCTTTAATTCTCTAATATTTCCTATTTGCTTTCCAGCTTGTCATAAACTTATTTAATAACAAAACAAATAACAAGGTTGAATGGGGTGCCGATACAAAGTGGATAATGTTGATTTATTGCCGATTTTAACTCTTTAAAAGTGCCTGACATACTATATTTCGTTAAAAAAATATCCTTAATTTCAAATTAAATAAAATCTCTGAATTTTTAAAATAGAGGCTAATCTTAGGTCAGGGTTAACCCGAAAATCAGAGAAAAGTAAGAGATTAAAAAAAAAGAAATATTTTTTTATTTTGTTTATAAAATATTTTGTGTTAAAAATGTTATAAGATTAAGATTCTGTCATTTGAATATTAATCAGTGGTGTACTTCTAAAATAAAGTTTGTTAATTTAATAATTTTCGTGAAAATGCAACTAAACTGTTAACAAGTCATCTTTTTTAATTAAAAATTCAACTATTTGATCAAAATTTTATTTTTTAGTTAAAGGTCTATTTCTTCGGATGAAAACCTAACTTTTTAAATAAAAATTCGTTTCATGTTTTGTTAAAAATGCATTTTTTAAATCGACAATTAAACCATTCCAATTTGGGTTGAAAATTGATGTTTTTTAGTTGAAAATTCAACTTTTTGGATTAAAATTCGTCTTTCTTGGTAGAAATTTAATTTTCCGTGTTCCAAATTTATCGTTTTTGGTTGAAAATGCAATTTTTTTAGTTTAAATATCAAATGTTACATGCTTCGTTAAGAATTTATCTGTTTTATGGAAAAGTCGATTACTTTACTTTAAGTTGAACTAATCTGCAACATAATTAATTTTTTTTATTAAGGATTTATAAATATAGTTAAAAATGTAACTATGTGCTTCTAAATAAACTCTTATGTCGAAAATTCAGTACGGTAGAAAATTAAACTATTTGAATCAAAATTCAAATTTTGTTGCAGATAATTCGTCCTTTTAACTTTAAAATTGAATAGTTTTGTCGAAAATTCATCTTTTTGGTTCAAATCTATTTAGGTTTAACCATTTAACAATTGAACTATTTGGTTAAATACTTATCTCTTTTAGTTGAAAATTAAACTGTTTTTTTTTAAAGTCAATTTATAATTATATTTAAAAATGTAACTATTTGGCTTTAAATAAACTTTTATGTAAAAAATTTACAAATAATCAGGTTGAATAGGGTGCCGGTACCAAGTGGATAATATTGATTTATTGCCGATTTGAACTCTTCGAAAGTGTATGATAAATTTTATTAAGTTTAAAATATATCCTAAATTTTAAATTGAATATATTTAAATTTTTTTTTAAATACAGTTAAGGTAAACCTGAAAATTAAGAGAAAGTAAGGGATTGAAAAAAATAGAAATCTTGCAAGAGTTTTTATTTCAAATTTTTTTACTCTGTCTATAAAAGATTCCACGATAAAAATGTTATAAGGTTAAGATTCAGTCAGTTCAATATAAGTGATCTAGGAAATTTAAAAATTCGATGAGAAACAATGAGGAAATTTTGAATTTGAAGTTCGCGACTGTCCTGTAAAAAAAGTTCTTGTGAGTTATCAATTTTTTTACATATTTTTCTCTTTAGTATCTTCCACCTGGTAATTTTATTTTTAATTAAAAATGGTACTCTTAAAATTATTTTGTTTAAAATATCTTTTTGTAAATATAGGTATGTAGTAAAAAATTTATTATTACAAATTCAGTTAAACAATTATTTTTAAACAGAAAGGGGGATTGTCAACAAAATAGTTCATTTTTCAAACGAACTCATAAATCTTTGATAAAAAAAATATTTTGACAAAGAATGTATTCAAAAAAATTTATTTTTAATATAAAAGCTAATATTACACCAAAGAAATATATTTTCAAACCAATATATTAATTTTCTACCAAAAAGAATAATTTTTAACAAAATACATTCTAACCAAATATTATAATTTTTAAGTTAAACAACCTAATAGTTGAATAAGTTTCTTCCTCCTTAATATTTTGTTTTCATTGGAAATGGTATTCATTTTATCATTTTTAGTTGAAAATTAAACTGTTTTACAGAAAAATGGTCCCCTTTAATAATCAGAATCTGAGCTCAAAGTATCATTCTCTAATGTCCCTCATTTGAAATCCAGCTCGTCATAAACTTATTAATTAACTCAGAAAAAATTAATTTAGGAAAATTGAAAGACGAAAAGTTAGAAAATTTGGAAAATAATGTTTGGGGCCACTCGAAAAAACTGTTCTTGTTAGTAATTTATTTTCCTTTTCTTTCCCTATTTTTTAGTTTATTCTTTCTGACGATTATATTTTTATTTGAAAAAAAATTATGCTTGGTTTGAAAATTCACCAATTTTGATCAAATGTCACAAATCAAGTTTTTTGTTGGAAATGTAACAGTTTTCTTTTTTTAGAAAATTGGTCTTTTTGTGTTAAACTCAATTTTTATTTGAAATAAAAATTTCAGTTGGCTGAAATATCTACTATAACATAATTCATTGAGAATTTACCTTTTTTAAATTCATATCTTTGGTTGAAAATTGTGTTTTTTTTTCTTTTGTAGGTTGAGAATTAATTTTTTTAACGAAAACTTAATTATTCTAGTTGAAGATTCATAATTTTGTCTCAAACTTCATCTCGTTAGTAGTAATTTTAGCTACTTTGTTAAAAAAATTTGTTTTTCAAAATGATTTTTTTTATCAGCAAAAGAAGCTATTTCAGTTATGGTCGGGAATTAATTTTTTTGAATTAAAAATTCAATTACTTGGGTAAGACTTGAGCCACTCAATTCAAAATTAATTCAAAATTTACTATTTTGTCGAAAATTCTATTTTCTTTTTATTGAAATTGAATTTTCTAAATCGAAAATGTAAATTTATACTTTATTTATTAAAATTCGCATTTTCAGTCTGAAATTTCAACGGTTTTACGGAAAATTCGTCTTCTGGTTTGAAGGTTCAACAATGTGGAAGAACTTTATTTTCATTTAGAATCAAAATTAAACAATTTTTCTTTAATTCGTCTTGTAGATGGAAAATAAATAAAAGTGGGTGATCAATTCAATTGTTTTTTCGAAAATTAATTTTTTGGTGGAAAATTGAACTTTTTTGGTCAAATGTTTGATATTTTTGTTCAAAATTAATTTTTCATTGTTAGAGATCAATCATTTATTTTTTAAATTACACTATTTAAAACCAAAATAGCTTTCTTGTTGAAAATTCGTTCTCTTTTTTTAAATTAATTTTTTAACACAAAATTGAACTTTTTCATTAGGAAATTAATATTTTTGGTCAAAAATTCATTCATTTGGTTGAGATTTCATCTAATTATACCGAAAATTTATTTATTTGGTTAAAATTTAAACTATTTTGTTGAGATTTCGTTCTTTGTTGTTGAAATATCAACTGTTATATTTTTTATTGAAAATTAATCTTTTTCATTGAAAACTCGAATGGTTTTGCTAAACCTTAATCTTTTTTGTTTCATATTTTGATTATTATTTGATTATCATAGGTTTTTGGTAGAAGTTCATTTATTTATTTTTTGTAATTCTATTTTCTTGAAAATTAATTTATTTTGTTAAAAATATATCTTTTTTGAAAGAAAATTAAATTTTTGTTTGTTATAAATTTAACTCTTTCGGGAAAAATTTAACTAATGTGTTAAAATTCATTTTCTTGTTGTTAAAACCCCTCGTTTCGACTGCTTTTGGTCAAATTTTAATCCTTTTTGTTTGAAAATTTGACTATTTGGTATATTTTGTTGAAAATTTAATTATTTAGTTGAAAATTCTTTTTTTTTAATAATATATTTTTTATTTAAAATTGAAATCTTTATTCGATGATAAATCTACAAGAACATTATTCGCTGCAAATTCATCTCCCATGATTGAAAATTGAAATATTTGATCGAAAATTAGTTGTTTTTTTTTCAATTATTTTAAGTACTGAAAATATAACTTTTCCATTTTTTTTGTTAAAAATTGATCTTCTTTGATTAAAAATTAATCTCTTATGGTAGAAAAAAAATCCAAAATTTAAAGTGGAAAAAATGAAATTCTTAAAAATATCTGCTATTTGAAAATTGCAAGGCTAAACTTTTTTCTATTTGAAGGTTTTTTTAAAAAAAAAAATTTTCATAAGAAAATATAAAAACAAAACATTTTTTCCCCCAATTAAATTATTGTTTAAAATGAAAATCGTTATAACTCCGCCAAATATTATTTAAACTATTTTAAATTTGGTATGCATAAATAGTATACTCTAATGATGTCCGTAAAATAAGGAAAAAAATTTAACTAACTTATATTGTTATACTAATTAACTGCAAATTAAGACCAGTCGTTAATTATTGTTTAAGTTTCACCGACTATAAAATTATAGTGAACGACCGGTTTCAATTTTCAATTAATTATTATTAAACAATTGTCAGTCACAATTATTTTCTTCATTTTTCAGACATTCTCAAAGTATATTGTGTGTGCAAACCAAATTTCAAATGGTTCAAATCAGATTTATCTAAGTTAAGACGATTACTGTTTAAAAAAAAATTGAATCAGGGAAACATCTGTTCACTTTTAAATTTTATTAATAAAAATATTAATTGAAAATGAAAATAAAAAGATTTCGGCCTTGTCATTCTCTATAATCCGATATTTTTCAAACTTTAATCTTTGGATCTCTCGAGACGCTTGGACAGTAATTTTTCGCTTTTTCGAGCATTCGTCCGCTTATGGGATCCGGGTCCTCAATTATCTTCTTTAAAGATTATTGATAAAAATAAAAATAAAAAATTGGTCCAGAAAATTAGGGAATTTTGAAGATGAAATTTTGCGAGCAGCCTAATATGTAAAATAATTCTTTGTTCTAGATTTTCAGAAAGTTCGATTATGATCAACGCTGCGGAGAAGACCTTTCGTATCCTTTCGTATCCTTTGGTCCCCGACCCGACTAATGCATCGGCGTGCCCCCGGGGTCTTCGGTAATGCCTAATTAATCCAATTAATCTAGCCTGGCACAAATGACCGCGGCGCCTTCCCCTTTCCCCTCGTCACGATTTCAAAGGCGGGCGCTGCACGCAGTGATGGACCGGCGGATGGACCGATCCGACATTCCGAGAAATTAACGATTGCCGGTGATTTATAGTAATTCATATTTTAAATTATTGGCCGTCATTAGCGTCCGTTGGGGTATTAGTCCTCTGTGACGTGCTAATCCCCTTCCCCTACGCTTCTTAAATCCCCACCCTTTTTTTAAAAACCCTTTCTTCTTGGCCTAACTTCTCTACGATAATCAAATTAAAAAATAAAATAAAAAACAAATTTCTAATTTTGTTAAATAATTATAAAATAATTATGCTTATCGAAAAATATGGGGCAAGTTTGCTGCTAGAGTTACTAAAATTCCCGAATTAAAAATTCCTTAATGGAAAAGTTTCAGAATAATAAAATTCCCGAACAATAACATTCATAAATGATAAAATTTCCGAATTTTAAAGTTCCCGAATAAGACAATTCCTACATAATTGAATTCCAGAATTGAAAATTTCCCGAATAATAAAATTTTTAAATAATAGAAATCCAGAATTGAAAAATTTCCGAAGTGAAAAGTTGAAGAATAATAATATTTCCGATTTTAAAAGTTACCAGATAATAAAGTTCCTAAATAATAATATTAGCAAATTGACATTTCCGAAATTCCCGTATTGATAAGTTCCCGAAAAATTCCTAAATAAGCAAATTCCTGAATAATAAAATTCATAAAATAATAAATTTTCCGAAATGAAAAATTCCCGAATAATACAATTCCTAAATAATAGAATGCCAGAATAAAAAATTTCCAAATTGAAAATTTTTCTAACAATAAAATTTCCGATTTGAAATATTCATAAATAATAAAATTACCGAATTGAAAAGTTGCCCAATAATAAAATTCCTAAATAACAAGATTTCAAATTTTTAAAATTCCTGAATTTATAATTCCCTTATTTCAAAATCCCCAAATTAAAAATTCTCAAATAATAAAATCCCGATATTAATAGATTCCGAATTGAAAAGTTCCCGAATAATAAAATTTCAGAATTTAAAAATTTTGAATAATAAAATTCCTAAATAACAGAATTCCAGAACTGAAAATTTTCCGATTTGAAGAGTTCCCCAATAATAAAGTTTCCGATTTCAAAAGTTTCCGGAAAATAATATTTCTAAACAATAAAATAACCCATTTGAAAAGTTCCCAAATAATAAAATTCATAAATAACAAGATTTAAGAATTGGAAAATTCCTGAATTGATTATTCCTGTATAATAATTTACCTAAGTAATAAAATTCCCGAATTTAAAAATCCCTCAATTGAAAGGTTTCCAAATAATAAATTAACCAAATAATAAAATTCCAAAATTAATAGATTCTGAATTGGAAAGTTTCCGAAGAATAAAATTCCAAAATTTAAAAATTCCCGATTTGAAAAGTTCCCGTATAATAACATTCCTAATTAATAACATTCCTAATTAATAAAATTTCCAAATGGAAAAAATTTCCAAGTTCCCGGATAATAAAATTCCTAAATAATAAAATTTCCGAATTAGAAAATTCTCGAATAATACAATTCCTAAAAAAATAAGATTCCAGAATTAAAAAATTCCTGAATTGATAATTCCTGTATAATAATTTACCTAAGTAATAAAATTCCCGAATTTAAAAATCCCCAAATTGAAAGGTATCCAAATAATAAATTAACCAAATAATAAAATTCCGAAATTAATAGATTCTGAATTGGAAAGTTCCCGAAGACTAAAATTCCAAAATTTAAAAATTCCCGATTTGAAAAGTTCCCGTATAATAACATTCCTAATTAATAAAATTTCCAAATGGAAAAAATTTCCAAGTTTCCGAATAATAAAATTCCTAAATATTAAAATTTCCGAATTAGAAAATTCTCGAATAATAAAATTCGTAAAAAAATAAGATTCCAGAATTGAAAAATTCCTGAATTGATAATTCCAGTATAATAACATTTCTAAATAATAAAATTTCTGAAATGAAAAAGCCCCAGGTTGAAAAGTCCCCAAATAATAAAGAGGCCAAATAATAAAGAGGCCAAATAATAAAATTCTCAAATTAATGGATTGCGAATTGAAAAGTTCCAGACTAATAAAATTCTAGAATTTCAAAATTCCCGAATTCTAACAATTACTAACAATCACATTCCTAAATAATAAGATTTCCGAACCTAAAAATTCGCGAGTAATGAAATTCCTAAATAAAAAAATTCCTGATATAAAAAATTCTCTAATTGGAAAATTCCCAAATTATAAAGTTCCCGAATTGAAAAGTTACCGCAAAATTCCTAAATAATAGAATTCCAGAATTGAAAAATTCCAGAATAATAACATTAATAAATGATAAAATTTACGAATTTAAAATTTCGAAAATAATACAATTGCTAAATAACTGAATTCTAGAATTGATAAGTTCCCGAATAATAAAATTTCGAAATAATAGAATCCCAGAATTGAAAAATTGCCGAAGTGAAAAGTTTACGAATAATAAAATTTCCGATTTAAAAAGTTTCCGGAAAATAAAATTGATAAATAATCAAATTTCCGCACTGGAAAGTTTCCGAATAATAAAATTCCCAAATAATAAAATTTCTGATTGGGACAATTTCCGAATTAAAAAGTTCCCGAATCATAAAATTCCCCAATTTAAACCTTCCCAAATTTTATTTTTTGAGATTTTTTCAGTCGCTTTGCAGAAAATTGCAAAGCAATGTTTTCGATTTTGCAAGATTACAAAATTTTAGAAAATATTCGAATATTTTTAACAGATATTTATAAGTTCTCAATGGAATAAAAAATTAAATTCCTGATAAACTTTATATTGTTAAAGATTTCAAACAAAAATTTTAATATATTTTTTTGTACAATATTTATATTAAGAGAATATTTAAAAATATTTCATTTAAAATTTTTTGAAAATAATACACGATTTCAAGGAACTTAACAAAATACAGATTTTTAAATATTTTTGAATAAAGTTTTAAAGCTTTTTAAAAGATTTCAAAGATAATAAGAAAATTCTCTTGATATTTGCAATTCTGACAAATTGTTTTTTATTTGATAAAAGTCTTTTTCGTGGGAAATTGCGGGTATCCTTAATGCAAAACACATACATTTTTAAAAATATTTACAATTTTTTAAAAACTTTAGATTATATTGGTGTGTTTTACTTTCACTCTAACAATTTTTATTTGAAATAATTAAATTCAAAAACTTGACTATGTTACGGTTTTTTATTAGAAAAAACAAATTTATATTGAAATGCCATTCTATAATAATAAAAATGTATATAATAATGCAAATTTTTAAATAAGATGATAAAGAAACCCATTCTTTGGAATGTGCTTTAGAATTTATTTTTTCTGCTTTGAGCTGCCAATTTAATTTTCTAAAATTTCTGGGTTAGGCTTTCTATTATTACAGATAGTATATACCATAAATTACCAAAATATTGTATTAGCTTCATATTTTAATCTGAGAATTTTGCAAGAAACAATTTTAAAACAAAATCAAGTGTTAATATTAAAATAAAATTATAAGCTTTCAATTTTAAGTCCTTCAGTACTTTCCAAAGGTAGCAGTTTCGAGTTTTTTTTTAATCTTTTGAAGAATCTTACTTTTAATAATTAATTTCTAATGTGAAATTTTGACCGATTACTTGTCCAAAAATATTTAGTATAAACGAAAAAAAATCTACCTCGGCCGGGATTTGAACCGTAAACGCTACTCTCTAGGAGTTAAACATTAACTAATTACGTCATCGGGACCACACTCTCACTTCGAATCATTTCTCGGGACTAAGGAACTTTTTAATGAATTTTTTGTTACAGTGAAGGAATTTTATAAAAGTTTATTATCACTTTTGATGATTTAAGAACATTTTATAAACAGTAATTACGGACCTGTTCTTACGTGGGATTTGTGCCTGTGTGCGCGCCCAGAATATATTATCGTTTTGTTCCTGACCGAGCCGGGGCTGGTTGTCATTGGCTCATTTGTTAGACGCCATCAGACGCCATCCAAAGCATGCGGGACCTTGATTTAGTGCCTCCACCTCAAACCGAGCTGTCCCGTGATCTCCGATGTACTTCAACATTATATCAAATGAGACAAGAAGCCAATTTGCTCTTTCGTCTTACTTCACCTCTAATTGCTGTCAATATATCCGCACCTTTAAGAATATTCAAGCTTTAGGTTTTGTGTTTGTTTAATTGAATTTTTGTAGTTGCAACAACTCTTAGGGTCACCAGAGACTGTACTATGTGATTAATCATAAAGTATAAGGTATCTTTGGGGTAGCATACCAAGGTATAGAAGCAAAGCATTCTAAAAAAAATATTTAGCGTCGCGTCCTGCTTGGGGAATCGAACCCACGCCAGTGGGTTCTGCGAGCCAGTGTTTGAACACAAGACAATGTCGATACCATCGGAGTCACGATGAGTTCCTTTTTTTTTTGTTTCTTTTTTTTTGTCTTACGATGTAGAGTTCTTTGAATTTAAATAGACAGATACAACAATCGATTTTATGAATACGATTAATACAGAAAATCGATTAATTTTTTCTGATTTTTTAGACGGTTGATCTTTTTTCTGATTTCAAGAGATTCCTAAGAATTGCAAAAAATTTCAAAAGATTTTAAAGATTTATGAAGGATTTAAAGAGATTGTAAAAAAATTCCAAAGACTTCTAAAGGATTTTAAAAATTTTTTTAATTTTGAAAAAACCTAGGTGCTCATTAATTTTGCGGCTCAAGTAAAAGTGCGCATCCTTGGAAACAGAGAGCCTAATAGAACTTTTTTTGAGAATTTCTTTTTAGTTCGTTCGTATCCGACAGATGGCGATGTAAAAAAAACGGCGGTCGGTAAAAGTTTTAAACATAACCTTAAAAATGGTCACATCTCATCTCCATTATCTTTCTTTCAAGAATGACTGATCTCTACACTTTTTGTTCTTTAAAAACATTTTTCCCTGTGCACTGTAGTTGAATTTGTATTCTTCTTTATTAAAAAAGGTTACTTTTTGATGTAGCTCCTTTGGAACCAAAAATCGGTTCTATTAAAGTAAAAGGATTTTACGAAATTTAAACAAATTTTAATGCATTTTAAGAAATTCGATTACAAGGGATTTCCAAAGATTTGAAGAAATTCCAAAGATTTAAAAGGAATTTACAGCTTTTTATGTTCAAAGGATTTTATCGAATCTTAAACAAATTGAAGTGATTTTCCAGGATTTTAATAAATCCCTGAGGATTTAATAATATTGCTGCGGATTTTTAGGAATTTTGTAGGATTTCAATGATTTCAAAGGGTTTTAAGGAACTAAATAAACCTTTAAGGAATTATTAAAAAATCCTAAATTTTTCAAAAGAATTTGTATTACAACGAAACCTTTCAATAGCCCTCCCATCTATAGCCCTTCCGAGAATGAGCGCCGTGACGCAAGTAGTTGTAACTGAAGCTGCGCGGGGAGCACTGGATCTGCGATTGTCACTCAGGCGAGCACTCAGGTGTGAACAAACAAAAGCGGAGCGGCCTAAATTAAGTTAGTTTCCACCCACTGCCAGCCCCAAAATCAGCGCTATAGAAGAGTTTTACTGCATTTTTAAGTATTTAAAAGGATTTACCGGAATTTCAAGAGATTGTGAAAGATATCCAAGGATTTCGAAAATTTTCCCATAATTTTTAAGGATTTCGAGGAATTTTTAAATATTTCAAAGGATTTCATGAAATCGGACAAGATTTGAATGGATTCGAAGAAATTTAACTTAAAGGAATTTCCAAAGATTTCAAGAAATCTCAAAAGATTGAAAGGAAATTTCAAGTATTTTAATTTCAGAATATTTTAGGGAATTTTAAGAAAATTTTACAGATTTTTAAAGAATTCAATAAATGCCTGAGAATTTTACAGTATTGCTAACGATTTTTAGGGATTTTGTAGGATTTTAAAGCTTTTAATGGATTTTGAAGAATTGACAAAGTTTTAATGGATTTTAAGAATATTCTGAATATTTCAAAAGAATTTGTAATATTTTGAAATATTTAAAAGAATTTACTTTCATTTGGAGAGATTGTGAAAGAAACTCAAGTATTTCGAAAATTTTCCCCGAATTTTCAAGGATTTCGAGGAATTCCTAAAGATTTCACAGGGTTTCACGGAATCGGACAAGATCTGAATGAATTTCAAGAAATTCAATTTAAACGAATTTCCAAAGATTTCAAGAAATTCCAAAAGATTTGAAGGGAATTTCATGTATTTTAATTTCAAAGGATTTGATAGGATTTTAAGCAAATTTGAGAGATTTTCAAGGCTTTCAATGAATCTCTAAAGATTTTATAATATTGTTAAAGATTTTCAGGTATTTTGTAGGATTTCAAAGATTTTTTAAAAAGCATTTGTAAAATTTTCCAATATTTCAAACAATCGACCGAGATGTCAGTGAATTTAGAAAAATTCAAGGGAATTAAAGGAAATTCGATAAAATTAGTGTAAAATCAATATAAACAAAAAATAATTGGAGTAAATAGAAAACATTGGAATCCAAAAAAAATCCACTGAAGTACGATAAATAGAAGTGAATAAAATCAGTGAATAATAATCTCAAAAAACCCATAAGAATTCAACATGATTTCAAAAGTTTTCAAGACGAATTACAAATTAAGGTCCAAAAGAATCTGTGAAATTGAAATAAATAAAGAAAAAGTTAAGCGAATTCAAAAGAATTCAAAGAAATTCAGAGGAAATTAAGATAATTTAAATACAGTTTAAATGAATAGAGCATCAATATTTAATTAAAAAAGAAACCATTTAATTTAGTAGATGCCAAGAAAATTTCAAAAGAATTCAGGGTGAATAAAAAATAATTCAAAGAAATTAAAATAAAATCAGAAATAACTTGGTTCTCTGTTTTAATTTATTGAAAAAAATGGACTAAAGTTATGTTTCTATTTTTTTAAAGTTTCTAGTGCATTTACCTAAAAAAGTGACTGAAAAGTGATTTTAGAGAAAAGTGACATAAAGTGCTTTTAGAAAAAAGTGACAAAAAGTGACTAAAGTGACTGTTTGGGTTGAAAGGAATACTCACTCGGTTCTAGCCTCGTTGCGAAACACCGCACCGTTCCGTCCAGTTCGCTGATCAATCTCTCCAGCAATCACCCCAGGTGAAGAGCTTCACAAAGTCATTATATTTCTAAAATACAAAAATGTCTACAAAATTAAAGAGAGTTCCTTTTTTCACTGTTTACGAGTCATAATAAAAAGTTCCATATCAGAAGACAAGATCCCAAAAATAGTTGGATATTTTTATTAATGAATTCTGAGTATCCTTACATTAGAAGTGATACTCTCAGCTCATTCTCAATTCTTTCAACTACTTTTCCTTTCTCTCCTTCGCCGACGGTTAACGTCTTCCTCGAAAAACCCGGGACAAACGCAATTCGTCAAAGTGACGATTAGTCGGTCACGGAACCGTCACGGGGAATATGGACTCTCGCAAATTTTTCTTTTATTTTTTATGGGTGCGAAGTGAAATTTTCACAAGAAACATGATCCTCATTTGCCTTCATTACACTAATTAAAAGCTATATTCAAAACACCTCTATTATTCCTTCCAAATAAGCTTTAATTTTATTTTTAATTACACTGATTTGCGACGCTATTTTCAGTGATTTTTTTTAGCTCTTCTCCTGCCTTTTTTGAAAATTTGCAAAATTTCGGGACCCCCCCCCCCCCATTCCCTTAAAATAACATGTTACACTGAAGCTAACTCTCCTCCTATTTTTTAATACAAACTATAAATTTAATTTTAATTAATCGTCAGTCGAACAGTAAATAATTAGTTAAAATTATTTGACGCGAGTGTGAAAATATGTTTAATGAATTTATTTTAATACTTTTTTCACTTGAGAATATTTATATTATTTAAAGATTTACTTAGACAGTTTAAAGGTTGTGGTTAACAGGTAATTTTTTTTAGTTAAAGAATCTGCTATTATATTTTGGTTAAAAATTCAAGTCTTTTTTTAAAAAGTAATAGTTTTTCATTTAAAATTTTAGTACTTAATTTAAAAAGCTACGTTAAATTTATTGTCTCTTTTGTTGCCTTTACCGACAATTTACATATTTTGTTGGAAATTCCTTTTATTTTCAATTAAAAATGAACTTTTTTAACCTAAAATTGAACTATTTTATTGCTAATGAAAATGTTATATTTTTTAGTTGAAAATTCAACTGTTTGGCTGAAAAGAGATACATTTTGTTGAAAATTAATCTCTTTTGTAAATAATCCAACTTTTTTATTAAAAAATCAACCTTTTGTTTGAAAAATTAAGTATTTGGTTAAATGTTGGATTCTCTTCTTGAAAACATATTTTTCCGATGATTGAAGATTTATAGTTTTAAATAAAAATTCATATTTTTTTATAAAAATTGAACCATTATGTTAAAATTCAATTTTTTTAGTTGAAAATTAATTCCCTTATTGAAAAATATAATGTTTCCATTTTGGATTGAGAATTGATCATTGAAATTGAAAATTGATCTTTTGCACTTGAAAATTCGTGTATTTTGTTGCAAATTCATCTTTTTTTATAAGAAAATTTATCTTTTTGGTTAAAAATTAATTCTTTTTGGTTAAATATACAAAGAGTTTGTTGAGAATCATTTATTAAAATTTTTGTATTTTTGTTTAAATATTTACGATTATAATTAAAAATTCATCTCTTTGGTTAAAAATGTAACTATTTTTTCAAAATTCAAATGCTGGTTTGAAATTTATTCTAATTTATTTAAGGAATTAAATATTAGGCATAAAAATTCGTCTTTACAATTTTTAGTTAAAACTGCGTAGCTGATTGGTTAAAAATTAATCTGTGCTAATTTTAGAATCTTTTTCATCCTTTTTATTTGAAAATTTATGTAATTGGTTTGAAAATTCAATCATTTTGTTTCTCATCTTTTTTTCGAAAAGTCAACTAGCGAATTTGAAAAAAAAAACAGTTAATTTACTCAAGAAATGTATTTTTGAAAAAATAGTTTCATTTTTATCAATATAATTCAAATTTTTAGCAAACTATTGAAATTATTAACCAAATTGTTAAAATGAATTCTCTTTTTGGGTTAAAAATTTTCCTCTTTTCGTAGAAATTTTATCGGTTTTGAATAAAAATACAATTATTTGTTGATTTCACTAAATTCAACTGTTTTTTTTATCTACACATTCTGTTTAATATTAACTATGACGTTACTTGTTTATTAAAAAATTAACTGTTTTCTAAAAAAGTAGTCTTCTTGGCTTTAAAAATATATAATTTGGTTAAAAATTCAACAATTTGGTTGATGATTGATTGTTGTTTTTAAAAGTGCAACTATTTGCTTCAAAATTCGTCTTTTTTCATTAAAATTCAACTATTTTGCTAAAAAATGTTTTTTTTTATTGAAAATTAATTTCCTTACTTAAAAATATAATTTTTATACTTTGGGTTCAGAATTGATCATTGAAATTGAAAATTTATCTTTTCTACTTGAAAATTTGTGTATTTTGTTGTAAATTCGTCTTTTTTTGTAAGAAGATTTAAATTCTTGGTTAAAAATTAATCATTTTTGGTTAAAAACACAAAGAGTTTGTTGAGAATAATTTATTCAGTAGAATCTTCGTCTTTTTGTAGATAATTAATCTTTTTGGTTGGAAAGTCAAGTGTTTGATTAAATATTGAACCCTTTTCTTAAAAGTCACTTTTGTCGTTGTTGAAAATTCGACTATTTTGTTCAAACTTTTTATTTAAAAATTCGTGCATTTGCTTAAAAATTCATGTTTGTAAGCGGAAATTAATATTTGCTAACAAATTTAAATATTTTTTGAAAATTCGTTTCTTTTTTCAAAAGATGACCTATTTGTATTTTAGTTGTTTTAAAAATAGCATGAACTATTTGTTGAACAGCTCAACACAACTATTTGGTTTAAAATTCATGTATGTTGTTGAAAATTCATTTATTTAGATAGAAAATTATTCTTATTTGTTGAAAATTGTAAATTTTCATTAGAGATTTTAAAACAATTTAATTGGTATTTTACTTGTATTCAAATTTTTAAATTTTTGTTTTTCTTTAAACGAATTTTTTAATTTGAGAATTAAACAATTTTGTTGAAAACTCAACTACTGACTTTTTCGGTGTCGATGATATTGGTATTTAATTTATTTACACGGATTTGAACCGTATTTAATTTAATCAAGGTTTTGAATTATAAATTAAAATATTTCAATTTTTAATAAAAATCCATCGTTTTTGGGTCAAAATTCACCTTCTGGTTAAGAATGTAATTTTCTATTGGAAATTCACATTTTCGGGAAACAATTAAACTCTTCTTTAGAAAAAATGTCTTTTTGGCTTCGTATTTAACTCTTTTATTGAAAATTCGTCATTCTGAGTTTGAAATTCTATCATTTAAATAAAAATTGCATGTGTCGTTAAAAGTCCAAAATCGCATGTAGAAAACCTTTTCGACTTGAAAATCCAACAAATTCGCTGATATTTTTTTTCTCATCCTGAATGAAAAATTTTTCTCGGTTGAAAATTCATCTATTTTGTTAGAAACTTTATCTTTTTTGGACGAAAATGGAATTATGTGGTTTACATTTAATCTTTTGTGGTTAAGTATTTAACTATTTTATAGAAAATTCATTTCCTTTGGCTAATATTTCTGTTTTCTATTTTTTATTTAAAATTAACATCTATTTTTTGTTAAAATATCGACTATAACATGTCTTTGTTTATAATTCGCCATTTTTATTGAAAATTTAACTTTCTTCTACAAAATTTGTCCTCTTAGCTTAAAAAATAAATATTTAGTTAAAAATGCAAGTATTTCGTTAAAAAGTCATCTTTTTTTTTAATTTAACTATTTTGTTGGAAGTTCTTCTTTTTGAATAGAAAATTTATTCCACTCGACTGAAAATTCACATTTCTTGGTTGTAAATTCAATGGTTCTCTGAACACGTTGTCTGTTAGGCTTGAAGATTGAACTATTTGTTTAAAAAATGCAAATATTCATGGTTGACGTTCAAACTTTTTTGTTTGAAAATTCTTCCATTAGGTTGAAAATTCATCTTTGTAGTTCGAAATTCAACTATATAAAACAAAAACATTTTTTTAAAATTCGTTTCTTTATTTAAAAGTTCTATTATTTTTATGTCAGTTGTTTTCATAATAGCATGACTTACTTTTTGAACAGCCCCAAAAATGAATAGTTCATCCCAAAAAACTAAACATCTGACTGAATGGATGAAAAAAAATTGGGTTAATGGTATCGATTTTTTTATTTACTTATCTGGTAGAAGAAAAAAAAACAACAAAATGGATGAAAATCAATTAAAGAAATTTATTTATTTTTTATTGAAAGTTCAACTATTTATTTAAAACTGGAACTATTCGTGCACAAAGCTCAAACTTTTTTATTTGAAAATTCGTCCAAAAGGTAGAAAATTCACCTTGGTAGGTGGAAATCCATCTATTTCTCACGAAATAAAAATATTTTGTTAAAACTTTGTTTCTTTTTTTTAAATGTTTAGCTAAATGTATTTTAGTTGTTTTCACAATAACGCGACTTATTTTTTCAACAGCCCCAAAAATAAAAATTTCATCCTAAAAAACTAAACCTCTAAATGAAGATTAAATTGTAAGTCACACTAATAAAATTCTGACTCGTCATTTTGATTTACCCCATCAATTTCCATACACAAATTACAATCAGATAGAGGAATTACCAACGAATGTGTCGCAACTTCACTCTCCTGATTTACGAGCCCCTCAGTGAATAATTTGGTCTGCATCCAACGAGCCTCGACTCGACTTATCACCTGGCACCCCAGCCTAATAGAACGCCCATAGGAACCGAAATTCGGCAGACGTCCCTCTTCCTCTAATCTTAGATTTTGAAAAGCCATAGCCTTCTCATATCGCAAGAATACAAAACACCCCCATAGTCCATAGTCAAAAACTTGAAAGAGCCCAGGTCGCTATCTCCACCTGCAGTCTCATCGGTGGAAGGAGATAAGAGATAAATTGACCCACGGCAGGTGTAGGTGGTCCCAGCACCTGAGACCTTTTTCAGAGGTCCTTCTTATTGTATTCCCGCCTTTATTTGCACCCGCAAGATCAAACAAGTCTCCACTAGTCCATACCACTTTCCCCTTTCCCCTTTCCCTGCTCCCTTTTTGCTTTCATCTTTCCATTAATTTATCCAGGGCCAAGGTCAAAATTTTGCACAAAGGGCAATTTAGCATCAGCTACCTGTGTTATTTCCCCCCACTACGCGGCTTTCCCTTTATTAGTACACCCAAAAGTGATAATGAATGGAAAATTATGTTTCTGGATATATTAAAAGATGGAATTTAAATTTTATTATTTTTATTTTGAAGCCGTGGATATCAGTACAAAAATTTTGGTACAAATTACTGGAATCTTTCTAAAAAAATAGGGAGAGCTGGAAAAGGGATTATTCCTATATTTGAAAGTTGGTGGCGTTACGTTTCCAATGCATTGATAGAAAAAGCGTTACGCCAGCTCCACGGCGTCAAGGGAAATTCGAGGGATCTGTTTACATTATGGTTGTAAGCATTCCTAGCGAATCTGAGTGAAACCAATTAATCTTTTTGTCTTAACATTTATTTAATCTTAATACATTGTAACTATTTGAACAATGTTTGTAAATGTCTGTTTTTTAACAAAAACGTTCAATCTATTATTTTTATTTGTAAATTTACAAAAAATATTAATTATTTACACAATTTTAATTGAAAAATTAAGAGTTTGGCCTTTTTCTACGAGTCAAGTTGTTCAAGCAGTCAACTTCATTCCATGCTACTTTTCAAATTTAAAAGAAATATGAGTTATTTAAACAATTTTAATTAAAAAATTAAAATATCGGCTTTTATCCTACGAAACAATTTGTTTTCGAAATCAACTAAGAATGTCTATATGATGACTCTTTTCTATGTTTCTTTGTAAATTTACAAGAACTATTAATCTATTCAATAATTTTAATTCAAAAATTAAAAGTTTGGCCTTTATCCTACAAAAAAATTTGTTTTGAAATGAACTAAGAATGTCTATACTTCTTTGCAAATTTACAAGCAATATTAATTATTTAGAGAACTTCAATTTAAAAACTAAGAGTTTAACCGATTCGATACTAGTCAATTTTGTTTACGGAGTCAACTAAGAATCTCTATACGAAGCCTCTTTTTTATGCTGCTTATCAAATGTACAAGAACTATTAATTATTTAAACAAATTTAATTTGAAAATTTAAAGTTTGGCCTTTATCCTACGAGTCAATTTGTTTTTTAAATCAACTTGGAATGTCTATACGATGACTCTTTTATATATTTCTTGGCCAATTTACAAGAATTATGAATGATTCATTAAAGAATTTCAATTTAAAACGTAAGACTTTAAATGATTTGATACAAGTCAATTTGTTTACGGACTTAACTAATAATGTCTATACGATGACTCTTTTTTATGCTGCTTTTCAAATTTAAAAGAACTATTAATTATTTAAACAATTTTGATAAAGAATTAGAAGTGTGACCTTTATCCTACGAAACAATTTTTTTCGAAATCAACTAAGAATGTCTATACAATGACTCTATTCTATGTTGCTTTGTGAATTTACAAGAAATATTAATTAATTAAACAATTTTAATTTAAAAATTTAAAGTTTGGCCCTTATCCTACAAGACAATTTGTTTTCGAAATCAACTAAGAATGTCTATACGATAACGCTTTTCTATGTTGCTTTGTAAATTTACAAGAACTATTAATTAATTAAACAATTTTAATTCAAAAATTAAAAGTTTGGCTTTTATCCTACGAGTTAATTTGTTTTCGAAATCAACTTAGAATGTCAATTCGATCACTCTTTTCTATGTTGCTTTGTAAATATACAAAAACTATTAATTATTCAAATAATTTTTATTAAAAAATTAAAAGTTTGGCCTTTATCCTACAAGACACTTTGTCTTCTGAATCAACTAAGAATGTCTATATGATGACTCTTTTCTATATTTCTTTGCAAATTTACAGGAACTATTCATTATTTAAAGAATTTTAATTAAAAAACTAAGAGTATAACCGATTCGATACCAGTCAATTTGTTTACGGAGTCAATTAAGAATCTCTATACGATGCCTCTTTTTTATGCTGCTTTTCAAATGTACAAGAATTATTAATTATTTAACCAATTTTAATTAAAATATTGAAAGTTTGGCCTTTATGCTACGAATCAATTGGTTTTCGGAATCAACTTGGAATATCTATACGATGACTCTTTTGTATATTTCTTTGCCAATTTACAAGAACTGTTAATTATTTAAACAATTTTAATTAAAAAATTAAAAGTTTGGCCTTTATCCTACGAGTCAATTTGTTTTCGAAATCAACTTGGAATATCTATACGATGCCTCTTTTGTATATTTCTTTGCCAATTTACAAGAACTATTAATTATTTTAAAAAATTTAATTAAAAAATTTGAAGTTTGGCCTTTATCCTACAAGTCAATTGGTTTTCGGAATCAAATAAGAAGGTTCATTCGATGATTCTTTTCTATGTTGCTTTGTAAATTACCAAGAACTATTAATTATTGAAACAATTTCAATTGAAAAATTAAGAGTTTGGTCTTCTTTTCACGAGTGGGCTCCATTTTTTAACATAATTAACTAAGAATGTCTTTCCGATTATTTTCTTCTATGATGCTTTGAAAATTTACATTATTAGTTATTTAAAAAATGTTTATCAATATATTTATAGCTTGACTATTTTGCCAGGAAGAGGCATAATTTGTTTACAAAGTGAACTAAGAATATTCATTAACATATTGAAACTAAAGGTATTTTTCAATTAAAAAACACAATTCGTTTACGAAGTTAACTAAGATTGTTTTTGCGATGAAGTTATTTCTTAAATTTACAAGAATTATTAATTATTTAAGGAACTTTCAATTAAAAAATCAGAATTTGGCTATTTTTCCACGAATAGGGTCATTTTTTTAACAAATTAAAGTAAAAACGTCTTTTCGATTAATTATAATAATAAAATTTTCATGATTTATTATTTAAACTACTTTCATGTGTAAATTAAGAGTTTGGGCATTTTTTGAAGAATAGGCTTAATTCGTTTACGGAATTAACAAAGAATGTATTTCCAATGACTTTTTCCTGCGAAACTTTGCAAATTTTCATAAACAAATTCAGAACTTAACTGTTTTTTAGATTTTGAACTATTTGAACATTTTGAACAAAGTAGTTTTTATAAGAAAATGTATGCACTATATATTTAATCAGAATTGAAAAAGACATTAAAACTCTATAATGGTCAAAACTTTCATTTTCATTAGTTTTAGTGATTATTTCTTGAGTCAGAAAAAACGATTTTTACAAAGGTGTTCGTCTCTCTGTCTGTAGCCTGTATAGTATGTAGTCTGTATTCTATAGGCACGATAACTGTCGAAAAATTGATCAGATTAGATTCTGCGTTGGCACACTTTTTAAAGACCGAAAAAGAAAGAACAAGTGCGTAAACCAGCTATTTTGGATCAAAATTTAAAAATCGAGTGAATTTAAAAAATGTTTAAAACCACATTTTTTCAAGATTTAAACATTCTATATAAGGTTATTCATAATACTCAGAAAGTGAAACAATATATCCTCATGACTTTTTTCTATAAAAAGAAAATTATCAGGCTTAGAGCATTTTCAAAATCCAAAAAAAAACTAAAATTAACATTTTAAGCCAAACAACGCGTGGTATGAAAAAAAGTCAGAAAAAAACTATGATTTTTGAAAACCTTACAAGAATATCATAACAACTTTTTTAATTTGATGGAAAAGTTAAAAATTCAAAATTTGATCGTACCAAAAATAATAAACAAATCCACTTTTTTGTCCAACTATGTAAAATACGAAAAAAATGAATAAGCTAAAATTACGCGACCTGGCAACATCTAAAAATTTGTTATAAATCACTTGTCGATAGGACGCGTAGTTTTTGTTCTTATTCGTAAAAAACAACGTTTAAAATAAAATAAAAATAAGAAATTTTTGGACTAACGATACAAGCTACGAAAAAAATTGACAAAGCTTCTGTATTCAAAAAGACCTATAATTTTTCATAGGACACGTAGTTTTTTCTTTAGACGCAAAAAAATAACATTCAAAATAAAAATATTAATTTTTTTTTGAAAAAACGACACAAAGTACGAACTAAAATTAACAGAAAAAAGTTGTCCGCCTAAAAAAATCTATTGATTAATTATTAATTATTTTTAGATAGGGCAAGTAGATTTTTTTTATTCGTAAAAAATAAGATTAAAAATAAAAAAATTAAATTTTTGGAAAAAGAACAGATTGTTTCTATTTGACGTTTCAGGTGCTCCTCAATAATATGAAAATGGTTCAAATCGCCTAAGTTTCATAGAGTAACATTATAAAAATATATTTCAATATTATATAATCAACAAACTTTTTTTTTATAAATACTTAATTAGTTGAAAGAATATTTTCTACGATTTTCCGTAATTTTACTTTTTTTTAAATGTTAAATCGTAAAAAATTTGGATAAAAACAATATAATAATCAACAAATTTCTACTTGAGATTATTATTGGTAATATTATAAACAAATTTAATGAACAAATGCATTAATCAGGCATTTTTCGAAAGGAAAAATGTTATTTTTTTATGTTATGTTTTAATTAGGATATTTATGGTAATTTTAGAAAACTTCATAATTGGTTGATTAATATTATGATTCTTTAAATAATTTAATAAACCAATGCATTTGTCCGCAAAAAAAGTTTTTCTTTCAATTCCAGTCCTTTCAGTTGGGAACTTCATGACCATTTCAGAAAAAAATACATAATTTATTGATTATTTTTATGACTTTTGTAAACAATTTTAATTTTTAAAAAAACATTAATGAATGATATTAGTTCTTTTAATGGGGAAATTCATAATAACTTTTTAATCAATGCATTATCCTGAAGCTGAAGCCTTATTAAAAGAATGAACGTAATGAGAAACTGAAACTGAAAAGATTGAGATTGAAAAAAAAAGTTTTTCGTCGGCAAATGACTAAATGATGCATATGCTTATTAAATTTGTTTGGAAAATCATAGAATTTATCAACTAAGTATGAGCGTTAATGAAATTATCATTAAGTTTTTCAACCTTTTTTTTTAATCATGAAATTGATCAATAAATGATAAATTTTTTCTAAATCTATCCTGAAGTTCCCAATTTAAAAAGGTGCCATTGAAAAAAACGAATTTTTCTTATGCCAAATGCCTTATCTTTACATTCGTTTATTAAATTTGTTTTAAGAAATCAAAAAATCTATCAACTAATTATGCATGTTGCTGGAATTGTCATGAAGTTCCCAAGTGAAAGGAGTGCCATTGAAAAAAAACTAATTTTTCTGTCAAGAAATTCCTTAATAATGCATTTATTTATTACATTTTTTTTTTAAATCATAAAAATGATCAATAAATTATGAACTTTTCCTGGAAATATTATGAAGTTTCCGCTGAAAAAATATGTCGAGAAAAAATTAAGCAAATGTCTTATTTATGCATTTGTTTATTAAATTTATTTTGAAAAATCATGAAATTTATCAACTAGTTATGCATGTTGCTGAAATTTTCATGAAGTTTTCAACTGAAAACCCTGGCATTGGAAATGAAGAACTTTTCTGCTGACAGATGCCCAAAGAATTATTATTTTTTTAATCATAAAATTGGTCAATAAATAATGAATTTATTCTGAAATTATCATAAGGTTTCAAATTTAAAAAGTTGTCATTAAAGAAACGTATTTTTCATCCGACAAAAACCTTATCTGTGCATTTGTTTTAAAAAATCATAAAATTTATCAACTAGTTATGAATGTTGCTAAAATTGTCATGTACTTCCCAATTGAAAGGACTGGCATTAAAAAAAAATGTCCGTCGAAACATGCCCGAATAATGCATTTTTTATTAAAATTCTCTTAAAAAATGCTTCTATTTATTGAATTTGTTCATAATAGTAGCAATAATAATCTTAAAAAGAAATTTCGTCATCATTTCATTGCTTTTATCCAAATTTTTTGCAATATAACTTCAAAAAACTTAAAATTATGGAAAATCGTAAAAAACATTCTTTCATCAAATAATTTGTTCATAAAATTGTTTTTGTTTGTCATTTAAAATTAGAATATCTTTAACTAATGTTAATCTATAAAGCATAGGCGATTAAAACCATTTTCATGATATTAACGAGCAGCAGGAACGTCAAATAGAAAAATGGCCATTTTTTCGTCATATTTGTTTATTTTTAAAAAAATGTAAAGCCTTATTTAAAATTCAGACACAAAAACTCCCTTAAAAGGAATTTTCAATTTATTTAAAAAATGTTAAAGAATTTTAAAAAGCTAAACAATTTTAAAACGGTTATTTAAAAAGATTCCAAAGTACTTAAGAAATCTTAAAAAAAGTTCTAGGTATTTCGAAAGATTTTAAAGGATTTGAAAAAATTTCAAAGCTTCCAAGAAATTTTCAATTGATTACAGAAATTTAATATGAGATTTTAAAGGATTTTAAATATTTCAGGGTATTTTTAAAATTTCAAGATATTTTTAAGAGCTTTACAAAATTTAAAGAAATGTCAAAAGATTTTCAAGTATTTTAAATATTTGAGGTTGTTTTAAATGTTGCCAAGAAATTTTAAATTGATTACAGTACTTTAATATATTTTAAAAAGTTGGATATATTTTAGGATATTCTAATAGATTTCAAGTAATTTTCAATTGATTTTAATAATTTAGTATGAGATTTTAAAGGATTAAAATATTTCAGGGTGTTTTTGAAATTTCAAAATATTTTCAACAGTTTTAAAAAATTTCAAGAGATTTCAAAAGATTTTTAAGGATTGGAAATATTTTTGAGCACGTTTTAAAGGATGTAAAGAAATTTTCCATTTATTTTCAATTTATTTTTACAGCTTTAAGGAATTTCAAAGCTTTAAAAAAAAAGTTAGAAGGGTTATTTTAAAACATTTCAAAGTACTTTAGAAATCTTAAAAAAAAATGTTCTAGGTGTTTCAAAAGATTTTGAAGGATTTGAAAAATTTAAGAGAATTTAAAAATATTCCAAGGAATTTTAAATTGATAACAGTATTTTAATATGAGATTTTAGAGGATTTGATATACTTCAGGATATTTTAATAGATTTCAAGGAATTTTCAATTGATTCCAGAAATTTAATATGAGATTTTAAAGGGTTATAATTATTTCACGGTATTTTAAAAATTTCAAGGAATTTGCAAGATCTTTAAAAAATTTCAAGAGACTTCAAAACATTTTAAATATTTGAGGATGTTTTAAAAGATGTCAAGGAATTTCCTACATACTTTTATAATTTAAAGGAATTTCAAAGAATTTTAACAACTTTAGCAGGGTAATTTAAAAAAATTCCAAAGTATTTTAGTAATCTTTAAAGGGTGTCAAGGTATTTCAAAATATTTTGAAGGTTTCGAAATATTTGAGAGTATTTTAAGAGGTTACAAGGAATTTTCAATTGATTTCAATAATTTAAAGCGATTTCAAAGAATTTTAACTATTTTTTTCATAATTTCTGTTTAAAGTGGAACTACTTTGTTAGAATTTTTTTTTGGTTGCTGATTCCTCAATTTAGTTGGAAAAATTTATTTTCTGAAAATTTAACTATTTTGTAGAAAATTCTTTTCATTTTTGGTTCAAAATTAATATTTTTTTTTAACTACAAATTAAACTATTCGATGTTTTATTGAAAAGCTATCATTTTTAGTTGAAGTTTTTGTATTTTATTAAATTCTCGTCTTTCTTGATAGAAAATTAATCTTTTTTGTCAAAAATTTAACTATGGTTAAACATTAATTTTTTGTATAGAAAATTAGTCCAGGTGGAAAATAACTGTCTTTTGTGCAAAATTCATGTATTTGATAAAAATTCCTTTTCTTAGTATACAATTCAGCTTTTTGTATGAAAATTTAACTTTTTGTTTAAAAATTTAACTATTGTGTTGAAAACAATAAACAAAAATTTGTTGTTCAAATTTATGTATTTTATTAAAAATTCATTTTTTTGCAAAAAACTATTGAAAGTTGAACTACTTCTACTAAAAGTTGGTCAACTAGAAATTAATATTAATATAATATTTTATAGTTATAATATTAACATCAATATTATATATGATAGTAATAATATTCATATCATATACACTTGAAAAAATATAACCTCAAAATCGACGCATGAATGAAATTAAGAATCCTGAGAAACACAGAAATCTCCAATTTCTTCAAATTTCTGCAAATGGGTATCGAGATATAAATAGAAGACCGCCGAAGTTTTCCGAAGCTTTCTGATCGGCAATCTACGTGCAGCAGAAAACCTGAGAAAACCAAAGTTCGAGTCGTGCATTTCCGGATTACACACGAACTTACAGTGGTAATCATGCTCCTACTGTTTTGCGGCTCCCAAACGGCAGGTATGGTGGAGGTAAATTTGTAGCTCGATCTGGCAGCTTTGTATCAGGGTCAGCGATGCTTGGCTGCGCGAGGGCTATCTGCATGGAGAGACGGCCGCGTGGTGGGGGGACAGTACACAGGTAGCCGGTGCGGAATTGACCATCGCCCAAATTTTCGGGCCCTCCACTTATACAGTAGCCGAATACGCGAGACGCGACTCGACGCGACTCCAGGAAATCTAATTGTCCGTTTGATGCTGGAAAGGCAAATTGCAAAAATAAACACGCCATGAGTGGAGTGAGGAATTCGCAAAGTTCCAGGGGTGGAAGGGGGTAACTTGATATCCAAGACAAGTGACCGAGACGCCACACCGCTCCTTGTCTTACCCGCTATCAGCATCATCGACTTCTTCGTCTTTTTAACCTTCCCTTTTTTCCCCTGAAATGGAAATACTAATTTTGCGGAATACGGTGGCTGGACTGCGGTAACCGCTCGATGGTATAAGATGGTGGTGTGGGTCGTGATTACCTGGAGATAATTATAGTCGATGTGCACCCAGCTTATATAGAGGGGGTGGTTGTGCAGAGTCGGGCAACGTGTGGGTTACTGGATTGAAAAGGTCTGCCAGAGAAAGAGAGTAAAATTTAAGAGAGAGAAAGAGAGAGAGAGAAACGTGCGTGAGGTCCAGGTTGAAGTTTGTTGACTCGAGTCAGCTGCCTCCACTCATCGTGTCCAAGTTGATCAGCTTGAAAGTCATGATATGATTTCTCAAGTTGTAATTGATTCTCGTTCCTTTCGAGTTTTCAAATTTGTGTTGGTATTCATGGAATGAACTAGATCTTGATATCACGATTTTAATTAATAAATATTTACTAGTTAAATGGAAACTTTAGTCGTTCGACTTGAACGATGTGATCACTTTTATCCGAAAAAATGTTTGTCAATAGAGGGAAAAAGTGCCCACAAAACTAATAAAGATAGGAAGCCTGTCAATGGCTACACATTGGCAGTTTTGTGATGCAAGTGCAGTTCAGTAATTAAATTCATGATAAAATCATTCTTTCACAAAAATATTATTTCGGATATTTGTGACTTTTATCAGTATTGGCGCGTGAAAGGAACCGCAGGAGAAGTAGTAGAAAAAAATTATCCTTCCGATAAAAATATTAAATCCCGAAAAAAGTCGATTTTTTCTATAGATCTGAGTGCAGGAATCAGAGCCGTTGCGTTTTTCTGCGCAAGAATGATTTAATAGAAAATTTAATTATTTAACTGCACTCGCATCGCACAAAGTTTTTTATTCTCTAGAAGCCTATTGTAATTTAAAAAAAAAAAACACATAAAAATTTTCCCATGAAAAAAAAAGAAAAAATTGTAGGCACAGCAACAAAACGGTTTCGTTGCTGTTCCCAGCTGCTCACATTTTCCTTTCCTTCATATAGGTGTCGTTATGAGAGCCGAAACATAACTGATAATTTTTTACAAATTTGTTGCAGTTGTGATTTGATAATAGTAGAATTTTTTCAAAAGATGAAATTTCTACCAAAAGAGATAATTTTTTAAATCAGTAGAACGAATTTTCAACTATGAAGATTAATTTTCTACCAAAAAAAAAGAAACAATTTCTCAACAAAACACATCAAGTTTGAACCAAATAATTGAATTTTCATAGAAGAAAATTGATTTTCTAAAAAATAAAATGAATTTTTAACCAAATTCATAAATTCGTAAAGGAATTCTGGAACTATTAAATTTTTAACCGAAAACGCAATAGTTTAATTTTGATTAAAAAAAATTATTTAACGACAAAAAAAGGAATTTTTCATAAAACAGATGAATTTTAGACTAGAAAGATTAATTCTCAGCAAAATACAACAAATTTGAACCAATTGGTTCAATTTTCAACAAAAAAGATTGATTTCCTATGAAAAAAAAAGAATTATCAACAAATTACATACATTTTTCACCGAATAGTTTATTTTTGAAACTAAAAATTATTTAGTTTTATCAAAGAAGACAATAGATGATTTTTTTTTCCAACAAAATAATTTTACAGCAAAAAAAAAAATTGTCCACAAAATAGTTTAATTTTCTACTCAATTATTGAATTTTCCAACAAGATAGATAAGTTCCCTGCAAGACAGTTGAATTTCAAAAACAAAAGTTTATTTTCAACCGAAGAGTTGTATTGTAAACCAAATTTGAAAAATTTCAGTTGAAAAATAAAATTTTTTAACAAAGAAAAACCAACTCCCTACAAAGCAGTTACATTCTCAACATAAATAGATGAATTCTCAACAAAGTACAATCAACTTTGAACCAAGTAGTTCAATTTTTAACAAAGAAGATTAATTTTGTATAAAAAAAGACGAATTATCAACAAATTATGTAAATTCTCAACTAAATAGTTGATTTTTAAACTAAAAATAATTAAAAAATATGGATTTTCAACAAAAAAGTTCATTTTTACCCAAACATTAAAATTTCAAATCAATTTTTTAAATTTTCAGCTAAAAAACAACATTTTCAACCTTACAACATAAAAAACAATTTTCTACAAGCTAGTTAAATATTCGACATAAAAAAATGAATTTTGTACAAAATATATGATAGGTAATACTTGAATTAAAAAAACGTTTTTATTTTTACCGAAAAACAGATTCAATTTTCAACCAAACAGTTGCATTTGTAGCAAAATAAGATTTTCTATGACAAAAATACGATTCTTTATTAAAATTTATAAATTTTGAACCAAATAATTAAACTGTCACCTCAACAAAATTTTCCATAAAAAAAGGAATAATTCAATTTCCAGTTAAAAAAATTAATTTTTAACCAAAAACATGAGTTTTCAACGAAATATGTAATAGCTAAAATCTCAAATGAACAAATTTTAATTTTAAATAATTTAGGACATTCATTTTCAACGAAATATGTAGTTGAATTTTGAATTAAGAGGATTAATTTTAAAAAAATGGAAATAAATAGTTAGATTTTCATCTAAAACAGATAGATTTTCTACAAAATATGAAATAGTCAATATTTCTATCAAACCTTTTTTTAGTTTAAATCGAAAGCAGTTTAATTTAACCAAAAAATTAATTTTTAACTAAGCTGGCTACAACAACAGAAAAGGAATCTTGAACAAGCTGCATAAATTATTGACCAAAGAGTTAAACTTTTCAACCGAGAAAATTCATTTTCCGCTAAAGAAGAAGAATTTGAAACATAATGTATAAATTTATAAACAAATTGTTAAAATCTCAACTAAAAAAGGTAAATTTTCTATCAAGAATGGTATAGCTAAATTTTAGAAAAAAAAGTTCTCAACATAATAGTTAAATATATAAATTTTCAATCAGTTTTTATCTTTTGTTTTTTAGTGATTCACAAACGTCAAAATTTCTTACATAAGAAATCATTTTGAACCACATAACCCCCCTTCCCCATATAAAACTGCATAGAAAAATCTTTGACCCCCCTCCCCCTTACATGTACAAAAGACTTTAAGTGACTTATGCACCACCCTGAATCTTAATATTATGAGGGATGATGTAACGAAAAATTAAGGGTTTAGCGATATAACAAAGTCCTTGAATACTAATGGCCCTTACATGGTGGTTTTCTAAAGCTCTTCACCTGAGATCATTGCTAGAGAGATTGATCAGCGACCTGCGTCGGAGCAGTTTTGTGAAATGAAAGTGTTGTTCAAATGAACACGGGAATTATAAATTAATCAAAAATCCTGTACCCCCCCCCCACCCCCTATTATAACCCTCTTATATATCGCACACTGAGTTCTTTGATTACCGTCAGTATAACGAAGATTAAATCCAAAAATGAAATAGCATTTTCCACGTCATCTAATTAATAAATAATCATCTTTTTATTGGAGAAAAGGTTATGAGAGGAAATTTTTCTCGTGAATGCCTCCACGTGTTGTTTCGAGTGTCTCGAATCGCATAGGTGCTTTGACAGATACAAAAACATCGGAGCGCCTTGATAAATTGCCCGCGAGAAAAAGCATCGGGCACTCGAGACAGTTGGCAGGAGTGGCAAGAGTGGTGAATAAAGGGCGACGCGACGGAGATGTTGGGATGAGAGGCGTTAAGGACAGGATACGACCCAAGCTAGTTCCGGTATTGTTCGCGTTAATAGCGCCAAGATACAACTCAAACTCACCCTCGATCAACCCCCAAGAACCTGGGGTTGCACGAGAGCCATCGTCCGAACGGGCTTCGATTATCTCGATCTGGACAATGTCAATGGGGAAACTCTGAAGTGGCTTGGGGGTTTTGTTGGCCGGAAAAAGGAAAACAGAAACAGCTACTGTGTACTTACACAGATACAAACCCTCTTTATATTTACTGATCAAAATCTCTCCCCAAAATAAAGGGGAGATGAAAAAAGTGTTATTAGGGCACTTTTATATCGATTTGTTCTTCAGTATTCAATTAAAGAGTGGAAGAATATTTGCAGTTCAGAAAAGGAATATCAACCTGTGTAGAAATAAGTCAGCTTGGCTACGTCTTTGTTTTATGATATGAAACTAAGGAAAACTTTTGTAATTTTGACCCTGGCAAATGTTAAAGCCTAGTTCCTGATTAGCTAAAGTTAATAGATGTTGAAGAGATAAGAATTTAATTAGAAAATGTTCGCTATGGTTAGTATGCTGGTCAATTTTTAATGCTTTAAAGGAATTCATTTGTATAATTGGTTTGTTTAATTGTTTTAACTTCTTCCAACCGTGTTTTATGATTAGCTGATGATCATCAGTATATCAACAAAACCAAAAATCTTCTTGTGATTAAATTATTATCTGGCGAACATCAATTGCATCAGTTAATCATACAACATGATTGGAAGAAGAAGCAACTACGGAATTAAGAAAGTATGCAGATGAGTTTGACCAGTATAGCAACAAAGTTAAACATTTTCTAATTAAATTCTTGCATGGACAACATCAATTAGCATCAGCTAGTCATACAACATGGTTGGAAGAAGATACAACTATAGAACGAAGGAGCTATACAGATGGGTCCTTTCAAAGGATTAAAGATTGACTAGTATACCAATAAAAACTTAGCATCTTCGAATTCAATTCCTTACTTGGTCAGATTAATGAACATCAGCCAATAATACAGTATGGTTGAAAAAGGATACAACAATGCAAAAAATTAATTGTATAAATGGGTTTGACCAGCATAACAAAAAAATCTAACATTTTTAAATTAAACTATTATTTACTCAGGATTAATTAACATCAGCTAATCATTCAGCATGCTGGAAAAAGCTGCAACCATGGAATAAACCAACTAAACAGATGAGTTTGACAAATATACCAACCAAGTACAGCATCTTCTATTTAAATTCTTACATGTTCAACATCCATTAGGATAAGTTAATCACACAACATGGTTGAAAAAAGATACAACTATGGAATAAACTAGCTATACAGATGGGTTCTTTCAGAGGAGTGAAAATTGATACGTATGCTAATTGAATCCAACAAATTCTAATCAAATTTGCTACCTAGCGAACATTAATTAACAATAGGTAATCACACAATACGGCTGGAAGATGATGTACAAATTAAACAAACCAACCATACAGAAGGAATTATCCAAAGTACCAATGAAAACTAACATCTTTTACTAACATTCTTTTTTGTTCAGAATCAATTAACATCAGCCATACAAGAGTAATTGGAAGAAGATGCTACTATCGAAATAAACCACCTATACAGATGAGTGTAACCAGTATGCTAACACCCAACAAAATCCAACATATTCTCATTAAAATTCTTTCATTTTCAACATCAATTAAGATCAGCTAATCATACAACATGGTTGGCAGAAACTACAACAATGGAACAACCCATTTATAAAGATCTTTCAAAGGATTGATAATTGATCAGTATACCAACAAAGTCCAACATTTTCTAATTAAAATTCCAACCCTGTCAACATCAATTAGAATCCGCTAATCACACAACCTGGTTGGATGAAGATGCAACTATGGAACAAACCAACTATGCAGATTGGTTTGGCTAGTATACCAAGAAAGTCTAACATCTTCTAATTAAAGTTTTTGCATTGCCAAAATCAGTTAGGACCCGCTAATCATACAAAATGGTTGGAAGGAAATACAACTATGGAATAAAGCAGCTATTCAGATTGGTTGTTCAAAAAATTGAATATTGCCTAGTATACCAATAAAATTCAACATTTTCTGATTAAATTCTTAAATTATCAACTGTATCAAATCCAACGAAGTCGAACATCTTTTAATTAATTTCTAACATGTTCAACATCAACAATATGGTTGAAAGAAAATAGAACAATGGAACAAACTCAGATGGGTTTTTTCAAAGGATTGGAAATTGACCAGTCTGGTACTAACAAAATGCAACATCTTCTAATCTCATTCCTAATCCTAAATGTCTGAATCATCAATTGGTAATATAATTTTCTTTAAGAGAAATTCGGTATATTTACCAAACTTTATATAGACAACAATGATTAAATAATCATCATCGTAATAAATAATACCAAAACAATAATTTGTAACGATCAATAAAATCAATAAACAAGCAAAAATAAGCGAGAGTCTTGAGTATTGTCTTTTTTGATCGTATAATTGTAAAGAAAATTCAAAATTATTATATAAGTATAGATAAATTCAATTAAAATTAAAGTTTTTGTATGCTTGAATTTTTTTAAATGAAGTGAAAATGAATTAGAAGAACAAATTTATTCTTGGCAACGGTTTTAGAAGAAGTTTTTATTATGAAATTTACTTGCTGCAATGAAATTGGTTTAATTCTCTTTATGAACGATCAAATTACAAATATACAATCAACATTCAAAATTAAAGAAGACTATAAAGATAAAATGAGTTAAAAGATATTATTTTCAAGAGACATTTTGAAATTTGTTTATGTCAAACATAGTTTCTTTAGACCAGATTTTTTTTTATTTTAACCCATTTTTATAATTCTTCAGACCATTCAATTTGATTAGGACATGTTTTTGTTTCTTATTAAGTCTATTTTTTATGTTAGAGTGCAAGAAAAATTTTCAAAATTATTTCCTGGACTTCTTTAAAATGTGACAAGAATGAAGATTGGATTCGTCATTTAGGTATTAACAATTTTGGAACCATCATCATCCAAGAAATTTAAAAAAAGTCATTTCGTTGCAGGACGTTTAATCAAAATCTTTACAAATTTGTCTTGGTCAATGATAACCTGAAAATAAAAAAAATTTTAATAACAAAATCAATGAAGGTAGAAAAAAGTTTCACGAAAATAAATTTTTATTAATAAAACTTCCCCAATTCTGAGGAAATGTAGCCTCAAAGTTTTATCTTACGCTTTAATTACGAATTTAATTAAAAGTGTCAATTTTCAATGGAAAATAGAATAGTATCATTTTCATTAAAAAATTAAATTAAAAAAAAGGAATTATTAACATTACTGTTAAATATACAACCAAAGAAATAAATCCTGAACTAAAATTATGAATCTTAAATATATTTTCAACAATATATTCCTACATAAAAACAAATAAATAAAATTTTAACTGAAATGTTTAATGCTGAATCAAAACAGATTAAATAAATAATAATTTATAGAATAAATCTTAAAAGACGTAATTTCAGCAATATACATAAATTTTCAACTAATAATTAATTTTCAATCAAATGTATAAACTTTTAACGAAAAATAGAACTGTGACATTATCAAGAACTAGAAAAATTTATTCCAAATGAAACAACAAACGAGTTTTGCATTTAAGAAAGAACATTATTTTTCAACTAAAAAATAAAAAAATATATTTAGATAATTTTTTTTAGACACAAATCAAAAAGTATAATTTTCAGTTAAAAATGATCATTTTCAACAAAATAGTTGAATTTTAAACCAGAGATGACTCTTCAACTCAAGAAACACATTTTTCACAAAATAGTTTAACTTTTCAATTAATTAAGTAAGCTACTTAAGTAGTAGATTTTTTATTCAAAATTTACAACATTGTTGCATTCCCAACAGAATAACCAAATTTCTAATCAAATATTGAAAATTTTAACCAAGGCAGATGATTTCCGCACCAAAAATATAAAAGTATTTTTTATAAAAAGTGATGTTGGAAATTTATTCTTTTTTAATTAAAAAAATATGTGTGTGTGTTTTTTGATTAATCTTTCTTTCTAGAAAATTAATCTTCTGGATTAAAAAATAATCTTTCTGGTTATAATTTAACATTTACTGGAATGTAGAAGCTGTTTTGCAGGGCATTATTAAAAGATTTATCATATTACTTGATAATTTAAAATTTATTGAAAGTTGATTTGAAAATTGAACTATTTGTTAGAAAATTATCTTTTCTGTTGGAAAATCAAGTTTTTAATTGAAAATTTAACTATTTTGTTGAAAACTCAAATTGTTAATTGCAAATTTAATTATTTTTTGGGTAATTCATTTTTGTCAACTATTTGATAGAAAATGAACGTTTTTTAATTAATATTTTTACGTTAGAAATTATACTGTTTTGTAGATAATTCATCCTTTGAGTTTTAAAGATCAGCATTTTGTTGAAAATGCGGATTTTTGCGTAAAACATTAATCTTCTTTGTAGGAAAATCATCCTCTCAGTTCAAAATTAATTATTAGTTGAAAAACCCACTATTAATTTTTAAAGAATAAATGAACAAGTCTTAATTTTTTTAAACTTTGTATTTGATTTTGGTATTCGCGTATCAACGGGAAGGAAAAAGGAAAAATTTATTTGTAGGGTGGATCGAGAAAACTAAATTTTATGAATTGAAAACGCTTTAACACTAAAAAGTTGCCTTTTATATTCCTTATAACGTATTTTAATTTTCAATTAATTACTAATTTTCACAATTTCGTCAATTTCTTTATTAAAGTTTATGTAAGAGAAATTTAATTTTTATAGAGAAAACAAATTTATAAGCTATAAAATATATGAATAATTTTTTTTTATCACCGAAAAACTTTTTATATTCAAAATGTACTTCCGGAAAAATTAAAAAGATCACATCTAGACAAATACTAAATAAATTAAAAAAATTGAAAAACCTGTCATTTTTAACTATCTGATCTTCCAAATTTTGTTTAAAGTCAATTTTTAACGTAAGAGACATTTTCTATGCCAAAAAATATTATTAAAAATCTTAGATCGTCTAGATGTTTTCTTCATTTTCAGGCCTCCATAAAAAATTAAATTTCTCTTACATAAACTCAAATAAAAAATCTGAAGAAATTATACAAAATTAGGAATATTATGCAGATTAAGGATGGAAAATAACGTTTCAGATTTTTCCAAAACTTTGCGATTTAAACAAATTTTATTCTATTTCGTTTTTACCCAACCTCAAGATAATAATCGATTTATTTTAAATCTTATACACCTAATGAGGTACCCAAAAAGAAACTTTGGCTAAGGCGTTTTCAATTTATAAAATTTGGTTTTATCGATCTATTCTACAGACCTGGAAAAAATTTGAGAATTTTGAAAACGAATTTTTGCCACATGACATAACATTATTTTTAGTAATTTATTTGCCTTCTATTTTGCGATCCGTTCTAAGCCTAATTTCCGCAAACAAATATGGTTGCACGAAACAAAATATTTGACCAATGCACTAATATTCCAGGTATGTTAAAATAAAGCTTTGTTGATCCGCACACAAACTAAGATAAGGATCTGGAAAGCAAGGCCCTAAAACTGAAATATTTTCCTCCCAAATATTTGAAATTTTTGATTGAAAAACAAACGGGAGGCTAAAACAAGTAACCTATTGATGAATATTGGTCTGAGTCTTCAGAGGAACCTGCAGAGGATAATCTGGATGCAAGGCAATAAGAATTTATTGCGGTCGCCTTTGATGAGCAGCCGCCAGTTTTCGGCTTCGAGGAAAGGCCATTTTTTATATCACAAAGAAACCCAGCCTAATTGTTGCATTACGATGGCGGCTTGTGAATAGTAGAGGAGGAGGGGAAATGGAAGAGAAAAAAAAACTTAAGAGAAAAGGACTGAAACGAGCTGAAACAGAATGGAGACGTGGTATAATTGCTACATCCTCTTAGTCACGTGCCACTCACACGTGGTTTCCAATTACGAGAGTGAAGAAAAAATATACAAAATGTAACTCTGAGGATGCAAAATTTATTTTGTAAAAAAAAATTTTATGTAAAAATCTCGTAATATCTCGAAATCTCGTACTAAAAACATTTTTTCAACAAAGTATATTAATCCTTATCAAGAAAGAAGAATTTTAACAGAACAGTTTATTTTTTAACAAAAAAAAATAGAATGATTAAATCCTCAGTTGCAAAATTAAATTTTATACAAAAAATACTATTTTTGGATAAATAGTAGAATCATTTTTAAGGAAATAAGGTGAATTATAAAAAAAAATGTGATAGATAATATTTAAAGCAAAACAGAAGTTTATTTTAAATAAAAAACAGTTTTAAATCAACCAAACAAGGCGAATTTTCAACAAAATAGATGCATCCTCAAACAAACAGACGAATTTTTAACGAAACAGTTTAATTTTGTTATAAAAAATTTTAATAAGTGAATTTTCAACTGAAAGAGATAAATTTTAAACCAAAAATGTAATGATTAGATTTTCAATTAACAAAATTAATTTCAAACAAAAAAACGGGTTGTAACAAAATAGTAAAATTTTCAACCAAGGATATAAATTTTTAACTCAAATGATAAATCTTCAACCGAAATAGTTCAATTTCATTTCTAAAAAAAATTGAAAAATAAAAGTATTTTTCCACAAAATGCAGGTAGATAAATACTCATCTAAGGAAATAGATTTCAAAAAATAAATAATTTTTATTTAAAAAAATTATTTTTTAACTACGCTCTTGAATGTTAAGTAAAGTAGAATAATTAAAAAAAAAACAGTTGAATTTTCCAGCAAAAGAGATATATTTTTCATTAAAAACAGAATATTTAAACTGAGAGTTAAAATGTTAATTTCTTACATAAAAACGAATTTTTAACCAAACAGTAGAATTTTTAATCAGGAAAATAAATTTTATAGTAAAAAGAGTAATTTTCAACAAAGTACATGAATTTTCGGTAGAAAATTGAATTTTATTTTAAACATTTTTTTAAACATATAGTTCAATTTTCAACCAAAGGGATGGATTGTGAACTGAAGTGATGAATCTTCAACTGAAATGGTTCACTTTTCAACAATAAAAAATGTTAACCAAAAAACGTTTTTTCAACAGAGTAGATGAATCCTTAACAAGAAAAATGATGTTCAACAAAACAGTTTATATTTCGACAAAAAATCGAATGATTCAATGCTCAATTAAAAAATCGATTTCATACAAAAAAAATACAAATTTTGTATAAATAATAGAATAATTTTGATGCAAATAAGGTGAAATATTTTTCGAAAAAATTCTGATAGATAATATTTAAACCAAAACAGAATTTAATTTAAAAAAAAAAACAGTTGAAATCAAACAAACAAGTCAAATTTTTGACAAAATAAATGAATTCTCAAACAAGCAGACGATTTTTTAACAAAACAGTTGCATTTTTTAATAAAAAATTAAAGTAAGTGAATTTCAACTGAAAGAGATACATTTTAAATCAAAAAATGGAATATTTGGATTTTTAATGACCAAAATTAATTTTAAACAAAAAAAAAACGGATTGTAACAAAATATTCAAATTTCTAACCAGAGAGCTACCTTTTTTACACAAATAATAAATCTTTAACTGAAACTGTTAAACTTCCTATCTAAAAAAATTTCAACACAATAAAACGATTCTTCAACAAAATACAGGTAGTTATATTCTCATCTAAGTAGGTGAATTTTAAAAATCAAGAATTTTTATTTAAAAAAAATATTTTTAACAATGTTTTTAACAACGAAAAAGACGAACTTTATAAAAAACAGTTAAATTTTGTAATAACTAAATAAAAGAAGTGAATTTTCAACTTAAAGAGATAAATTTTAAACCGAAAATGGAATGATTAGATTTTCAATAAACAAAATTAATTTCAAACAAAAAATTTGTTTTTTAACAAAATAGTATAATTTTTAAGCAAGGAGATATATGTTTAACTTAAATGATAAATCTTAAACTGAAATAGTTAAATTTCCTATCTAAAAAAATTTCAAATAAAGCAAACTATTTTTCAACAAAATACATGCAGACAAATTCTCATGTAAGAAGATTAATTTTTAAAAATGAAGAATTTTTATATAAAAAAATTACTTTTTAACTATGATCTTGAATTTTCAGCATAGCAGAATAATTTTTAACGAAAAAGTTGAATTTTCCAGTAAAAGAGATACATTTTCCATTAAAAACTAAATATTTAAAATGGGACTTAAAAATTTTATTTTCTTACATAAAAAACGAATTTTTAACCAAATAGTAGAATTTTGAACAAGAAAGATGAATTTTATTGTAAAAAGACGTATTTTTAACAAAGTGCATAAATTTTCAGTTGAAAAATAAATTTCATTCTCAAACATTTCTTTAAACAAAATAAATTAATTTTCAACCAAAGGGATGGATTTTAAACTAAGGTGATGAATCTTAAATTGAAATATATTACTTATCAACATAAAAAAAATGTCAAACAAAAACGTTTTTTCAACAAAATATATGAATCATTAACAAGAAAAATGAAGTTTTATAAACAGTTAATTTTCAGAAAAAATGGAATGATTATATTCTCAGTTACAAAATTGAATTTCATAGAAAAAATACAAATGTTTAATAAATAGTAGAATAAAATAGGTGAATCCTTAAACAAAAAGTTTAATTTTATACTTAACAGTTGAATTTTGTAATAAACAAATAAAAGAAGTGAATTTTCAACTTAAAGAGATACATTTTAAACAAGAAATGGAATAATTAGATATTCAATTAACAAAATTAGTTTTTAAAAAAAAAAATTGGTATGTAAAAAAATAGTCTGATTTCTAACCAATCTCTATTTTTAAAAAACATTAGAGAAAAAAAGTTTTTTTTTTAAAAAAATACAGGTAGATAATTTTTCATCTAAGGGATGTGAATTTCAACAAAAATGAAGAATTTTCTGTAAACTTAATTTTTTACTATGTTCTTGAATTTTTAGCAAAGTAGAATACTTTTGATCGAAATAGTGGAATTTTTAAATGAAATACACGAATTTTCAACAAATACAAGGAAATAGAAACATTTTCAATTAAAAACAGAATAGGTAAACTGAGAGTTAAAGAATTTAATTTCGTAAATAAAAAACGAAATTTTAACAAAATAGTTGAATTCTCAAACAAATAGTCGAATTTTTTGCCAGGAAGATTAATTTTATATTAAAAAGACGAATTTCACATAAAGTGCATGAATTTTTAGTTAAGATTTGAATTTCATTAAAAAATGTATTTTAAATATTTTTTTTCTACAAAATAATGAAATTTTCAACCAAAGAAATAAATTTTCAACGAAAGTGGTAAACCTTCAACTAGGGTGTTTCAATTTTCAATCCAAAAAATTTCTATCCAAAAAAATTTTTCAACAAAATAATTGAATCATCAACAAAAAAAAACGAATTTTAACCAAACAGCTGATTTTTTAAACCAAAAATGGAATAATTAAACTTCCCGTTACAAATTAAAATTTCATTACAAAAGTAAAAATTTTTAATAAACAGTTAAATTTTCAACCAGAGATGGATTTTCAACTAACATGATGATTTTCCATCTGGAAAAGTTAAATTTTGAGCAAAAAGACAAATCTCAAAGAAAAAAAATTATTTTTGAGTAATATAGATAAATTTTCATCCAAAGTCATGATTTTTTAACAAAATTTTACCTAGGCATAAAAAATGTCTTTTTAACCAACTTTTTAAATTTTCTACAGGGCATAATAATTTTTAACCAGATAAAATAAATTATCTACAAAAATGTGATATTTACGATTAAAAAGAAAACAGAATTTAATTATAAATAAAAAATATAATTTTAAGGCAACCAAAAAATACGAATTTTCAACAAAACAGATGAATCCTCAACCTGAATGACAAATTTTGAAGAAAAAAGTTAGTTTTGGAACAAAACGGATACTTTTGAACAAAATTTTTTACTTTGAAAAAAATAGTTTTTTTAAACTAAACAGTTTAATTTTCCACAAAATACATGAATTTTCAAAATAACAGTTGAAACTTTTAAATAAAAAATCAGCTAAGTGCATTTTTAACGATTTTATTTAATTTTCTACTAAAAGAGATAAATTTTAAACCAAAAATGGAATGATTCGATTTTTATTTTAAAAAATGGATTTCAAACCAATAAAATCGATTTTTAAAAAATAGTCTAATTTTTAGCAAAGAATATAAAATTGCAATTTGAATGATAAATCTGTAACTTAAATAGCTAAATTTTCTTCCTACAAAACTTTCAACAAAAAGATTTTTAATAAAAAATAAAATAAATAAATTTTCAGTTACAAAATTAGATTTTGTACAAAAATACAAATTTTTAATAAGTAGTTTAATTTTAAACCAAAAAGATTAATTTCTAACTGATGTGATGAATTCTCAACTGAAATATTCAAATTTTGAGTGAAAAGACGAATCTCAAACAAAAAACAACGATTTTTGAGCAAAATATATCAATTTTCATCCAGCCTTTTTCTGGACCACTCTCTCTTTCTCTATTAATAAAAAATTCTGATATCGCAAATTTTAATAAATATTGCGAGATGAAAATTATTTCCAGAAGAATGTATTTTTACAGGATAATTTTTCTCAATTAACGAGATATTGATGATATTCAGAATAATTTGGGTGTGTCCAACGAAATTTAAAGATTTGAAATAAATTCAGTGAAAGTAGCGTGAAAAGAATTTAAGGGAAATCCAACTTAACTAAGGTGAACTACAAAAAATTGTATAATAAGAAAAGAATCAAATCAAATTCGACTGAATTTAGAGGAATTTGAAGAAATAAGAAGAATTCAATGAAATTGATAAAAGTTCAAGTGAGTTTAAAAAACTTCAAAAATATTCAAAAACTTATTAAATTTAGAATTCTTTTGAAACAATTCAATTAATTCAGAATTATTCAAGTGAGCTTAGAAGAATTAAAATAAATTGATAGGAATTCAAGTGGATTCAGGATAAATGATTACACTTTTAGGGTAAATTCCAAATTAATTGAAATTAATTACAAAAAATATTATTTTCAGTCAAATGGAATTATTTGCAGAAAAGTGAAGGAACTTTAATAGAATTTATTGAAACATGAGGGAAATGAGAAAAATTCAATTAAATTCATAAAAATTCCAGTAAATTGAAAACAATTAAAAAATGTTCAGAAAGTTGACAGCCTTTGGATTTAATATAAAAGGATAAATGTGAATCTTGAACAATTTGATGAAATTTAGAAGAATCCAAGCGAGTTTAGAAGAATTAAAGTAAATTTCGATGAATTCAAGTGAATTAAGGAAAATTGATTAATAATTCACGGTTAATTCCAACTAAATTCAAATTAATTACAAAAAATCAAAAAAATAATTATTTTCAAGGAAATGGGAGTTATTTTAGAAAAATGAGCAGAGTTTAAGAGAATTTGGTGAAACATAAGGGAAATGAGAATAATTTAATTTAATTCATTTAAATTCTAGTAAATTGAAAACAACTAAAAAATATTCAGAAAGTTGATAACCTTTGGATTTAATATAAAAGGATAAATGTGAATCTTGAACAATTTGATGAAATTTAGAAGAATTCAAGCGAGTTTAGAAGAATTAAAGTGAATTTCGATTAATTCAACTGGATTCAGGAAAATTTATTAAGAATTCACGGTTAATTCCAAATAAATTCAAACTAATTACAAAAAATGAAAAAATAAATTATTTTCAATGAAATGGGAGTGATTTTTGAAAAATGAACGGAGTTTAAGAGAATTTCATGAAACTTAAAGGAAATGAGAATAATATAATTCATTTAAATTCTAGTAAATTGAAAACAATTTAAAAATATTAAAAGAATTAATTACCTTTGGAGTTAATTTAAAAGGATTTATATCAAACTGCAAGAATTTAATGGAATTCAGAATAATTTAAGTGAATTTAAAGGAATTAAAGTGAATTTTGAGGAATTCAAGTGGATTCAGGATAAATAATTAAGAATTCACAGTTAATTCCTAATGAATTCAAATTAATTCCAAAAATTGCATTATTTTTAATGAAATGGGAGTGGTTTTAGAAAAATGAACGGAGTTTAAGAGAATTTGATGAAACTTAAAGGAAATGAAAATAATTTAATTTAATTCATTTAAATTCTAGTAAATTGAAAACATTTTTAAAATATTAAAAAAATTAATTACCTTTGGAGTTAATTTAAAAGGATTTAGATCAAATTGAAAGAATTTAATGGAATACAGAAGAATTTAAGTGAATCTAAAGGAATTAAAATGAATTTTGAGGAATTCAAGTGGATTTAGTATAAATAATTAAGAATTCGCAGTTAAATCCAAATGAATTCAAATTAATTCCAAAAAATGTATTATTTTTAATGAAATGGGAGTGGTTTTAGAAAAATGAAGGGAATTTAAGAGAATTTGATGAAAGACAAGGGAAATGAAAAAATTTAAAGAAATTAATAAAAATGCCAGTAAATTGAAAACAATTAAAAATATTATGAGAATATATTACCTTTGGAGTGAATTTATAGGAGTGCAATGGAATTTAGAGGAGTTTAAGTGAACGTAACGGAATTTAAGTGGATTAAGGACAAATTATTAAAAAATCAGGGTGAATTCCAAATGAATTCAAATTGATTATATTAAATAAAAAATAAATTATTTCTAGTAAAATGGGAGTGATTTAAAAAAAATGAAGGGAATTAAAAAGATCTTGATCAAATATAAGGGAAATAAGAAGAATTGAATCAAATTCATAAGAATTTAAATGAATTTAAAAACAATTTAAAAATATTCTGAAAACTGATTACCTTTGGACTGAATTTAAAATAATTTAAGTGAAATTAGAAAAATTCAGATAAATTTAGAAGGACTCAACTGAACTGCAAAGAACAATTAGTTATTGAGGATTCAGAGTGAATTAAAAGAAACTATCGAAATATAAAAAAAATTCCATTATATTTATATCAATTTAATTTCGAGGAATTAGGATGAATTTCAAGGAATTTACGATATTAAAATCGTAAGTTAAATCGCAGGTTAAAATCTGTAGCGTGAGATAAAAAAATTTAATTCCATGGAAAAACCAGTAAATTCAGTAGATTTTCAGGTTATTCCAAAAAATTCAGAATGAATTAAAAAATTTCAAAGGAATTTAATAAAATTAAATGATCAGTAACATTTACATTTAATTTGATCATTTTTATGAAAAAAAATTCTAACTTAAATTAATTTCACATTTTACATAAGTATACAAAAAGTAAACCGAGAACAAAAATGGACAACATGAATTTGACTAAATTTACAAAAAAAAAGACAATTATTTTAACAATATTTTCTTTAATTGAATTTTTTCTCACTAACGCTTCTTACGAAGTTTGTTTTAATGGTTAAATTTAAATAAATCATGTATAATTTTTTTGGGGGAAAAAACCTTTTTTAGCAGCACTTAAAATCATTTGAACAAATTTTTCTAGGAGTCAAACTTAATTATTTTACATATATTTAAAAAATTGTAAAGCTTTTTTACTTTTCAAGAAAAGCCTATTTATAGAATCTAGACCACGCTCTATTTCTTTATCAATAAAAAGTTCCGATACCGCAATTTTGAAATATTGCCAGATCAAAATTATTTTGAGAGAAATGTATTTCTGTAGGACAATTTTTTTGTAAGAGATCGATTCATTCGAAGAAACCATTAATTTCCTTTTGGAAGAAAAACTGAGTTGCGCTAATGGGGCTTTGGTCTAATGCCTCCTGCTGGGACGAACAATGCCCCTTGCTAATGGCCACTCGTTGATGACAAATATCGGAAGAAAGAAAATATATAAATTACATCAGGGTGGTTCTTCATCTATGACAGAATTCGATTGGTTTCTGGAATTATTGATCCCTTTCTGTCTCAATTTCGAATATTGAGATATTAAATCTTAATGCCAGATGATTAATTCAATACAAAAACCGAAGGAAAATTAAGACATTAATTTTGTATCGAATCATTAATCATTTTTATTAGAATATTATTATTATTATTATTATTATTATACCATTGAGAAATAAAACTTTCGGGGTAATCGTGACCAAGGTATTGAAGAAGGCAGTAATTTGGGGGGGGGGGGTATAGATTTTTACAATTGATATATAATTCCTGTTTTATTTATTTAAATTGCACGTTTGTTTTGCAACACTGTTTTGGTCCAGATTGCGGATCAATCCCTCTAGCAATCACCCCAAGCGGAGAGCCTCACAAAGTCAGCATGTAAAGCTCTCCACCTGGGCTCATTACTATGTACCAAATTCAACTATTTTGTTATTCATCTTTTTTTGTTTGTAAAAAATTAAACTATTCAGTTAAAACTTAAACGGTTATATTGAAAATTTAACTATTTTGTTAAAAATTCGCGCCTTTTGTTAAAAAGGAATTTTTTTAACCTGAAAATATAGCTCTTCTATTTTTTTAGCAATTTTTATTTCATAAGTAAATGATTCAACTATTTAGCAGAAATTTCGTGCATGCTGTTTAAAATTTGTCTTGAAAGTTAAACTATTTTATGAAAATTAATCTTCATTGATTGAAAATGAAGTTTACAGTTGAAATTTCTTTAGTTCCGATTTAAAATTCAACTGTTATCTACAATATTCGACTTTTTAGCTTGAAAAATTAACTATTTTTTAAAAGTCAGTCTTTTTGTGTAGAAAATTAATCTTGGTGGTTAAAAATCTATCAATATCAGTAAAGATTTAAACTATCTTATTAAAAAATTCGTATTTTTTGTTAAAACTCAAACTATTTATTTTAAATTTAAACTATTTTGTTAAAAACTCGTTTTTTGTTGTTGTTAAAAATCTAATTCTTCTAAAAATGTGGCTGTTCCATTGTTCCTTGAAATTTTTCTTCATTATAAGTTGAAAATTCATGCATGCCGTTGAAAATTCGTCTTTGGATAGAAAATTAATCTTTTTGTTTGAAGATGCATCCTTCCAAATTGAAAATTTACTCTCTTGTTAAAAATAATTCGTTTTTTAATTTTTTATAATCTGAAAATTGAACTATTCCATATTAATTGCGAACTTACCTCTAATTTTTTAAATGAAAAAATTAAATTTACTAAATTAATTATTTAAAGATTCATCTTTTTGGTTAAAAATTCATATATTTTGTTCAAAATTTATATTTTGGTAGAAAATTAATTTTCTTGGTTAAAAATACATCCTTTTTTTAGGTTGAGGACTAATTTTTTTTTAAGTTAAATTCTTCTGATTGTAAATTCTTTTTTTTTAATAAGTTTTTTTATCGGAAAATATACCCAATCCATTTTTGTATAAGAATTTATATTTTTTAGTTTGAAATTCATCTTTATTGATTGCAAATGAACTCTTTTGTTGAAAATTCATTCTTTTTTTTTGTTAGTTTTTTTATCGTAAGAGTTACCCCATACATGCTTGTATGAAAATTTATGTTTTTTAGTTTGAAATTCTTCTTTCTCGATTGCAAATTAACTGTCTTGTTGAAAATTCGACTTTTATGATATTTAAGTAAAGTTTCTTCTAAAAAAATTAGACTGTTTAGCATGAAAACTTGACTTTCTTAAATCTTTATTTAAATAAAAAATTAATCTTCTTTTTAAAAATGTTCTCTTTGGTTAAAGATACAACTATTTTGTTTTGTAAATAAATTGGTCTGATTTTTGTTGAATTTAATTGATTCATACATAATTCGTTTTTTTTATAAATTAAAATTTGGTTCCTTTTTTAAAATTAGAATTTACCTACTCCATTCTTGGATTAAAAAAATATATATTTTGTTTGAAAATTCATCTTTGTAGGTTGAGGATTCAACTATTTTACTTAAAATTCGTCTTTTTCAGTTGAATTCAACTGGTTGCAAAACCTTTTTGTTTTTATAATTTTTTGAAGTGAAAATTTAGCCAATACATTTTCTTTTGAAAATTTGTTTTTTTAGTTGAAAATTCATCTTGTTTTAAAAAACTCGTCTGATTTCTGTTGAATTCAACTGATTTATACATAATTCGTTTTTTTATTTATTAAAACTTTTTTCACTTTTTTTTGTTTAAATAAGAATTTAACTACTCCATTCTTGGATAAAAAAATATCTTTTCTGGTGGAAAATTCACCTTGGTAGGTTCAGGATGCAACTAATGTGTTAGAAATTCGTCTATTCTAGTTGAATTCTTCTATTCGCATTTTTTTTACTTAGTTCTTTAAACTAAAAATTCACGCAATCCATTTTTGTTTAAATAATTATGTCTTTTCATTCGGTTTTAAAATCAAGTGTTTTCGAAAAGTTTTTGTAAAACAATTCGTCTTTTTTTGTCGAATTCAGCTACTTGATATAATTCGTTTGTTTATTTATTGATAATTTTTTTTAATACTATTCCATTCTTGATTGTAAAATAATATTTTTTAATTAAAAATTGAACTATTTAGCTGTAAATTAATATATTTTGTTGGAGATTTATATTTTGGCAGGGAATTTGATTTCCTTAGTTGAAAATTCATTTTTTTTAGGTTGAGGATTCAACTATTTTTTACAGAATTATTTTTTCTTTACGTAAATTTCGCTTTTTGCAAATTCGGCTTTATTGATAAAAATTAGTTTTTTAAACTGATAATTTAGATAATCTTGATTGAAAATTAACTTTTTATTTCAAAATTGTACTTTTTTGGTTTTAAAATTAAGTGTTTTTCAAAAAAATTCAACTGTTTAGCTTGAAAATTAATTATTTTTTTAAATTCTTCTATTTGGGTAGAAAATTATATTTCTTGGTTGAACATTAACTCTCTTAGTTAAAAGCCACTTTTCTAAATTAAAGTCAAGTTTTTCTGAAAATTTCGACTACTTAGCTTAAAAACTTGACTTTTTTGAATTCGTCTATTTGAGTAGAAAATTATTCCCTTTTTTTAAGCCAATCTATTTGGTTTCAGATTGAATTATTTAGTTTTCTACAACAATTCATCTTATTATTTTTAAATAAACTGTTTGATAATTTGCTATTTTATTTATTGAAAATTTGTTGTTTTTTAAATAAAAGTTTCTCTATTCCATTCTTGGTTTTAAATTTTTCTTTTCTCATTGAAAATTAATCTACTTGGTTGAAAATGCACATATCGGTAGAAAATTAATTTTCTTGGTTAAAAATTAATATTTCGTGATTAAAAATTCGACTCACTTGTTCAAAAATCTACATTTTTGGTGTAAAGTCAAGTTTTTCTATAAAATTCGACTGTTCAGCTTAGAAATTTAACTGTTTAAGAAAGTTGGTCTACTTGGGTAGAAAATTAATCTTTTTTTTTTTTAATTTATTCTATTTGATTGAGGATTCGACTGTTTAGTTTTATATACATCAATTCGCCTTTTTTGTTGTTGAATTTAACTGGTTGATCATTCTTTTTTTTACTTATCAAATATTTGATGTTATTAATAAAAATTGAAGTATTCCATTCTCGATTATAAAATTATCGTTATTAGTTAAAAACTCAAGTATATATTTGAAAATTCATTTGTTGCTAAAAAATTAATCTTCTTGGCTAAAAATGAATTTTCTGTAGGTTTACGATTCAAATATTTTGTTGAGAAGTTTTCTTTTTTAAATCCATTTAACTGTTTGAAAATTCATTTTTCTTTGTTGAAAGTTACTTTGTTAACTGAAAATTAATCCAATCTATTTATATTTGGAAATTTTCAATTGAAAATGATCTTGAAAACTTAAATATTGATGGAAAAATTCGATTATTTTGGTATAAATTAGTATATTTTACTAAAAATTCATCTATTTCAACCAAGGATATTAGTTTTCCACCAGAAAAGACGATTTTTACAAAAGACATACATTCTTAACAAATTTTTAAATTTTTATGCAACACGATTAACTTTCTTCCAAAAAATATGAATTTTTGACAAATTACATAAAATTTTAAGTGGATAGTTTGAAAAATGGATTTTATGTTAATCCAAATTTTATTTGATTAATTTTTAGTTCGAATATTTTCCTTTTTGAATGTTTTAACTAAATATTTTAATTTATAGGCCCAAAAAGATGAATTTTTGTCCAAAATATTTTTCAGTCAATGAAGAAAAAATTTGTTATAAAAAAAAAGTTGAATATTAAACGAAAAAAAAAGAATTTTCAAGCAAGAATATTAGTTTTCTACCAGAGGAGATGTTTTTCTAACATAATACACTAATTTTTAGCCAAATATTTAAATTTTTAAGAAAAACGATGAACTTTCTACAAAAAAAGATGAATTTTTAAGAAATTAAATAATTTTTCAACCAACTAGTTTGAACAATGGATGTTACGTTATTTCAAATTTTATTTAATTAATGTTTAATTAAAAATTTTTTCGTCTACTAATTTTTCAACTAAAGAAATGAGTTTATACAACAAATAAGATCCATTTTCAGCAAGAAATTATGTAGTTAAATTTTCATTAAGGAGAATTTAAAAAAAAAGAAAATTTTTCTTCACCAAATACATATATTTTTAAGGAAATATTAGAATTTTTAGGAATCATGATTAATTTTCTACTCAAAAATATGAAGTTTTGACAAAATACATAAATTTTATACTGGATAGTTTGAACAATAGATTTTATGTTAGTCCAAATTTTATTTGATTAATTTTTAGTTAATATTTTTCCTTTCTGAATGTTTTAACTTAATATTTTAATTTATGGAGCAAAAAGATTAATTTTTGACTAAAATGTTTTTCAGTAAATGAAGAAAAAAATTGTTATAAAAAATAGTTGAATTTACAACGAAAAAGATGAATTTTAAATAAATATTAAAATTTTAAAGTAAGATGAATAACTTCCTAACAAAAAGATGAATTGTTGAGAAATTAAATAATTTTGAAACTCAATAGTTTGAACAATGGATGTTATGTTAATCCAAATTGTATTCCATTAATTTTTAATTAACATTTTTTCATTTCTTAATTTTTTAACTAAAGAGATAAATTTATAAAACAAAAAAGATCCATTTATAGCAAAAAATTGCGTATTTAAATTTTCATTGAAAATAATAAAAAATAAATAATAAAAAAAGTTTTTTTCACAAAATACATCAATTTTAAACTAAATTTTTGAATTTTTTAGCAAGAAGATTAACTTTCTAATAAAAAGATAATTTTTTGAAAATTACATGTATTACAAACTAAATAGTTTGAACAGTGAATGTTGTGTTAAACAAATTTTTATTTTATAGATTTTGAGCATAAATTTTCTAAGTAAATATTTGAATTTATAAACAAACAAACAAAAATAATTTTAAACAAAAAATGAACAAGTTGACTTTTCATACAGAAAAATTAACTTACAATGAAAATGAATTATTTCCTATAAAATAGTAGCATTTTTAATCAAAAAGATTAATTTTCAACCAAGAATATTAGTTTTCCACCAGAAAAGACGATTTTTACAAAAGACATACATTCTTAATGAAGTATTTTAATTTTTAGGCAACACGATTAACTTTCTTCCAAAAAATATGAATTTTTGACAAATTACATAAATTTTTAACTGGATAGTTTGAACAATGGATTTAATGTTAATCTAAATTTTATTTCATTAATTTTTAGTTTGAATATTTTCCTTTCTGAATATTTTAACTAAATATTTTAATTTATGGGCGAAAAAAATTAAATTTTGTCCAAAATATTTTTCAGTCAATGAAGAAAAAATTTTCTATAAAAAATATTTGAATATTTAACGAAAAAGATGAATTTTCAACCAAGAATATTAGTTTTTAACCAGAGGAGATGATTTTTTAACATAATACACTAATTTTTAGCCAAATATTTAAATTTTTAATTAAGACGATTAACTTTCTACCTAAAAAGATGAATTTTTAAGAAATTATATAATTTTATGACCAAATATTTTGAATTTTTTAACTGAAGAAATGAATTTATACAACAAAAAAGATCCATTTTCAGCAAGAAATTATGTAGTTAAATTTTTATTAAGGAGAATTAAAAAAAAGAAAAGATTTGAATTTTTAGGCATCACGATTATCTTTCTACTCAAAAATATGAATTTTTGACAAAATACATAAATTTTTTACTGGATGGTTTGAACAATGGATTTTATATTAGTCCAAATTTTATTTGATTAATTTTTAGTTCACATTTTTCCTTTCTGAATTATTTTAACTTAATATTTTAATTTATGAACCAACAAATATTAATTTTCGACTACAATATTTTTCAGTAAATGAAATAAAAATTGTTATAAAAAATAGTTGAATTTACAACGAAAAAGATGAATTTTAAATAAATATTAAAATTTTCAAGTAAGACGAATAACTTACTACCAAAAAAGATGAATTTTTAAAAAATTAAATAATTTTCTAAACAAATAGTTTGAACAATGGATGTTACGTTATCCCACATTTTATTTAATTAATTTGTAATTAAAATTTTTTTTGTCTCCTAATTTTGTAACTAAAGAAATGAATTTATACAACAAAAAAGATTCATTTTCAGCAAGAAATTATGTAGTTAGATTTTCTTTAAGGAGAATTAAGAAAAAAGATTTGAATTTTCAGGCATCACGATCAACTTTCTACTCGGAAATATGAATTTTTGACAAAATGCAAAAAATTTTTACTGGATAGTTTGAACAATGGATTTTATGTTAGTCTTAATTTTATTTGATTAATCTTTAGTTTACATTTTTCCTTTCTGAATGTTTTAACTTAATGTTTTAATTTATGGACCAAAACAGATTAGTTTTTGACTAAAATATTTTTCAGTAAATTAAGAAAAAAATTGTTATAAAAAATAGTTGAATTTAGAACGAAAACGATGAATTTTTGCGAAATTAAATAATTTTGAAACTCAATAGTCTGAACAATGGATTTTATGTTAATCCAAATTGTATTTCATTAATTTTTAAATAAAATTTTCTTATCTCTTAATTTTTTAACTAAAGAGATGAATTTATAAAACAAAAAGGATCCATTTTCAGCAAAAAATTGTGTGGTTAAATTTTTATTAAAAATAATAAAAAATAAATAAAAAAAAGGTTTTTTTTACAAAATAGATCAATTTTAAATTAAATGTTTAAATTTTTAAGCAAGAAGATTAACTTTCTAATAAAAAAGATTTTTTTGTTGAAAATTACATCTATTGCAAACTAAATAGTTTAAAGAATGGATATTTTTTTTAAAATTTTATTTGATTGATTTGAAGTTTAAACTATTTAACTAAATATTTGAATTTATAAACCAAAAAGTAGAATTATTAACCAAAAATCTACTAGTTTGTTTTTCACAAAAAAAAATAAATTTACAATAAAAAACATTAATTTTCTAGGAAATAGTCACGTGATCCACTCAGCACATAGCCTTAAAATGGTTTGCAAAAAACGATTTGGAGATGAGTAAAATCGTTTTCAGTTTGAGGATACTATGTAGGACATGGTGATTTATCAGGCACTTTAAGGCCTATTTGGGCAAACTATTAAAAAGATTTGCCATTAATGGCAAATTACGAACAGGTTTAGCCTACGATATAACCAGTCATACATCGCAGGAGGGACGATCAGCTCACGTCATAAGGTGAATTTAACCTCTATCCCTCTATAAAATAAATAAAATCATCCATATGAGCATTAACACAGACGCTTACGAAGATAATGGCCTTCTCTCTACCCTCTTCGGATCCGTGATGGGGACTTATGTTATCCCACATTATGAGATCCTTCGGCGATCCAAGATGCACGTGCAAAACTGTATTTATTATTATTATTTTTATTTTTTTTTCTTCACAAATATGTGTTTATCGTTCCACAAAATTTCCTTTTGCGTCAATAGTGTCCTGTATGCAAGTAATGCTGCTCTTGTCATTTTTTCTTCTTTGAGAGCTTGTCGTTATCCTTCAGAAGATTAAAGAAGAATAAATAATAAAAAGCTGTGCCATAATTTTTTTTAGCCTTTTTTGCTTCCAATTTCCTGGTTTATTGAAGAATTTGGAAAAATACTTTACGATTCTTCTGAACGCCTGACAAGTTTTAGGCAATTAGAAGAAAGCAGTTATGGATGATTAAAATTTATATTAATTTTATTTTATCTTATTACTGAAATATACTTTCACAAGAAAATTATTAGGAAGAAACAGTTGAATTTTCTACTTGAGATTATAAAACTTTAACAAAAAAATTAATTTTAACCTATCAGTTATATGCTCAACAAAATTGTAAAATTTAAAAAAATCATATGGGACTAAAAAATTGAATTTTCAACACAAAAGATTTATTTTTTACCAAAAAAGAAAAATTTTTAACAAAATACAAATATTTTCTAATCAAATTGTAAACTTTGCAACAAAGAATATTATTTCTCCACCAAAAAGAAGAATTCTCAACAAATTAAATACATTTTTAAATAAATACTATGAACAATGGATGTGATATTAGTTTCCAAATTTTTAAAACTAAATAGTGGAATTTCTAGGCAAAAAGATATAAATTATTAACAAAAATAGTGTAATTTAATTTTTACGTAAAAGAATTAATTTAAAATAAAAATAAAGAATTTTCCGTCTAACGGTTGAGTTTTCAAGCAAAATGTCGAAATTTCTACAAAACAGTATAATTTTTATCCGAAGAATATGAATTTTTAATAAAAAACTTTTTTTACTAAGTTTAATTTTCAACAAAGTGACAATTCCAATAGAGGAAATTAATTTTCACCAAAAACAAGAATTTTCATCAAACAACGTAAAATTTTAACTAAATAGTGGAGTTTTTAAACTAAAAAACGAATTTTCAATCTCGGAGTATGAATTTTGAACAAAACAGGTAATTTTTAACTAACTAGATGAATTTTAAACAGAATATTTAAAATTTCAGCCAACAAAATTAATTTTTAACCAAAAAAAAATCATTTTTATTTGAAATTATGAATCTTATCTGAAAAAATTCATATTTTGGAAAGATGTTCAACTTTCAACCCAGATAGTGGAATTTTCAAACTCAACAGATTCATTTTTAACGCAAATAGAATAGTTGATATTTGAAACCGAAAAATATTAGCTTACAATTTTAAAATTTCATATTTAAAGTATAAAACCAATTTTACAACAAAATACATGAAAATCCAACTAAAAAACATTAATTTTTATCAAAAAAGTTGATTTTTCACTAATTTTTAATAAATAGGGAAATCTACAAGGTAATGTTGGTTTACAAAAATTTTAAACTAAATCGTGAAATTTCTAAAATAAAGAAGGTCAATTATTAACCAAACATAGTAAAATTGAATTTTTATTTATAAGAGAATTTTAGAATAAAAACAAGAAATTTCTTCAAAACAGTTTAATTTTGCATAAAATAGTTGAATTTTCTACCAAATTGTTTAATTATCAAGAAAAAGACGAATTTCCCACAAAAGAGCTGAAGTTTCAAACTAAAAATATAAATTTTTAACAAAAAATTTAATTTTTTATTAACAAATTCAATATTCTCAAAATAGTTTGAATTTTCAGTTAAAAAATTTTTTTTCAATGTAAACAAAGAAAAAGATTTTTCAAAACAGAATATTAATTTGCTACAAAAATACAAGATTTTTAACAAAATATGTACATCAATTTTTTCCCAAATGGTTAGATTGTATACAAAAAAGATTACTTTTCTACCCAAACGACGATTATTCAATAAAAAACAGAACATTTTTTATTAAATAATTTTAATAATAAATGTAATCCTAGTTTCCAAAAAGTTGTATGTAAGCAGTGGAATTTTTATACTAAAAAATAAATTTTTTACAAACCAGTTGAATTGTCAATCCCAGAATAAGAATTTTTGACAAGGAAATTAATTTTTAACAAGCCATTTGTACGTTTAGCAAAATATATAAATTTTCAATCGAAAAAATTTATTTTTAACAAAAAAAATCTACTTTATATTTAAATTGCCAATCTTCAACCAGAAAAATTAACTTTTAAGAAAATTTTTCAACTTTTAGCCAAAGAGTAAAATTTGGAAACTAAAGAGGCGAATTTTTGACACAAAATGTAACAGTTGATATTCTAGCAAATATATATTTTAATTTAAGATTCTAAACGTTTGCATTTAATGAAAAAAAACTTGCAACGAAATACTGAAATCCTAAGCTAAAAAGGATTATTTTTTAACTTAAGATTTAAATCTTTAATCAATAAATTTTTTCCCATAAAGAAGATAAGATTTCAATAAAATACATAAATTTTCAATAAAATAATTATATTTCAAAATAAGAAAATAAATTTTTTCAAAAATAAAACGAATTTTTAACACAGAAGATTAATTCTCTACCAAAAATAACGAATTTTTGACCAAGAAGAATATTTTCCTACCAAAAAGACAAAGTTTCAACAAATTTTATACATTTTTAACTAATTAGTTTTAAAAAACCGAAAAATTAAGTTTTAAGAAATTTAATCAACTTTCTACAAAATACTAAAATTTCCAACCAAATTTTTAACGCAAAATGTAATAGTTAATATTTTGGTTAAAAAATGTCAATTTAATTAAATACATTTAGAATAAGCTAACAAAAACAAATTTTTAACAAAATCCTTGAATTGGCAACTAAAAAGATTAATTTTTAAACAAATATTTTATTTATTAAACGAAAAATTTATTTTTCAATAAAAAAGATAAATTTCCAACCAAAAATGGTGTAGATGAGTTTTCATTCAGAAAAATTAGTTTTCAATAAAAAAATGTTTTAAAAAACGTTTAAATTTGCAATACCAGAACGTGAAATTTCAACAGCAAAATTAACTTTAATCAATTGTTTGAAAGTTTTATAAAATAGTTAAGTTATTATTTTAAAAAATCAGTTTTGAACGAATAAAAAGGAATTTTCAATAAAAATGATGAATCTTTAACCAAAAAAATTCACTTTTTAAAAAGTTTTTCAACTTTCAACTTATTAGTGTAATTTTCAACATAAACAAATCAATTTTTGACGCGAAATGTGATAGTTGATTCTAAAAAAATGTATTTTAATTTTAGATTGAAACAATTTGGAATTAACTAAGAAAATACTTTATAAATTTTAAATACATGAATAGTCAACTCAAAGAGATTAATTTTCAATTAATCATATACATTTGTAACCATAAAATTAGATTTTTTCTAAAAAAAGATTAATTTTAAAAATATATATAAATTTTCAACAAGAATTTAAATTTTGAACCAAATAGTTAAATTCTCTACGAAATTATTGAATTTTCAATTCGAAGATAAAAATTTTCAACAAAAGAGATAAATTTTCGTAACAAAAATTTTTTTAACGAATCAGATTAAAGTCCATGGAGATCTTATAAAATACACATCCCTTAAAATACTTAAAAATCCAATAAATACCCTTGAAATTTGTAATAGTTTAAGAATTTAGTTAAAAACTTTAGAAAACTTCAAAATCTTTTTAAATGTTATGAATACTGATAAGTTTTAAAATTTCAATTTTGAGATGGCACAGATCATTAATAAAAAGAGTCATGAAGTATCGATAGTGTTTTGGGTCCGAAAATTAAAATTGTAATAATTTTTTATTTATAACAGCTCTAATGAAAATAAAAAAAGAATAAAAGATAAAGGGATCCATAAAGAGAAAATAGTAATAAATAAAATAAAGATAAGAATAAATAAAAGTCAAGTAGTATTTCAAAATTCTTCTCGAGATCGCACTATAAATTTCAACTGTTTGTATTATTTATTTTGTGGCTTGGATTCTTAGCGACATATATTTTTACTGCATATCGTAATTCGCACGCCTTTATTCATGTATGACCCTAGACACGAGGCCAGGAAGTTTCCGGAAATCGCAAACGGAAATATTTTGCATTTTACGATAACAACACGCCTTATTTTCAGTTCAATTTTCAACCAAAAAGATTTTTCTATCAATAACGAAAAAAATTATCTTCAAAAATTTGGAATTTTCCTGCCAAACCAAAGAGCTTTTAACAAAAGGGTTAAGATTTGAAGCAAATAATTAAACTTTTAACCAAAAAGATTAATTTTCAATGAAGAATCTTTTTTTTTCTCCCAGAGGAGATAAGTTTTTAACAAAATAATTAAATTTTTAACGAAATATTTTACATTATAGGCGAGAAGATTAGCTTTGTACCAAAAAAGATGAATTTAAAATAAATTAAATCAATTTTCAAACAAATAGTTGGAACAATGGATTATTTTTTATTTCCTATTTTATTTGATTAATTTTTAGTATAAATTTTTTCCATTTAAAATTTTTTGAATTTATAAACCAAAAAAGGTGAATTTTTAACAAAAAATATAGTAGTTAACTATTCATGATGGAAAATTAAATTTGAATATGGATTAAATTTCTACAAAATAGTTAGATTTTTAAACCAAAAAAATTTTCAATTAACAATAAAAAAAATCATAAAAATGATAGATTTTTGAACCAAGCACTTGAGCTTTCAAAATAACATTTGAATGTTCTACCAAATATTTAAATTTTCAATCAAAAGGACAAATTTCCAAACAAGAGTATTAGTTTTCTAGGAGACAAAATGATTTTTTTACCAAATAAATCAATTAATCAAATATTTTATTTTTCAAAAAAGACGATTAAGTTTCTACCAAGTAAAATGACTTCTTCACGAATAACATAAATTTTTAACTAAATGGTTGAACAAAAGAATTTATGTTAGTCAAATTTTATTTAAATAATTTTTAATTCGAATTCTTTTTATTTCTAAAATTGGAAAACAAACAGTGGAATTTATAAGCCAAAAAGGTGCATTTTAAACAAAAAAATGAAGTAGATAACTTTTCATGAAGAAAAATTAGATTGAAATAAAAAACAAGAATTTTCTACAAAATAGTTGCCAATTCAACCAAATTTTTTTTTCTATTGGCAAAGGAAAAAATACCAGAAAGATTGATTATAAAACGAGAGGATTAACTTTCTACCAAAAAAATTAATTTTTAACTAAATAGTTTAAATAATGCATGTTATGTTATTTCTAATTTTATTTGCTTCATTTTTAGTTTATATTTATTCGTTTCTAAATTTTTAAAACTAAATAGATGAATTCTTAAACCAAAAAAACTCTTTTTTTAATTAAAAGTGGAGTAGTTAATTTTTAATCAAGGAAAATTAATTTGCAATAAATAAAAAAGGAATTTTTTACAAAATAGTTGCATTTTCCACGAAAAAGATTTTTCAATCAGCAATGTAAACAAATGACATCAACAATTTTTAAATTTCAGAAAAAAAAACATGAGATTGCAACAAAACAGTTGACCGGTAAGATGAATTAGTAAAATTTTAAACCAAAAAGATTCATTTTCTATCTGAAAAAATTTTTTTTCGAAAAAATACATATATTTTCAACTAATTAATTTGCACAATGGATTTCTTGTTGATCTAAATTTTATTTGATTATATTTTAGTTCATATTTTTTTTCGTTTCTAAAATTTATTAACTCAGAAGTTGACTTTGAACACCAAACAAATCACTTTTTAACAAGAAATTCGGCAATTAAATTTTCATCGAGGAGAATTAATTTTAAATTAAAAACAAAAAAAGCAATGTTTTACAAGGCAGTTGAATTTTTAACCACCAAGATTTTCCGTAAAAAAAATGTTATGGAAAATGTAAAATTTTTAAGCCAAAGACATGAGTTTCCAAAAAAACAATTAAATGTTCAAAAAAATAGTTAAATTTTCAACCAAAAAGATGAATTTCAAGAAAAGAAAATAAATTTTACCAGAATAAGCGAATTAAAAAAAATATAAGCATTTTTAACCAAATAATTAAATTTTTTACTAAAAATATTAACTGTCTAGAAAAAATGAATTTTTGACAAATTAGATCAATTTTGAACAAAATAATTAGAACCTAGGAATAATTTTAGTGCAAATTTTATTTTCTTAATTTTTATTTTAAATTTTGTTCCTTTCTTATTTGTTAGAATTAAATATTTTAATTTATAAATAAAAAAGGTGTTTTTTTTTAAAATAAAATCAGTGTAGTTAATTTTTCATGGAGGAAAATTAATTCACAATAGAGAACAAGAATTTTCCACAAAATAATTTTATTTTTCACCAAAAGATTTTTCAGTCAATAAATAAAAAATGTTAAATTTTCAAGGCAAACACATGAGCTTAATAAAAAAACAATTGAATGTTCAACCAAATTTTTAACCAAATTGATGAATTAACTACAAAGATTAACTGACTACCAAAAAACATGCATTTTTAACAAATTACATACATTTTGAACCAAATAATTTGAACAGTTAATTGTGTTTTATTACATACTTTATTTGATTAATTATCAGTTTGTATTTTTTTCTAACATTTCTTCATTAAGGAGAATTCATTTTTAATAAAAAAATAATTTTTTTTACAAAGAAATCGAATTTTGTACCAAATTTTGAACTGTCGAGCCAAAAGGACAAATTTTCTACCAAACAAGGGCATTTTTAAATAAATAGATAGATATACACTTAAAAATTTATTTTTCAATAAAAAAATTAATGTTTAACAAAACAGTTTAAATTTGTACCAAAATTTTGAGCTTTCAACCCAAAATATTCCACCCAAAATTCAATTTGGACAAAAAAAAACAAAAAATTTTCAACCCGTGAATATTATATGTAGACAAATAGGTAAATTTACAACCAATGAGTTGAGTTTTAAAAAAATTAGAGAAATTTTCGGTTAAAAACAAATTGCTAACAAAAAAAATATTCTACACAACAGTTTAATTTTGTACCCAATAATTTGATTCAATACTAAATATTTGAATTTTACACCAAATTGTTTGATTAATATTCAGTAAATTTTTGTAATCGTTTCTAAAATGTTTGAAATAAATAGTAGAATCATTAAACCAAAAAGTATCCGTTTTAAATAAAAAATTAACTTGTTGAACATTCATTGATGAGAAATAATTTTTATTTAAAGAAAACGAATTTTCTACAAAACAGTTTATTTTTGTAGCAAATAGTATAATTTTATATGAAATCTGAATTTTCAACCCTAACAGATTAATTTTTAACCACACACCTGTATTTTTATTCAAAAGGATGAAATTTCTACAGAATGAGATGAATTTTTAAAGCTAAAAAAATCATGTTAAAAAAATGGATCTGTTTTAGTAGAAATTTTAATTTTTAAAATAAAAATGCAATTATTTGACTAAAAATTATTCTTCTTTGCTAAAGTATTTATCTATTTTGTGTGAAATATCTGTTTGAACCACTTTATTAAGAAATGTTTTTTTTTACGAATTATATTTTTAGTTAAAAATTCATCTTTTAGGTTTAAATTTGAACTGTTTTAATTAAATATGTTAAACATTTTTAGATATCCTGGTCTGTTAATAATAATAATAATATTACAAATTTATGTCATAATAAATATTTTTTAATTTTTTGAAAATTTGATTGTTTAGAGGAAAAACCTTTTTTGGGTTATAATTATTTTTTTAACTGAAAATGTAACTTTCACATTTTTTAAGATTGACCTTTTTATTTAAACATTCTCCTTTATTGATAAAAAAATAATTTTCTTAGTTTGAAAATTTCTTTTTAGTTAGATAAAAATGCAATTTAGATAAACAATAGTTTTTATCTTGAGTGAAAAATCTTTATTTTTTGAAAATTCGTCACTTTGGTTTTAAAATTCTTTCTTTTTTTAAATAAATTTGATCTGTTTTGATTGAAATATAAACTATAACACTTTTTTTGTTGGAAATTCATGTTTTTAGATTGAATATTTAACTATTATGTTACAATTTTAATTATTTTGTTAAAAAATTAGGAATTAAAAAACCCCATCTTTTATAGTAGGAAAAAGGTTTTTCGCTTTAAATGGATTCGTAAATTAAACATTTAAAAATTAATAATCGCTGGATCTGAAATACTGTTGTATTCTGTTTGAAGAAGATTCTATGTCAAAAGTATTGCAAGATAAAAATGCTGGTCTTTCAACTGGAAAAACAATTCTGGAAACTAAAAATTACGTATAAAAAAAGTGGGGGGGGGCATAAATATTTTGTAATGGTTTGTTAAAGATCCATTTTTTATTTGTTATATGATGGTTAAAAAATAAAAGAACAAGAATATCCAAAAATTAAATCCCACCTCAATAAAAATAAAGAAGAAATTGATCTTCCATTAGAAAATTCAATCCCGACGTCGATCCTCAATCATCATGCTCAATCTCTAATTACCGCACCGGATATACTTTAATTTGCTCGCTCTCTTCAAGACGTAATTGGCAGTCGTACAACAGTAATTTGTAAATTCGACTTTGCTGGGGGAATCTGTGATTGCTTCACGATCATGATCCCTAGAACGATGAATCGAGAACTAATTGATAATCCGTTCATAAGAGTGATGATCCCACCTAGTCCATCCAAATCAACGCCTGTCGCATAGAGCAGGCACTTAAAAAAATTAATATCCACGAATTTAAAGCTGTGATTGGTTTACGATGAAGATCTCTAGGACGATGAATCAAGAAATAATTTATTTTCCGATCATAAAATTAATGATCCCACCTAGTCCAAATCGAAGCCTTTCGTGTGAAGCAGGCACTTTTTAAATTTTTTTCTAAAATATTCACCGAATTAAAACTGTGATTCCTTCACGATCAATAGCCCTAGGACAATGAATCGACAATTAATTGATCGTCCGAGCAACATAGTGATGATCCCACCTAGTCCAATTCGAAGCAAGTCGCATGGAGAAGGCACTTATTTTTTTTTAATATCCACGGAATTAAATCTGTGATTAGTTCACGATGAAAATCCTCAGAACGATGAATCGAGAACTAACTGATTGTCCCATTATCAAAGTCATGATCCCACCTAGTCCGATTCGCGACATGTCCCATGGAACAGGCACTTAATAATTTTTTTCTGAAATATTCACGGTATTCAAGCTGCGATTCCTTACCCTTAAGATCCCGAGCACCATCAATCGAGAACTATTTGATCATCTGATCATGAAAATGATGATCCCACCTAGTCCAATTCGTCGAATGTCGCATCGAGCAGGCATTTATTGAAAAAAATTTAATATCTGCAGTATTGAATGTGTGATTCGTTTACGATGAAGATCCCTAGAACGATGAATCAAGAACTAACTGATCGGCCCATTATCAAAGTCATGATCACACCTAGTCCGAATCGTCGCATGTCGCATCGAGCTGGAACTTATTAAAACAAAAATTTAATACCTACGGAATTGAATCTATGATTTGTTCACGATGAAGATCCTTTAAACGATGAATCGAGAACTAATTGATCGTCTGATCATGAAAGTGATGAACCCACCTAGTCCGATTTTACGCATGTCGCATGGAGCAGGCACATATTAATTTTTGTTCTAAAATATCCACGGAATTAAATCTGTGATTCCTTCATTATAAAGATCGTTAGTACGATAAATCGAGAACTAATTGATCGTCCGATCACCAAAGTGATGATCTCACCTAGTCCTATTCATCGCATATCGCATCGAGCAGGCACTTATTAAACAAATTTTAAATACCCACGGAATTAAAGCTGTGATTAGTTCACGATGAAAATCCTCAGAACGATGAATCGAGAACTAATTGAACCTCCGATCATGAAAGTGATGATCCCACCTAGTCCGATTCGACGCATGTCGCATGGAGCAGGTACTTATTAAAAACTATCTAAAATATCCGCGGGATTAAATCGTCTCATTTGCATAAGATACGGTCACCTTAAACACAAGTTTATGGATATGTGAAAGTATAGATTCGCGAGCGAATATAACTGCTAATAAAGGCTCAGATCGTGGCAGCAAATAATGAAGGGGTTCCCTGGGTGGCGAGGCGCCACGAATCCCACTCGCTGAATATCTTGCAGAATCTTATATACCGTATGCTACATTATTGCTCCAAGTAACGTTGTAAAATTTCTTTATTCGAATCGTCTTTCTTCC
>NC_046665.1:92529164-92539692 GCF_010883055.1 Belonocnema kinseyi
CACGAAACTGAATTTACCATCACCCTTCGTTTGATCATCTTTCTTTCTTGATGTGACACGAATATTAAACACCACGTTAGAAGTGAAACGAGGTACTTTGAATCTTCTCTCACGTGGGATTGTTTCTTGGTGGATAAGTTATTGATCATTGATGATGTAATTCGTAGTTGAAATCGCGAGATAAAGTTGCAAAGTTCTCTAGAATCTTACTTTGATTTTGGAGTGGTTTCTGATTAAGGAACATACTTAAATTACGTTACAGATCGGGGGGGGGGGGGGCAAGGAATTTTTGTACGATTTTTTACGAAAGGGTTACTCGTGTAGGTAATTTTTGCAAATTTGCAAAAATATTCTCTTAAAGATTATGTTTTTGTTTATAAATGTTATTATTTGGTTCAAAACTTAATAATTTTCTTAAAAAGACATCTTTTTTGGATGCATATTACACTGTATTGTTAAAAATCCGTCTTTTTAGGTTCTGAATTCAACTTTATCGTAGGACATTATTCTTTTGTTGAAATTTCATGTTTTGTTGCTGATAACTGAAGTGAAATCTTTTTTTGGTGAAAACTATTTTTGCAGAAAAATTGTCTTTCTAATTTAAAAGTTCACCGTTTTGAGTAGAATTTTCATTTTTCTTATACAAAAATGCAATTGGTTGGTTGCAAATTTAACAATCTAGTTAAAAACTTATACTACATGTTTAAAAATTCGACTATTCAGCAGAAAATTAATTAATTGCTTACAATTATTATTTTGGGTTTGGAAAGTTAACTGGAACTTTCTTTGGATAAACAACTATTTTTTAAAGTTTTTTTTAAATAGTCCATTTTAGAATATAAAACCAACTGCTAGTTTGAAAATTCAATTGGTTTTTAAAGTTTCCCAAGCGTCAAAGCTCCCGCAAATGAGCAATAAGTAACCTGAAAAGGCTCCCACCAATCAGAGCGCAAGACAAACAAGTTGCCGTTCGAAAATTAAGACACACATTTTTTTGAAAATTGAACAATTTTGTAGAAAAATTATACTCATTGGTTGAAAATTCTATAGTTTTGTTGAAAATTTAACTATTTCCTAGAAAATTTACTTTTTGTTTAACTTTAACATTTTGACTTTTGAGTTGAAGATTTATTGTTTTATTTAAAAACTCATCTTTTTTGTTTAAAATACAACTGTTTCAATTGAAAATTTATTGTTTTAGTTGAAAATTGATCTTTTTGATTTAAAATTCGACTATTAAAGTTCAAGATTCATAATTTTAGTTTAAAATTCAATCTTTCATGAAACCTTTTTTTCATTTTGAGAATTCATCATTTTAATTGAAAATTTACTTCTTTGTTGTTGAAATATGAGCTATTTGATGGAAAATTGATTTTTTTTTAGCATGGAAAGTAATTTTGAAAGAAAATTTAACTATTTTGTAGAAAGTTTGTTTCTTTTTTGGTTGAATTATTAATTTTTTGTTAAACTGAAAATGTTACTATTATTACAATTGAATATTACATAATTTTAGATAAAAATTCATCTCTGCTTGAACATTCATTTTTTGACTAGAAATTTAATTATTTCATTTTTGGTGGAAAACTGATCTTTTTTAGTTTGAAAATTTATCTATCAGATTTAAAATTAAACTAATCCAGTTACAGACTTACAATTTTAGTTTAAAATGTATCACTTTGTTTCATCTTTTTTATATAAATGAATCTTCTTTGTTAAAAATTCATCTCGATTGACAAAAATTAAATTATTCTGATTAAAGATTCAAAGTTTTAGTTGAAAATTCAGGTTTTTGTTTTAAAAGACAACTATTCCAATAAAAAAATTACAATTTTAGTAGGGAATTCATCACTTTGTTTCAAAATGTTACCATTTTTTTTAAGTTAGTTTTTTTGTTGAGTTAAGATATTTATTTTTATTCCAATTGAATATTCTAAAATTTTAGTTCAAAATTCATGTTTGGTTGGACATTAAGTTTTTCAACTTGAAATTTAATTATTTATGTTTTAATTGACAATTTCACTTTCTTAGTGAAAATTGATTCTTTGTTGTTGAAAATCCAACTATTTCCGTTGAAGATTCATTGTTTTAGTTCAAAATTTATATTTTTGGTTTGAAACTTAACAATTACAGTTCAAAATTCATCATTTTAGTTAAAATTTGATTTTTTAGGCTAAAACTTAAAATCTTTTATGGAAAATTTACTTTTTTTTTATTTTGAAGATTATTCATTTCATTAAAAAATTTTTTTTCAATAAGAGCTATTTGATACAAAACTTCTTGTTTTTTTATGAAAAGGAATTGTTTGCCGACAATTTCACTATTATGTTGAAAATTGGTTTCTTTTTCGGTTAAATTATTATTTTGTTTTTTAAACTGAAAATTTGACTCTTATTTTCCATGAATACTCTAAGATTTCAAATCAAAATTATCTTTTTTAGTTAAAAATTTATCTTTTTAGATAGAAATTAATCTTCTTGTTTGAAAATTTATCATTTATTATTTTTTTAACTTAAAATGTAATTAATTACGTTTTGGATTAAAATTTATCTTCTTGGGTGAAAATTATTCCTTTGCTGTTGAAATTTTAACTATTTCAGTTGAAGATTCATTGTTTTAGTTCAAAATTCATCAGTTAGGTTGAAAATTATTTTTTTTTAAATCCTTTTTTTCTTTCTTTTCAATTCTTTTTCTTTTTTTATCATGAAAACATTTTTACAACGAGAATTTGGCAATACCAAACGAAAACAGTCGAGATCCGAGAAATTATCTTCTCGTCGTGAAACACTATAAATAATTATGATAAGAACGAGATTGGATTGCGAAATATGATTGAGTGACTTCTGATATCAATTTTGGTAAATTTTCTATGAACTTATCTATGATCAAACGATGTGGTCCAGATTTTAGAGCCTATGGGGGATTTACAGTAAATTCTGAACTTTGTTGTTCCACGCACACGAAAGCTTTGTAAAGTGTGATAATAAGCCCGCGGGCTGTCGGTCCGAGATCCACAATTCCCTTCCTACAAATTGAATCCTTCGGAGGCAGAGCCAGACAATGAAAGGGCGAATCTGAGATCAGCGATCCGTAATCGTAAACCCTTTGTTCACCTCATTCACAAAAGTCTGGTTGTATCAAATCCTAAAATTCATTTCGAAATTTGATGTAGATTCAATTTAAAATCCATTAGAAATCACAGGCAAATAAAAATTTAATTGACTGTTACGAGAAATATATAAATCTGTCGCATACACTTGGAAAAATATTTGTTTTAAACTGAAGTCACCGCTTCTTTAAGCTTTGTATTTAAAAAAATATATCAATTGATCCGGCGGGTGCAAGAACCAACCCGAGAATCGAACACGCGTAAAAGTATTATCCGCGTGTCTCAAAACAGAAAATGTTAAAAATCGAACAATCAATTTTTTGAAAATGTAGAATTGTAAACAAAAGGGAAACAAAAATTTTTTCTATTAAAATGTTTTTAGTCAAGAAAAGAAAAATAGATTAGTTGAAGAAAATTGTCTCCGGTTTCTGTTCTTTGGTCTTTGTTCTTTATTCTTTGGCTTTTTGGTATTTGGCCTTTAGTCTTTGATCTTTGACCTTTGGACTTTTTTCTTTGGCCTTCGGTATTTATTCTTTGGTCACTGATGTGTAATCTCTGGTATCTGATCTTTGGCCTTTGTTCTGTGGTCTTTGGCCTTTTGGCCTTTTGGTCTTTGGTCTTCAGTCTTTTATCATTATCCTTTAGTCTCTGGTCTCTGGTTTTGTTCTTTGGTCTTTGGTCTTTTGTCTTTGGCCTTTAGCCTTTAGCCTTTGATTTTCAGTCTTTTGTCATTGTCCTTTAGTCTCTGGTCTCTGGTCTTTTTTCTTTGGTCTTTGGCCTTTGGCTTGGTCTTCAGTCTTTGGTCATTGGTCTTCAGTCTGTGGTCATTGATCTTTAGTCTCTGGTCTCTGGTCGTTATTCTTTTGTCTTTGGCCTTTGGGCATTAGTCTTTGGCTATTGGCTCTTAATATTTGGTCATTGCTGCTTAAGCACGTCCTCCTATCTTTGTTCTTTTGCACTTTAGCGTTTGGTCTTTGACCTTTGATTTGTATTTTTTTATTATTGCTCTCTATTATCGGCTCTTTTTTATTTGGCCTTTAGCCTTTGGTCTTTAGTCTTCGGTCATTGTTCTTTAGTCTCCGGTCTCTGGCCTTTGGCCTATGGTCTTCGGTCTTTGACCATCGGTTCTTAATCTTTGGTCATTCCTGCTTAACCCTTGTCCTTTTGTCTTTGTTCTTTGCTATTAAACCTTTGACCTTTAATCTGTAGTCTTTGGCCATTGGTCTTTAGTCTTTAGACTCTGCTATTTATCCTTTTGCCTTTGGCCTTTGATCTTTAGTCTTTGGTCATTGTTCTTTAGTGTCTAGTCTCTGTTGTTTGGTCTATAGCCTTTGGCTTTGGCCTTTGGCCACTTGTCTTTGTTCCTTGGTCTTTGCCCTTTAGTGTTTTGCCTTTGGTCTTTGATCTTTCGTCTTTGGCCATTGGTCTTTATTCTCTGATCTCTCGTCTTCGGTATTTATTCTCTTGTCTTTGGCCTTTGGACTTTAGTTTTTTTCCCTTGGCCTTTGATCTTTAGTCTTTTTTTATTGTTCTTTAGTCTCTGTTCTTTGTTTTTTATCTTTGTTCTTTGACCTTTAGTCTTTGGTCCTCTGTCTTTGGCCTTTGGTATTAATTCTCTGGTCTGGGGTTTTTGGCCTTGCTCTTTGGCCCATAATTTTTTGTCCTGTCAGCTTGGTCCTAGTGCTTTTGTCTATGTTTATTTATTTATGGCCTTTGGACTTTGGCCTAGGGTTTCTAGTTTCTTGATCTTTGGTCTTTCGTCTCTGGTCTCGGATCTTTGGTCTTTGTTCTTTGGACTTTGGCCGTCAGTCTTTATTAGTCTCTGGTCTCCGGTCATTGGTGTTTGTTCTTTGGCCCTTCGCCCTTAATCCTTGGTCATTACTGCCTAGTTTGGGCCTTTGGGGCTTTATATTTGTTTTTCGGTCTATGGCCTTCGGCCTTTGACCTTTGATCTTTAGTCTTGGGTCATTGTATTTGATAATTGATCTTTAGCCTCTGGTCTTTGGTCTTCGGTCTTTGCTGTTCGGCCCTTGTTCCTTAATTCTTGGTCCTTGCTGCTTGGACCCTGTCCTTTTTCCTTTGGACTTTGGTCTTTAGCTAAAGATCTTTGGGGCACAAGTTAATATCGTCCGATTTAGATAAAAGTTTGAGATAATTTTTTTGGGTAATCAGACCAAACTATTAAATGAAAACAAAAAAATTAAATTTTGTTTTGTTTAATACAATCAGTTAGCCGTCCTCTAAGGCGCACAGTAACATAATCTGAATAATTAGAGGTTCGCGTTTATATTAAAAAAATATTTCAAGTTTTGATGAAAAATAATAAAGGATTCTTTTGAGCTTTGAGTCGGAATGTATTAAATTATATTCAGTCAGGACGAAGCGAAGGGACAAAAGACGAAGTAATCGTAGCTTGAAATTATAATAACCGGCCGACGTGACCGTCCCGCTTGAGCGTTATAATAAGTAAGTCGCCGCGAGGGTAATTTTCAGTGTTTAAGAGCTCGTCCAATTATATCCACAGCTGAGCTTGTCGTCGACGTCGAGCGACGTGAGGGATGACCGTGTAAAAGCTGACTATCAAACGCCTGTAAAGATCGCGACATTACATCCGTCCACTGTCATAACCAACCTAATTTATTTCACTTAATCAAATTTATACTCCATTTCACTGTTATTATTTGCAAAACTGCCACATTTCTTATTCTCACTACATTCAGTGACATCTGTATATATGATTAAAAATTTTTTCACTCTGTACTTTGTCGATTTAGGCAACTTTTCTTCAGATATTATATGCTCTTTTCAGTGATATTTGACTTAAGCCTCACGTCTGTGACAATTTATGACATTTTGATGACTCCTCCCCACCAAATTTTATGTGAGACTTAAGCTGACCCCCTGCCATTTTTTAATGTGAACTATAAATTTAATTTTATATAACCTTTAGTTAGTTTTTTATTAGAAATTCTAACATTATATTTTTGGTTGGGAATTTATAACTGCAATTATTTTGCTGAAAATTCTATTTTTTTTTAACAAACATTAACTACTTCGTTAAAAGTCGAACTATTCTTGAAGTAATTTTTTTAGAAAATTCAACAATTTGGTTAAAAATAAACTGTTAGGTTGAAGATTCATGTGTTTGGTGGAAAATTCAACTATTTTCTTAGAAATGTATTTTTTTTTCTTAAGAATCAATTTTCTAAACTGTAAATGTAACTTCCATTTTTGGTTTGAAATTAATTTTTTTATTCAAGTTAAAGATTCATAATTTTTAGGAGAAAATAAACTTTTTTATTGAGGATTCATATTTTTGGGTTAGAGATTCAATTGATCCAAATATTTTGCCGATAATTCATATTTTTTGGCTGGAAAATAAAATCATTAGTTAAATTTAAACTTTTTTTAAAAATCAAAGTCTTTTTTGGTTGAAATATCAACTGTTACATATTTCGTTGAAAATTCATCTTATTGATTAAAAAATGACGTACATGGTTGAAAGCTGGACTTCTCCATTAAAAACTCATTTTTCGTTTTATCATTTTAGTTCAAAATTTATCTATTTGGTTGAAAATATAACTATTTTCCTAAATATTCATGTTTTGTTTATCGAAAATTAGTTTCCTTCACTCAGAATGTAACTATTTCATTTTTTGTTCAAAAATTAATATTTTTATTAAAAAGATAATATTAATTATTGAATATTATTCTTTTCTGTTAAACATTTATACATATATTTTTTTAATTTGTTATTTTAGATTGAAAATGAATTTCTTTGGTTAAATTTTTGAAAATTCAAATTTTTGTAAAAGTTTACACTGTTTGACTGGGAAATTCAACAATTTGATAGGAAATGAAACAATTTGGTTGACAATTAACTTTTTTATTGCAAATTAATTTTTTTAGTTTGCGGATTCAACTATATTGTTAAAAATTTCTTATTTTTGTTTCGTTAAATGAAACTGTTGAAAAATTCATTCTTTAAAGTAATTGTGTAATTTGGAAGTTTAAAGATTCCATTTTTGTTTCAAAATGTATGTCTTTTAGTTGAAAATTCTACTTTTTCTTTCAAAATAGATCTTTGCTAATTAAAAATTAATCATTTGTTGCGGAAAAATCTTATTTTCAAGTTAAAATTTTTTTTTAAGTTCGACTTTTTAGCTTGAAAACTGAACTATTTTCTTAAAAATTCATCTATTTGGGCAGAAAATTAATCTTATCTTTTTAGTTTAGAAATTCTATTATTTTCGTAAAAAAAAAAACTTTTTGTTTGACAATGAACTTTCTTAAAAATTCAAGTGCTTTCTAGAAAAATTACCTTTTTAATTTAAGAATTTTACAATTTTATCGCATTTTTTCTCTTTGCTGAATAATTATTCTTGGTTCAAAAATTCAACTATTTTCTTTGTTTAAAAATGAATTTTTGTTGTTAAGAATCATATGTTTTTAAATTTTAAATGTGACTGTTTGTTTAATTTAAAAATTCATTTTAGCTGAAGAATGAACTACTTTTCTGAAATCACGTCTTTTTGGTTGAAGTTAGTTATTCTTTATTCAAAATAAATATCATTTCCGTTTGAAATTAAAACTATTTCTTTTCATTTATCTTTTTTTATAGAAAAGTTAACTAATTAGTTGAAAGTTCAATTTAATTGTCGAACATTAAATTTTTTGTTGAAGATTTATCCTTTCAGTTGAAAATTCAACTATATGCTATTATTGAAAATCTAATTATTAAAAAAAAAGAACTATTCTAGAGGAGATTTAATAAGCTTGTAGAAAGTTTAACTTTTGGTTGAATATTCGTCTTTTTTAATAAAAAAATCATGATTTTGTTTTGAAAACTCAAATGTCTTCTAAAAAATTCGTCGTTTGACTTATAAATTTTACAGTTTTTTTTAAATACAAGGTTTTTTGTTGTCGTTTAAACCCTTTTGATTCAAAGTTGAACCGATTTCTTGAAAAATTTCCATTTTTGTTTAAGAATTCAAATATTTGATTAATAAATAATCTTTAATAAAAAATTTTAATCATAAATTACTCGTATCATAAATGTAACACCTGACTCGAGAGAGCGTGTATTTATGGAAAAAGGTTCTTCTCTCGATCTTTCTAATAGCTTAATGGGAAAGCAGCCGACCGGCAATCAGAAATCTGTCGTTCGATCATCTAGTCAGAAATGACTTAAGTATTTTTCTGTTATTTGAAGAGTTAACTTGATCGATAGTGTGGATTTCCATTTTCATTAAATTCTATTTTCTAGTTTCTATCTTTTGAAATGGTATCTACACTGATCAAGGGTAAATGTCTCTGATGATAATACAGATTCCTTTAAATTACTTGTATCATAAATGTAACACCGGGCTCGGGATAAAGTATATTTCTGAAAAAAGATTCTTCTTTCGATCTCTATAATAGCTTAAGGGAAAAGAACCCGACCGGCAATCAGAAATTTGTGGTTCGATTCCCAGTGCAGCAAAGTGAGTAGATCTTTTTTCAGAAAAAATTATATTAAAATTTTTTTAAATTTATTCTTTATCTAGTTAGAAATGACTAAGTATTTTGCTGTTATTTGAAAATTTAACTTGATCAATAGTGTTGATTTCTATTTTCTAATTTCTATTTTTGGAATGATATCTACACTGATCGAGGGTAACTGTATCTGATAATAATACAGATTCCTTAAAATTACTCGTATCATAGATGTAACACCTGGCTCGGGACAAAGTATATTTCTGAAAAAGATCCTTCTTTCGATCTCTCTAATAGCTTAAGGGAAAAGAACCCGACCGGCAATCAAAAATCTGTGATTCGATTCCCAGTAGAGCGAAGTGAGTAGATCTTTTTTCAGAAAAACTTATATTAAAAAATTTTTTTAAATTTATTTTCCATCCAGTCAGACATGACTTTAACTATTTTTATGTTATTTGAAGAGTTAACTTAATCGATAGTGTTGATTTCCATTTTCTTTCATGTCTATGGTATAATTTCTAATTTTTGGAATGGTATCTACACTGATCGACGGTAACTGTCGCTGATGATAATACAGATCCCTTTAAAATCAAAAGCTAAAATTATCATGCAAATGAATTCTTAAGGCTCACAAAAGTTTTGGTATAAAGGGGAATAGTGGAGTTTCGTGAAATAAAGCTTGTTTGAATTGGTCCTGCAAGGACCGGAGACAAGAGGGTGGCTCAGGATATTACGTAAGTCAGAAAAATGCCAGAGCAAAAGCAAAGTGGAGACAGGATGGACAAAGGACTGCCATCCTCAAACGATACAGCCGAAGGCTCCGCGGTTGTACAATTAACGACGAATAACAGGGGAGTTAGTGCAGGTAACCATTGGGGGTAACGAGACGCGAAACTCGACATTTTTGCCGTCACCCGAATGGCTTAACTCGATAAGCGCTAGTAAACTTCACGTCGTTTGACCTCCGAGTAATTATGACTCCACTGCACACCAAACTATCTCGAAATTATTTTACGACTTCATTACCCTTCTATTAGAGAGGTGTATTTCTGTCGTACAGAAAGATGGTCCAAAGTGGATAGGGCGCCGTACTTAAATTACGTAACGAATTATAGGCCCTCACTAAGACCCTCCCCCCCTGTGATAAACCTTAACAAAATATTTATACCCCCCTCCCCTAATCATCTTACTGTACGTAATATTTAATTTTCAGAAATTTTTTGCTTCTTATTGTTGGTGAACTAAGGCAGGGTGGGGGCTACTGAAAAATACCGAAAAATAAAATTCCCGACACAGTAAAATTCCCGAATTAGAAAATTTCCGAATAATCAAATTTGCGAATAATAAAATTGCCGAAAAATAATAATACCGGTTTGGAAAATTCTCAAATAAAAAAATACACGAATAATAAAATTACTGAAATATAAAAATACCGAATTGGAAAATTGCCGAAAAATAAAATTGCCAAAAAATAAAAATACCGAATTGGAAAATTCCCGAATTAGAAAATTCTCGAATAAGAAAATTTCAGAATTATAAAATTCCCGAATTGGAATATTCCCGAATAATAAAATTTACGACAGTTTATAATATTACCGAATTGGAAAGTTCCCGAATATTAAAGTTCCCGACAGTTTATAATATTACCGAATTGGAAAATTCTTGAATAATAAAATTCCCGACAGAAAATTGCCGATTTATAAAATATCCGAATTGTAAGATTCATAAATTTTAACAATTAGAATTTGTTATAAATATATTTTATTGATTACAAATACAACAATAAGATATTAGTTTCAAAATTATTTTTAAAATTTTAAATTTCGAAGCTTATTTTTTGAATTAAAAATAGCAATAATTTTAAATAAAATATTTCTAGGTAACGCATGTTTTTTTTTATGTCCACAGTATTTGAAAAAATACAAAAAGCTTTCGCCAAAATAAAAT
>NC_046665.1:92539792-92549968 GCF_010883055.1 Belonocnema kinseyi
TTTATTTTAAATTTTAAATTACATTTTTGCGAAAGCTTTTTGTATTTTTTTATTCCAAAATATTATGAACATTTAAAAAAAAAGCGTAAAAATGTGAGCAATAATTTTTTCTTTGAAAGAAGAATTAAATTTTGTATCACCTACCAAATTTGAAAAAACGTGCGCTTGGAAAAAAAAAATTATTCCTAAATTTTCTTTGTACCTTACAAAGCTTTTCAAATGAAAACTCGATATATACATTAATTTAAATTTTTATTTTTGCAAACGCTTTTTGTATTTTTTAAAATACTGTAAACATTTAAAAAACCCGCGTTACGTAGAAATATTGTATTTAAAATTATTGCTATTTTAAATTTAAGAAATAAGCTTCGAAATTTTAAATGTTAAAAATAAGTTTTAAAACTAATGTCTTATTGTTGCATTTGTAAGAAATAAAATATATTTATAAAAAATTCTAATTGTTAAAATTCAGGAATTTTCCAATTCGAATATTTTATAAATCAGCAATTTTCTGTCGCGAATTTTATTATTCGGGAATTTTCCAATTCGGTAATATTAAAAACTGTTGGGAATTTTCCAATTCGGTAAGATTATAAACTGTCGAGAATTTTATTATTCGGGAATTTTGCAATTCGGGAATTTTATAATTCTGGAATTTTACTATTCGAAAATTCGGCAATTTTCCAATTCGGTATTTTCATCTTTCGGTAATTTTATTATTCGTGTATTTTATTATTTGGGAATTTTCCAAATCGGTATTTTTATTTTTCGGAAATTTTAGTATTCGCGAATTTGATTAATCGATAATTTTCTAATTCGGGAATTTTACAATGTCGGGAATTTTATTTTTCGAGATTTTTCAGTCGTCCCGCAGGGTGTCCGAAAACTTCATTTTCAAAATTCCCTTATTCTTCCTTAACTAATTTTTCATTTTTCTTTATCATTATTATTCAAATACCATAATATTTTTCTTGTAATATTTTTAACATACAATATTTTATAAGCGGAATAAATCAGTATTTCTGGAAAAAATGTCATAGTTTATATTTCAATTTTACTTGACCTTTTTTTACCAGGGATCAATTTTAAACTAAACATGGAAATCTTTAAAAAAAAGATTTGCTAAGAAAGTGATAATTTTCAACTAAAAAGTTGCATTTTATTAAAAAAAAGAAATTTCTACTAAATCGATCAAAATATCTAAGAAAAAATTGATTTCTTATCCGCAACTAAATATTAATTTTAAACATAAGTTATAAAGTAATACTTTCAACATAAAATCTTTTATGAACGGAAGAAAAGAGTATTAAAGGTAAAAATTTTTTAATTTAAAATTTATTAATTGATCTTAAAAAAAAAATTTTGTTTTCTGCTATAAGAGATGGCCTTTTAACAAAATGCTTGAATTTTTAACACAATAATTTAATTTTGCGCATAATAGTTCAATCTTCAACACTGAAAGATAAATTCCCAACGAAAAAGTATGATAGTCGAGGTCATAGTTTATATTTTAATCAAAAGATCTAATTTATAAAGAAAAAAACAATTTTGAATTTTCATTAAAATCAAGAAATTTCCAAAAAATATGAGATTTTAAATTTCTCTTAAAAAACATAAATTTTCATTTAGAAAAAAATACAAAAGTTGAATTTTCTTGTCCGCAACAAAATCTTAATTTTAAGCATAAGTCAAAAGTTAATTTAAAAATTTCAAATTTATTAATTTATTCTAAAAGAAAGAGTCTTTATTACTATAAAAGATAGCCTTTTAACAAAATGCTTCAATTTTTAACAAAATAATTCAATTTAGAGCATAATAATTAAATTTTCAACCTGAAAAAATCAATTCCAACAAAAAAGTGTCATACTCCATATTTCATTTTAATATTATAAAATTTATTAAAAAAAAAATTTTAACCATAAATACGAAATTGCGAATGCAGATTAACTTTTACCGAAATTTTTTCACCAGGAATGAATTTTGAACGTAAGATAGAAGTCTTAAAAAAAAAGATTTCTGAACAAAATAATAATTTTTAACCAAAAAGTTGCAGTTTTATAAAAACGAAAGAAATTTCCACTAAAACAGATGAATTTTGGAATAAAATACATACTCTTTCAAATAAATAGTTTAATGTTCTGTTCAAAAATATTTCAGTTGACTTTTCATGATCAAAATATAAATTTTTAAACAAGAGATATATAAGTTTCTACGAAAAAAATTGATTTCTTATCCGCAAAAAAATATTAATTTTAAACAAAAGTTATAAGTTAATACTTTTAACATATAATATTTTATGAACGAAATTAAACAGTATTTAAGCTGCAAATTTGAAATTTATAATTTATTAATTTATTATAAACAAAATAATCTTTTTTCTACCATAGAAGATGGCCTTTTAATAAAATGCTTGATAAATTTCCAAAAAAAGTGTCATAGTTTATATTTCTATTTGAAAAGATAAAATTTATTTTAAAAAAAAATTTCACAACCATAAAGATGAATTTGCGAATGCAGTTCAACTTTTACCCAAGTTTTTTTTACCAGGGATGAATTTTGAACTGAAAATATGAATATTGAAAAAAAATCGTTACAAAATAATCATTTTTAACCAAAAACTTAAATTTTCATTTAAAAAAATAATAAACTTCTACTAAAACAATTGAATTTTAAAATCAAAAAGATGAATTTTCAAAATATAGTTTAATTTTCGGTTATAAAATATTTCAGTTGATTTTTCACGATCAATATATGAACTTTTAAACAAGAAATATATAATTTTTTACGAAAGAAATTGATTTTTTAATTCAAAAATACGAATTTTGAAACTAAAAAAAGTTACATTTTTTTATCCACAACAAAATATTAATTTTAAGCAAAAGTAAAAAGTTAATTCAATTTTTCGCTCAAGAAATTGATGAAAGTTTAAATTGTTGAACCTTGCAGCCAAAAGACGAATTGCCCCTACAGAAATTGAATTTTGAAACAAAAAATATGACTTTTCACTAAAAAATTAATTTTTCACGAAGCTGATGCATTTTCACCTAACAAAATATAAAATTTCAAACTAAGAAATTTAACTATTTTACCAAAAAGGAGAATTTCCAACAAAAAAAGAATGATTTAAAAGAAATGGAAAAGTTACATTTTTCAGTAAGAAAATCAATATAATAACCAAAAAACAGGCTCTTCCACTAATCAATTAAATTTTCAACCCAGGCATTTAATGAAAAAAAAACTTTATTGACAGTGTAGTTTAACACTTACACAAGTAGTTGAATTTTCAATTTCCAAAGATCAATTTTCAACAAATTAGTTAAACATTCAACCAAGGAAATGATTTTTCAACTAAAAAAGTCATTGAGCTAAATCTTTCAAACGAAATAGCTGAAAACTCAAGCAAAAAAAAAATAATTTTTAGCCCAATAGTTGCATTTTCATTAAAAAAATGAAGTTTGTAATAAAACAGATGAATTTTCAAATCAAAAAGATAATTTTTCAAAAAAAGTTAAATTTTTAGTTTAAAAAATTAAGCTGACCAAATTTTTCACCAAAAAAAGTAGTTGAATTTCCATCCAAAAGAGATTCTTGTTCACCTTTTAAGATCGAAATATGAGGTTTTAACAAAAAATATCTTTCAATGAAAAAAACTGAATTTTCAATCCAAAAAGACGAATTTCTTACAAAATAAAGGATGAATTTTTAACAAAAGAGTTGAATTCTGTACCAAACAGTTGCATTTTTACTCAATAAAGATGAAATTTCTCTTAAAACGGATACATTTTAATTTAAAGCAATTTTTCTCTGAATAGTTGAATTTTTACGTAAAAACAATTTTAGTTTTCTTTTTAACACTAAAATATTAAATTTAAAGAATAAGTAAATTTTCTACGAAATAATTAAATTTTCAACAAAACAGCAGAATTTTCAACCGAAAAGTATGACTTTTTAGCCAAACTGTAGAGTTTTTTATATAACAGTTGCATTTTCATCCAAAAAAACTTTCTCTTTAAACAGATGAATTTTTTAATAACATTTTTTCTAATAGTTAAATTTTCTCTCCAAAATGTTCCAGTTGACTTTTCAACGTCCAAATCTGAATTTTTTAACAAAAAATAAGTTTTTACTAGAAAATTTTAATTTTCAATCCAAAAAGACGAATTTTTTTCAACGATAAAGGATACATTTTTAACAAAATAGATGAATTTTGTACTAAATAATCTCAAACTCTCGAACAAACATTTTTATTTTTATTAAAGAAAGATGACATTTCTTTCAAAACAGATGAATTTTTAGATAAATTTCTTAATAAATAGTTCAATTTTCAGCTAGAAGAGATTTCTGTTCTCTTTTCAACACCAAAATATTAAATTTTTACAATAAGCAAATTTTCTACGAAATACTTAAACTTGCAACAAAACAGCGGAATTAAAAAAAAAAGTATCACTTATCAACAAAATTGTTGAATTTTCAACCAAGCATTTGGATTTTTATCGAAGAAAAATCAAAAAGACAAACTTTATATAAAGATTATATTTTTCAACAGAAAAGTTGCACCTTTCTTTTAAGAAAGAAGAAATTTCTTCTAAAATAAATGAATAAAGAAAACGTTAAAAAAATAGTTAAAGTTTCATCCAAAGAAAATTCCAGTTTACTTTCCAACACCAAAATAAGAATTTTTTAAAATAAGTTAATTTTCTGCTGAATAGTCGAATTTTTTACCAAAAAGTATGACTTTTTGAGAAAATTGTAAAATTTTCGACCAAAGAGTTGCATTTTTGAACTGAGAAAAATAATGGTCAAGCACACAGTGGATAATATTCATTATACAATAGTATGATTTAGGTGGAGCTCTAACAAAAGTTTAGAAAGTTTATCAGAGAGAATTGAGGGTGGCCGCTTTAATCGCCGGAAAAAGTTACTGGTCTTTTCCAGGTTTCTGAATCCAGTGGACATGCTGAATAAGGTGGAGGAGGCTGGAGGTTGAGGAAGAGGAGGAGGTTGAGAAGAAGGAGATGGAGGAAGATGTTGGAAGCTTTCCGATGGAGGATGGATGGCGGATGGGGATGTAGAAGGATGAGACAAAGAAGGTGGAGGTGGAGAGGTAGGCTGGAGGAGGAGGCTGGAAGCTTGCGGATGGAGGATAGAGGGTGGATAGCGAATGAGAAGAATAAGACAAAAGAGGTGGAGAAGGAGGAGAGGGAGGAGGAGGCTGAAAGCTTGAGAATCGAGAATGAATGATGGATCGCGAAGGAGGAGGATGAGACGGAGGAGGCTGGTGATTGAGGTGGAGGTGGTGAAGGAGTAGGCTGGAAGCTCACGGATGGAGGGTAGAGGGTGAATGGTGCATGGCGAAGGAGAAGGATCTGACGAAGGAGGTGGTGGTGGAGGAGGTGGCTAGAGGAGGAAGAGGTGGAGGATAAAGGATAAATAAGAAGACCAGGTAATGCACAGAGTTTACGAGAAAGTGGATAGAGCAAAAAAGAAATAAAGAAGCGTATCCTCCTTCAAATTCTTTGCAACAGAAATGCAAGAAAACGAAAAGCAAAATAGACAAAAGAATGCAGGAAATGACAAGGTAGGATGTATCCAAGAATGGAAATCAAAAAAAAAAACAACTATACACAAATAACATTGATAACCTATTTTATAAAACTGCTTGCATTTGCAAAAGCGGATGAAGAGGATTTATGTATAAAGATAGGATAAAAGGAAGAAGCGTATTCAGTGATGGGATAGTGGAAGGTCCAGTAGCAGACAACTTAATGGGTGTAGGAACAATCTATGGTGTTTTCTTGATGGTGGGAGAGGAGGCCGCTGAAGCTGGAGCACAAATCAATTAGTAAGAGGCCTCGGGCAGTTCGCTGCAGAACTACCCTTCTCTGTACACTACTAGCAACCCCTTCCCACCTCAACCTTTCCCAGAGCACGTTCACCGACAGTAGCTACCACCGAATACAGATTGCGTTTCAATCTATGCCCTAACTAGTGTTTAGTGTTTACCGAACCGCGAGCCCACACCATCCCGTGATGCTTTGCCACTGTTTCCACGTCCTTTCCTACAATAACAAGAAGGATAACGAGAATTGAGCAAGACTAGGGTCGACTTTCAATGTCCGATCTACAGGTGATTTTCCTTAATTTGCAGGTAGTTCTGAGGAAGACAAAGGTGCCAATTGCAATGAAACGGTTAATAAGGAGAATGAATTAGGTTGTGTAGAGTGGATAATTACTGTTTATAAAGGAACAAACTTTAAAAATCTGAAAATTGACGTGGGAACGTCCATTTCTTTGAAAAGATTTCGCACAGTTTAAAAATTTTTTTAAGTATTGAAAAGCTTATCTACGACTTCAGGGGATTTCAGATGATTTGAATCAATTTTAAAAGATTTCCAAATATTACACAGGATTTTGAGTCAAAACCCACAAAAAAAATATTATAGTTAATATTTTAACCAACAAGGAAATATTTTTACCTTTAAATAGAAACAGTTGAGTTAAACCGAACCAAAAAAATCTTCAAAAAAACTTTCAATCCGTAACATAGGAAGATTTTTCAGTTAATGAAGAAAAAAATTTCACCCACAGTGTACAATTTTTAAGTAAAGAAAGATCATTTTACAACCAAAAAGCTTAATTTTCTCCTAAAAGAGATGAATTCTCAACAAAATGCATATATTTTGAACCAACAAGTGGAATTTTAAAACTAAAACGACGAACTTTCTAAAAAACAGTTAAATTTTCAATCAAATAATTACATTTTTAAATAAAAAGCTCAATTTTGAACCAAGAATTTTAATTTTCTGCGTAAAACTTTAACTTTAAATAAAATACACAAATTTGTAAACAAATAGTTGATTTTCCAACCAAGAATAATTTTTTTTCCAAAAAGACGAATTTTGATCAAAACTCATAAATTTATAAGCAAATTATTAAATTTTCAACAACGAAAAATTAATTTTCTAAAAATAGAATATATATTTCAAACTTACTATACTGAATACGACAAGATTATTTTTTTACAAAAAAAAGGATTTTTAACAACTTAGATACATTTTCAACCAAATGTTGGATTTTTTAACTAAAAACATTAAGTTTTGAAAAATATAGAACAGATAAATTTTCACCAGAAAGATTAATTTTTTAATAACAAAAACCAAATCTTCTACAAAATGGTTCAATTTTCGAATCAAGTAGTGAATACTTAAAACAAAAAGACCAATTTTGCACACAAAACCGTTTAATTTTCAATTTAAAAGTATAAAGTTTGAACAAAAAGGTTTATTTTCAATCAACTAGTTATGTTTTTAGTTGAAACATTATATTTTAACCCGAAAAAGAAATTTTTAACCAAAAAGTTGAATTTTCACCCAAAAAGAATATTTTTGTAATTTTTAACAAATTAATTAAATTTTAATAAAATTAAATTATTATAATAAATTCAATTATAATTAAAATAAGTTGATCGTTTAAATTTATCAATTTTTTAATTAAATTAAATCAAAATTAATTCATTAATTGATTCAATTTTTTTTGTATTATTTTTTCGAAAAATATTCTTTTTCGTTGAAAATTAAAATTTTTCCTTAATTTTTTTTCAATTTTCCTTGAATTTTCTAACTAAATTATTAATTTTTAAAAAACAGAATATATATTTTGAAGGTATATACTATACTAATTACTACAATATTTATTTTTTACAAAAAAAAGAACTTTCAACAAATCAGAAAAATTTTCAATCAAGTAGTTATATTTCAACGGAAAAATGAAATTTTTAACCGAAAAGTTGAATTTGGAACAAAAAAATTATACTTTTTGACTAATTAATTTAATTCAAATTAAATTTTACATCATTTTAATTTTTTTAATAAATAATTCACTAAATTCAAATAAAATTAATTATTTAAATTGATTTATTATTACATTATATTTTATTTTTTAACTTTAATTTTTAGAAAAATATTCTTTTTGGTTGAAAATTCAAATTTTTGGTTAAAAGTTTCTTCTTTTCCTTGAATCTTCAAACAAAAAGAATAATTTAAAAAAATAAAATATATATTTTAAAGGTACATACTATGCTAAATATTAAAAGATTAATTTTCACACAAAAAAACTAATTTTTGACAAATTAGATCAATTTTCAACTAAATATTTGATTTTTAAACTAAAAACATAAACTTTTAAAAAGAATGAAATAGTTCAGTTTTCACTAAAGCACATTCATTTTTAATATAAAAAAGAAAATCGTCTACCAAACGTTAGATTTTTCAACCTAAAAATTTGTAGTTTGAACAAAAAAGCTAATTTTTAATGAAGTATTTATATTTGAAGTAAAAAAATTATATTCGAACCCCTAAAAAGAAATTTTAACCAAAAATTTGAATTTTCAATCAAAAACAATATTTTTCTACCAAAAATGATGAATTTTCGATGAATGACAGAAATTTTTAGCGAAATAGTTGAATTTATAAACTAAAAAAATCAATTTTTAACAAAAAATGTTATATTTAAGTTTGCAATTGAAAAAATTAATTTTAAGAAAAGAAAATTCATCTGCAGTTTAAAAAAAAAAGATTAACTTTCAAATAGTTGAATCAATAGCAAAAAAAATTACTTTTTAATCAAACACGAAACAATTCAGTAAAGCGAATTTTTTACAAAACAGTTGAATCTTCTACCAGATTGTCGAATTTTTAAGCCAAATGAGAAATATTCCAAAAAAAAGTCGAATTTTCAACCCAAAAAATTGTAGAATTTTCAAACCAAAAAAGAAAATTAAAAAAAAGAATTCTGAAGAAATTAGTTTAACATTCAACTTATAAGTTCAATTTTTAAACTAAAAAAATTAATTTTCAACCAAAATTGCACCCCCTGTGAATAAAGGAAAATGTATCGCCTCATTATATTCCATTTTGAAATGTTCTTCTGAATAATTAGGGTAATAGCGTGTGAAAATTTTTTTATGAAGCTGGGCTTATAATCACTGTATGATTTTAATCACAACCAGTGATAACCCACATTTTTTTTTTATCCAACATTATTAGAAGTGCTAGCATTTCCCCTTACGTTTAGCCAGGGGAGAGGAAAACTGCAGAAAACCATAATCCCGAGTTCAGCCAGTTTTCCGACTGCCAAGTTTGAAAGTAGACATTCGAGGGCCCACCATCGATCTAGAATAAGGAAACGCAGATTCTTTGATAGTAAACAATGTGAAGTATTCTCTAAAACAAAAGTCGGACCATAAAATGTGGGCATAGTCCTCGCATAGGCGTTAGATGGATGTGCCTCTCTCGCATTTAATTACGGGAGTATTTTATCGGCGCGATGCCATTGGCCGGTGTTTTGGCCCGTCGTTCGTGTGCGTCCATCCGTCCGTCCGTCTGTCCAGAACCGCCCGGTATTTTCGAACGAATGCCGCCGTACCATGGACCACGGGCGCGCATATACCGGCCGACCGAATATTTATGGGGGCCAAAGTCAAATTAGTGGCGTACTGCGTGCACCTTTTGATTAAGTATCTGTTAACTAAAGGTAATACTTAATAAAGTAACGCTGATTTAGTGTACTACGACCGCGTGCGTATATTTAAATGGGTGTGCGCCTTGTACAAACACCTACACACACATCCAACCATACCATCGGCTCGTTCGTTTTCCCATTCAAAATAAAATGAAATATTTATGGGCTTCGCTCTCACATATAGCCATTCGGATTGGAAGAGCATGAGATTGTACCTGTTCCTGGGCAATGAGCTTAGTTTTCATTGGCGTAAGATCACCTCGTTCTTCTTCACTATCTGCCACGAAAGTTGAAATTTCCTTGGTTGGTTTCGAATTTCCCGCCATTTTTATTTCAAGAATTTTCAAAGTGTTCTTTAGGAATCACTTATTTTGAAATTATATTTTACTAAAAAAAATATCTTCTCACTTTGCTCCGAAGATTCAGTGAAGCGAAGTGAGAAGATGTTTTTTAGAAAAATATAATTTAAACATTTTTTAAGCTTATTTTCCATCAAGTCAAACATAACGTTAAGTATTTTCTGTTATTTGAAGAGTTAACTTAATCGATATTTTCGATTTATAGTTTCACAGATTGTGGAATGACATCTACACTGAACGATAGTAATTGCCTCTGATGATAATAAAGATTTCTTTAAATCACTTCTTTCAAGTTGAT
>NC_046665.1:92549978-92561080 GCF_010883055.1 Belonocnema kinseyi
CAATTCTAATGTTACTTATTTAAATAAAACGTTCTTTTCGAAAAACTGCTCCGATCCATGTCGCTGATAAATCTCTAGCAATCACCCCCGGTGAAGAGTTTCATATGTACACTATGTAAAGCTCTTAACTCGGAAACAATTGTATCTAAATTCTTAATTCTATTAATTGAATTATTTGATTTTTTTAATTTTCCCTGATTTCGAGAGATTGCTACGGATTTCAAGAAATTCCCAAAGATTTCAAACAATTTTGCACATCATTAAGGTTTCAAAAAATATCTAAGGGACCGTACCTCAATTACGTAAGAGCTCAAGGAAGGGAGGGGGGCGATACATTTTGTTACGATTTTTTACGTAATTTTTGCAAATCCCCAAAAAAACATTTTCCTGAAGATTATCTTTTTAATCGCTGGTTAGTTTTCTGGTTTGTTTGAAAATTTTATTAAAAAGAGATCCTTTTTAGTTGCAAATTCAATTTTCTAAAATAAAAATTCGTTTGTTGCTGATAAGTCAACTAAATTATTTTTTGTGTGAAAACTAATTTTTTCTGAAAATTTGTCTGTTTCGTTTCAAATTTCATATTTTTTAGTAGAAATATTGCATCTTTCTCAGATAAAATATAACAGTTTTCTTGAAAATTAAACCTCCTGTTTTAGTAGAATTTTAATTTTTCTTGAACAGAAATGCAACTACTTGGTTGAAAATGTTAAACTTTTCTTAAAAAGTAATAATTTTTAGATCAAAATTTGTCCGCTTAACAGTTAACTGGAATTTTCTTTGGATGAAAACTTGACTATTTGTTTGAAGTTATTTTTTTAATTTATCTCTTTTAGTACGAATTAAATTTTTAAAAATGAATATGCAACTTATTGATGAAAAAATATTATTTTTTGCTTGAGTTTTCTACTATTTTGTTTAAAACATTTGTTTCAATGACTTTTTTAGTTGAAAATTCATTTCTTTGGTTGAAAGATTAACTATTTTGTTAAACATTAATATTTGTAATTTTAAAATTCAACTACTGGGGTAAATGATAAACTACACTATAAACATTTATTTTTTTGATTTAGTGCTTTGGTTGAAAATTTAGCTATTTATTGGAAAATCCTTTTTTGGGTTTCAAATTTATTTTTTAATTGGAAATGTAACTTTTACATTTTTTAATTGATATTTTTAGTTGAAATATTTTTTCGGAATATATATCTTTTGATTTTAAAGTGCATCTTTTTCAGTCGAAATATTGCATCTTTCTTATATAAAAATTCACCTATTTTGTAGAAAATTTAAATATTTCTTAAAAATTTTACTTGTTGTTTGAAATTCGTGTTTTTGTGTAAAAAAAGTCAATTAATATCTTTTAGGATGAAAATTCAACTCTTTTTTTAAAATTCGTCTTTTTGATTTAAAGATCTGCCTGTTTTAGTAGATTTTTTTTTTGGTGAAAAAACGCAACTGTTTGCTTTAAAATTTAACAATCTTGTTAAAAATTCATAATTTTTAGTTAAAAATTCGACGATTTAACAGAAAAATTACTTATTTTCAAAAATTATTATTTTTCTTCGAGAAAGTAGAATGAATCCTTTTTGTATAAAAATTTAACAAGATTATTATTTTTTTTTTTAAGAAATATGTTTTAGAAGAAATTTAATCTTCCGCAAATAAAAATGCAACTCTTCTCTTAAAAATTCAACTCTTTTTGGAAAGTCTATCTTTCTGATTTTAAAATTCACCTGCTTTAACAGAAATTACACCCTTCTTGGATAAAAATGCAAATTTTTAGTTGCAAATTTAACAATTTTTTTAAAAAATCATGCTTTTTTATTGAAAATTCTGCTGTTTTGCTAAAAATTTAACTAATTAGCAGACAATTCACTTTTTGTTTGGATTTCCTATTTTGCTGATAAAAAAAGCACTGAAATCTTTTCTGGATGAAAATTCAACTATCTTTTTTATTTTTTTTTTTTATTAAAAATTATTCTGTTTCAAGAGAAAATTAATATTTTTTGGATAAAAACCAACTACTTAGTTGAAAATTAAACTATTTTGTTAAAAGAACATACTTTTTGTTTCAAAATTCTACTGTTTTGTTAAAAATTTACCTATTACGAAGAAAATTTACATTTGGTTTCCAATTTATATTTTTGCTTTGAAAAATTAACTGTAACATTTTTTGAATGTACGTTCAACTTTAAAAATGTTTGCCATTTTTCATTAAAAATGTATCTGTTTGAGTACAAATTTCATATTTCTGAGATAAAAATAAAACTGTTTCGTAGAAAATTCAATTATTTTGTTAAGAATTCACGTTTTTTGGTTGAAAAATCCTTCTTTTTGAATTGGAAATTTAATTTTTTCGCGAAAACTTATTTTTTTTTATCAAATTCATAATCGTTCCTGAAAAGTCAAACAGAACCCTTTTTAAATAAAAAGGCAACTATTTTTTCAATTTTTGTGGGTTTTTGAAGTAAAATTCATGTTTTTGGTTTACAAATTCAACTTATTCGTCGAAATTTATTTCTGGTTTATAAATTCATATTTTGATCGTGAAAAATTAAAATGAAATATTTTTAAAACGACAATTGAGCCATTTTATTAAAAAATTATTTTTTTTATTTAAGAACTCAGCTTTTTTAGTAAAAATTTCATATTTCTTGTATAAAAATCAAACTATTTGGTAGAAAATTCAACTATTTTGTTGATAATTCATCTTTTTTTATTGAAAAAATTCTTTTTTTTTAATTGAAAATTTAATTTTGTCACGGAAACTTTTTTGTGTTATAAAATTCATAATTGACCCTGAAAAGTCAAATAGAATCTTTTTTAAATAAAAAGGCAACTATTTGTTAAAATTTTTGTTTGTTTTTAAATAAAAATGTATCTTCTTAGTTTAAAAATTCAAATACTTCGTAGAAACTTATTTCTTATTTAAAAACTCATAGTTTGATCGTCAAAAATCAACTGAAATCTTTTTAAACCGGAAATTCATCTATTTTATTGTAAAGTTATCTTTTAGATTTGAAAACTCATTTTTCTTAAGTATAAATTTCCTTTTTTTTTAACTCAAAATGAAACTTCTTGGTTCAAAAAATTATATAAACTTTTATTTCCTTCCTGAGTGAAAAATCTTTATTTGTTTAAAATTCGTCTTTTTTGGTTTAAAATTATTTTTTTATGAATTTCAAATTTTTTCATTAAAATATAAACCATAACACTTTTTGTTAAAAATGTATTCGTTCAGGTTGAAAATTCATTTATTATATTAAAAATTTAACCATTTAAATTTTTAGTTATAATGAATTTTCAATTCCTCAAGGATTTCCAAAGCTTGACAGATTTCCAAAGTTTAAAAGATTTTAAAGTATTTTACAAATTTTAAGTAATTTCAGGAGATTTTACATAAATCAATAGTTTTCCAAATTTTTTAAGGAATTTAAAAGTATCCAAAAAAGTTGTAAGGCATTTCAAAAGATTTTTTAGAATTTCAGTGGGTTTTAAAGGATTTCTGAAGATTTTAAAGGATTTCAAGAGCTTGTGAAAGGATCTTAAGGATTCCCAAAGGTAAACAATAATTTTTTAAAATTTGAGAGTAATTTACAATATTTTAGGAAATACACGGGATTACAAGAAATATTATAATTAAAAGATTTCAAAATATTTTAAAGCATTTTTCTGAATTTTAAGGAATTTTAAGATATTTTCGAAGATTTTAATTGTTTGCGACGAATTTCTAGATTTCACAAGATTGAAAAAATGTTAAGTGATTGAAAATATTTATAGGGATTTCTAAAGATTTCAGAGTATTTTACGGGATTACGAGGGATTTTAAGAGAATTTTGAATAGGATTTCAAGAGATTTTTAAATATTTAAAACGATTTTACGAGTTTTTAAAGAACGGTATGCTTTTCGTTTTGTTCAAAGATTTAAAATAATTTCCTCAGAATTCAAGATTAAAAAAAAAATTTATTGAAAAAATACTTCTTGTTAGAAATAGCTGGAAATGTTCACTACCTTTTTCACGAGATTTATTCTTTGTAAACAACTACTCCTCTCTGAAAAAAATTATTTAAGAACATTAGATTTTTGAATTTTTTTATATTTTGCATATTTCAAGAGAAAAAATAAAAATCTCAATTAAAAAATAATTTCCTTGGCCTTAAAAATGGTTAAGCACCTATAAAACTAATAGAATGCAGAAACTTAAAAAAGCAGAAACTTCAAAACAATAAAAAAGTTAGGGTTTTCCAGAAAATATTCTTTAGTTTCTCCATCAAATTTTGGTACACAAAAAGAAGATTTTTATAAAAATTCCACTTTTTGAAATCTTCTCAATGTTTAAAAAAAATTTTCCTAATTAAAAAAATATCCTATCAGTTTTTAATTTTTCCTCGTAAATGATGAAAAGTATTACAAAAGAGTAAGACGTTTTCTTATAGAACTTTTCTAGGTGCTTTAATAAAGATTTTTTTTATTTAACAATGAAAATTCATTACAAAAAAAAGTTTCGAAGATGTGATTTTGTGAGAATTTATCCAAATTATGCGAAAGTGCACAGAATTATTGAGAAAAATTGTCTTGAATGATGTCTAGAAACATTAGATATTTCAAAACTTGTTTACAACTTTTATAAACAAAACAATAAAAAAAAAGTTACATTTTTATTCTCTTACTCCACTTGAGATGTGTTTTTTAAGTGCAAAACTGAAAAAAAAACATTTTATATGACATAAAAAAATAGAGAACATTTTTTAATTATTTAAACAAATTTTATAAAGAAATGCATACATTCACATTTTCAAATACATTTGCTTAGTTTTTTAACAGAAAAGACAATAAATATCTTGCTTATAGGTTTTTTGTGCGATTCTTCGATTTTAGACAATTAGTGTTATTTGTTTAAAAATTGATTTTGTTAAAGAAAATAAATTTATCTACTAAAATATGGACAAATTATACATTTATTTATTACATTTTGTACAACAATTACTAGTTGTTTATTATTAATCAAAAATAACTGCAGAGAGCTAATAGCAAGATATTAGAAATTTATTTCTCCTAAAAACGAAATCAATATGTTGAAAAATGGCAAAACAAAGAATTTGCTTATTTAATTTGTTAAAACTTATATTCATTATTTTTTATAGCCAAGTATTATCTCAAAAGGTATTGCTAACAAATCTGAAGCTGATGTGAAAAAACGAATTATCTTTACTGAAAAATTACAATATTTTGAATTTCTTAATTAATTTTGTTTAAAAAAATAACAATAATTGTCTGAAATCAAAGAATCACAAAACAAAGATATAAGCAAAATACGTATTGTCCTTTCTGTTAAAAAAACGAAACCAATCTATTTGAAAATAACGAACTTACGCATTTGTTTATGAAATTTGTTTAAATAATTAACAAATGTTCTTTATTTTTTTTTATGTCATGTCGAAATTCTGTTCCTTCAGATTTCGATTTCAAACACATCTGAAGTAGCTACATTTTTACGGTAAATATAACTTTTGCCGATTAATTTGTTTATAAAAAATGTAAACTATTTTTTAAATATCTGATACTGCTGGACAACATTTAAGACCACTTTTTCCACTAATTCTGTGTACTTTCGCATGAATTGGATATATTCCCTCAAAATGGCATCTTCGAAATTTCTTTTTTATGAATTTGCATTGTTAAATAAAAAAATTAAAAATTAAACAATTTTTTTTACAATATGGCTCAAACATTTTCTTAGAAATTGCATAAGCTCTAATTTAACAAAAAAATAAAAATCGGTCGAGCAATTTGGGCTAAAATTTAATTTGTGCACGGGCCTGATTAAAGTATTTGTTTATTAAATTTGTCAACTAATCAACTAATAATTTGTTTATCAATTTTTTTTAAATTATATAATATTCTAATACCTTTAATTAATGTTACTCTATCAAAATGAGACTAATTTAACAACTTTCATGTTATTGGCGAGCACCAGGAACGTCAAATACAAAAATTTTCCATTTTCGAATAAATAAATTTATTTTATCATAAAATTTATTTCTAAATGTTTTTGAATATTGTTGATAGAAAAGAACACTTAAATTGTAAATGATTGTTAAATATTGAAAAACAATTGTTTTCTTAACATTCAGTTATCACACTATAATTGCTTAACTTTTTAATATTTTCAAAGAGGTAACAAAAATTAAATTATGGGAAAAACTTATTTTGAATAACTCGAAAAATAATTTAATAAGATTGAAAGATTTTGAGATTGTTTTTTAAAAAAATGGCAATTTTTTTGTAATTTTTTTGTCGTATTTGTTTATTTATGACAATATTTGTTTTTTATAACAATTTTTTTATTTAAAATCAATCCGAATTTGTGGGCTGCACGTTATTTTGAACCAAAAAAGTAATTTTTTCCACTGCGCAACGTATCGAAATAAGAACCCCCCCCATTTTTTTAATGTTACGTAATATGTGAACATCTCTCTTGAGTGAATTTGCTAGATTACGCCAATGCTCATTTGCCGATTTCACTCGGAATCTCATTCTCGGTGCTTCTTAATGTCCAAGCGTATCGAAATGATGCACCTTTAGATGAAAACACGACCGAGGGGGTCCAACAGAGAGCATGGGCCAGTACAGAATTTATGGGTGTTCCACCGATGTATCACCATCGCCTTACCTGGTCGTCAATAACCTGGAACTCTGATATCGTACACCTCGCTGGCCTTCTTCAGGTTCCCATATCCGATTTCAATTTGTTCTTATTTGCATTCGAGAACCCTACTTGATATTTTTATTTCATCGATTTATTACTATATTTATGTGGAGTCATTCTATATATGATGCTTTTTCACAAAGGGGCGGTTAAAAAACTACGTGACGCTATTTAGATACTTCACAGCTAAAATTACTGTAAAAGTAGGGGAAATAAGTGATTTAAAAAAAAATTGATTAATTTTAAATCAGACTTTCACATTTAGAATCAAATAGAGTGAAACCTGAATTTTATGTTGGTTTTGGGACTGTCTGTTTTGTTTCTCTCATGTTTCTCTCCCTGTTCTGTCACGCCTGAGTTAACATCGTACATCACTCAACAGCTCATACATGATTATCGCCTGGCTTTAATTCTTGAAAAATTACAATGCAGGGGAATTAAATACAGTATTTAAATTATATATTCAAATATAAATTATTTAATAAATAATTTTCAGAAAATAAAAAAAAAATCAACCAAAAGTTGTGCTATGAAAAAAAATATTAAACAGCCAAAAAGATATGTTTGAAATCGAAAGGGACGAATTTAAAAAAAAAACAGTTTATCTTTTAACCAAATTGTTAAATTTTCATTCTAAAAAGATGAATTTTTAAACAAATGGTCTTATTTTTAAACAAGGAAGATTAAAACTCAAAATTTTTTTAGAAGACAGTGGATTTTTTAATTCAGAATAACTTATTTTCTATCTGCAAAGACGAATAATCAACGCGACAGTCAAATTTTCAACAAAATAGTTGATTTTTCAAAAAAATAATTAAATTTTTAACACAATTGTTGAATTTTCAACTAGAGTGATGATCCTTGAAAAAATTAATTTTGAACAAAGTAGTTTACAGTTTATTTAACTAGTTGAATTTTAATTGATAAAAGATTAATTCACAACGAAAATATAACATTTGATATGTAAACAAAGTAATGTTCTTAATTTTAACTAAAAAGTAGTATAATTTAATCAAAAAAGGCAAAAATTTAAAAACTGAGTTGAATTTTCAACCTAAAAATGCGACTTCTCTACAAAAAATTGAACTTTCAATTCAAAAATATGGATTTCAACCACAAAAATTACTGTTAAACAATTAGTTGATTTTTTTACGAATTTAATAAATTATTTAATAAAAAAGTAAAATTTCGAAGCAATAAAGGCCCATTTTTTTAGAATTCGGTTAAATTTTCAATCCAAAAGTCCTAATTTTCTATGCAAAAAGACAAAAATGTTTTAAAAAATCCTTACATTCTCAAGAAAATAGTAAAATTTTCAATAGAACATAAAAATCCTCGATAGAAAAATGAATTGTCACCAAAAAGTAATTTTTAACCAACTAGATATAATCAATAAAATAAATGTTAGAAAAAATTGTTCAAGTTTCAACCAAGTTGTTAAATCTTTAATACAAGATATTAATTTTTTTTAAAAATGCGAATTTATAATCGAATACTGACATTTTCAACCAAATTGTTGAATTTTTAACTTGAAACTATCAATTGCTTACCAATAATGGAATAATTCACTTTCAAGTTGAAAAATTAATTGAACTTTCAACCAATTAATTTAATTTTCTTTCAAAAAAGACTTTTTAGTCAAAAGAGAAAAAAAACGTCAACCAAACTGTTAAATTTTTCAAACAAAGATATGTATTCTTCAGAAAACAGTAGAATTTTTAACCAGAGAATATATATTTCCACAAAAAAATCATACATTTTTAAGGAAACAATTGAATTTTCCAGCGAAAAAGATTTTTTTCTCCAAAAATGTTAAATTTCCAAATCAAAAATATGAACTAAAAAAAGTTGATTTCCAATTAGATACTTGAATTTGAAATCAAAAACGATCAATTTGAAAAAAATGGATTAGTTCCACTTGCTGTTCAAGTAATTAATTTTTAGCAAAAGAAAAAAATAATTTGTAACAAAATATTTCAATTCTCAACCAAATACATAAATAGTTCAGTTTTGAACCAAATACTTGAATATTTAATCAAGATAATTTGTTTACGAAAAGACGAATTTATAATAGAATAAGTAAATTTTCAATCAAATAATTGTTTTTAAAATTAAAAATGAAAAAGTTTTCACCAATAATAGAATAGCCCAATTTTATCTTATCAAAATTTATCAAAATTCTGACCAACTGCTTGAATTTTCCAGCACAAAAAAGAATTTTCAATTCAAAACGACTAATTTTCAGAAAATTTTTTGTTTACAAATAAGTGCATTCTGCAACAAATGAAATGAATTTTTAACAGAGAAGTTAAATTTTCAACCAAGTAATTAAATTTTCAGTTAAGAAAATTATTTTTCAATTAAAAAAATACAATTTGCAACAAAGGAGTCAAATCTTCCACTAAATACTAAAATTTTTAACCAAAATAGATCAATTCTGAGCAAGAAATATAATCATCGACTTTTCAATAAAACATAATTATAGTTTATTAAAAAATAGTTGCATTTTTTGATTGAGTTCAATTAATTTTGTTCACATTTAGGGGGGAAAAAATGAGAAAAACATGTTTCTTGAAAACAGGAAAAAATAGCAATAAAAAAGGGGAAGAGAAGAGAAAGGGGCTAACAGTGGGAAGTCTGTGATTTAATAAACAAGGCGGCAACTGATCCTATTTCAGAATGCAAATTGTAAAGTTTCACAAGAAAAGGTCTATTTTCTTACTATAGTTCAGGAGACAATCGCTTTTTGATTCAGGATCTAAAATATAGATTTTTGATATTCGATAAGGAATCGTACATCACTCAATCCTTATAGTATAAAAAGAAGATTCATTTTTTAACAGAAAATCAGCTTTAAAATCTTGAATATAAAACTGTCTACAATATTTTAACGGAGATTGACAGAAACAGTGACTAAAATTAAAAAAAAATATCTGAAAAATTTCCGGTTTTCAACCAAATTCACGGCTAATTCCAGGTGCTCAAAATTTGAGCTTGCAGTCACATTCTGCGTTAATTCTTCTTCTCTCGTAGCGTGACGTACTTTTTGGGACCGATCAATTTTCCTTGAAAAGATACATTTCTGTAAAACCAAACATCCTAAAAATAATTGCTTGAATCAAAGATCAAGGAATATCATGAATATTAAGATCCTCTTAATTTCTTGTTATTATTCCTCTTACGTTGTTTTTAACGATTAACATTGTAGAATAGGTACCATTACGAAGAATCGGATTAATACTGGGAAGAAAAGATGAGATTCGATCCTCGTGAGATAAGAGTTTCGGAATCAAAAGTAACCTTGGTTGTCAAGTAGGAAAATAACGGTTCAGCCCTTGTCTACAAGCTCGGAACCGCTCGGAACCTCTGTGGTAGCGGTACCATGTGTCTTTTCGGAAACGATTAGTAAAGTGGTACAGTGCAGTTTCACGGCAAATAAAACACTTTTATGTTCTTCCAGGATTGTTTGATTTCGAGATTAGCCGAGAATTTTAGGCGAACCCGCATATCATCGTGATTTAGAGTCGAATGAGAGGCAGACGGAGCGACGACGAGTCCACGTAGTCGAGCAAACCTGGGATGGATGTATTCTCTTAAATTTCAAATTTATTCCCACTCGTGTCATAATCTTGATTCTAACGCCCGTTCGCGAAGCAATTTGTTTGCTCGCTCCGCATTCAGGGTGGCCTTATTTATCAACCGCGAATTACAGTATTTTATTTCCAAATCAAAATCAATTTTGATATTTATAATCTGTCATGATGAGATGCCGAATGAAGTTGCAATCAGTCAGATTCGGCACATTGGGATATTGTTAAAACATAGTGGAATGATTTGCAGCATCTTGTTTCAGCTGACTACAAATTTTTGTAGAGTTGTTCAACATCCGAAAATTTAAAGAATGGAATCAAAGTCTTATAAGGTCTGTCCGGGAAGTATCCAACCTTGTGGTGTACTAGGAATAAAATTCAAAACTGGTGAAAGGTGACCAACGCTCTTCAAAAGTTCTTCCATTTGAAAGATACAACCTTCTTTTAGCGACCCTTCAATTTTCGGATGTTCTTTATAAATTCAACTTTTAAAATAACTAACAGGTGTCCTGTTGCATTTAGTTAGCCACTTTTCCATAAATCAGGACGATGAAACTTCAATTTTTTTGGTCAAAGAAAACAGTTAGGATTACCTTGATGTTGCTTTAGCTTTGTGTCTACCAATGCAAATATCAGGCCTTTACCAAGATCTTGAAAGATACAGCCTTCTTTTAGCGACCCTTCAATTTTCGAATGTTCTTTATAAATTCTTACAGTCTGTCAAGTTAAAGCGTGGGTGGCTTTACTCGCAGTCGGTAAGGTGTATCGACATGATTTTGGTGTCAAAATATTAAGAAGAGCTCCC
>NC_046665.1:92561180-92603413 GCF_010883055.1 Belonocnema kinseyi
AGGGAGCTCTTCTTAATATTTTGACACCAAAATCATGTCGATACACCTTACCGACTGCGAGTAAAGCCACCCACGCTTTAACTTGACAGACTGTATTTTGAAATAACTAACAGGTGCCTCGTTGCGTTTAGTTAGCCACTTTTCCACAAATCAGGGCGATGAAAATTCCATCGTTTTTGTCAAAGAAAACAGTAAGGATTACCTTGATGTTGCTTTAGCTTTGTGTCTACCAATGCAAATATCAGGCCTTTTCCAAGGTCTTGAAAGATACCACCTTCTTTTAGCAATCCTTCAATTTTCCGATGTTCTTTATAAATTCACCTTTTAAAATAACTAACAGGTACCTTGTTGCATTTAGTTAGCCACCTTTCCATAAATCAGAGCGATGAAAATTCGATCTTTTTGGTCAAAGAAAACAGTCAGGATTACCTTGATGTTGCTTTAGCTTTGTGTCTACCAATGCAAATATCAGGCCTTTTTCAAGGTCATAGACATTAATTCATGATTCATCCCCATTTAAATATTTATTAATAAATATTTATTTATCCTCTTTTTAAATATATCCAAGTTGGCTCTGATTGATTTCAAATTGTCCATCATTCACAAATCTTGGCTCAAGAATTCCGAAACAATATTTTTTGAAATCCGGAGGTTTTTCTCCATCTCGCTCACTCTCAAAAGACAATGTTCGTTTATTGATATTTGCACTCCTACCACAATTAAAAACGTTTCGATAATAATATTGCATTCAAAAAAATTTAATAAAGAAACTAGGAAATTGCAAGGGATATTAAAAAATATTCCGATGAATTTCAAATATTTGTGGGTATTTTAAAACTACAAAATTTTGCAACCGATTTCAATAATTTAAGCGTAATTTCAAGTATTTAGAAGATTTTATTTTATTTCTAAAGATTCCGAGGAATTTCAAAAGGATTTGGAAGAGTACAAGGGATATTCAAAGATTTCAAAGAATTCAAAATATTTAAAGGCGATTTTAAAAATTTAATATTATTTAATCTATTTCAATCAATCAAAGGGATTTTTAAGAGTTTCAAAGATCTTTTGGTACTTTTAAAGATTCCGAGGCATTTAAGAGATTTGAAGGGATATGAAAAGATTTCAAAGAGTTTGAAATATTGAAAGGTATTTTAAAAATCGAAGATTTTTCAATCGATTTCAAAGTAAAGGCATTTTGAAGGATTTCAAAGATTGTATGACATTTTGAAAGATTCCGCGGAATCTTAAAGAGAATGCAAAGATTTTAAGGGACACACAAAGATTTCATAGAATGTAAAATAGTCTAGGGTATTTTAAGACTCCAAGAATTTTTTCGATTGATTTCAATAAATTGAAGTATTTTTATCGCTTTCAAATAATTTATTTCATTTTTAAAGACTCCGAGGAATCTTAAATAGAATAAAAAAATTTTGAGGGATATCAAATGATTTAAAAGAATTTGTAATATTTTAGGGTATTTTAAAAATCGAAGATTTTTTATTGGATTTCAAACTAAAGGAATTTTGAAGGATTTAACAGATTTTATGGTGATTTTTAATATTCCGCGTAATCTTGAAGAGAATTCAAATAATTTAAGGGATATCAAGAGATTTCAAAAAATTTAAAATAGTTAAGTGTATTTTAAGAGTTCAAGGATTTTTCAATAGCTTTCAATAAATTAAAGGATTTCAAAAAAATTCATGGATTTTTTAGTATTTTCAAAAGTTCCAAGGAATCTTAAATAGAATAAAAACATTGTAAGGAATATCAAAAGATTGCAATCGATTTCAACAATGTAAAGTATTTTAAAGAATTTGGAAGATTTCGTTTTATTTATAAAGATTACAAAGAATTTCAAAACGATTTGAAAGATTTCAAGGGACATTAAAAGATTTTTAAAGAATTTGACAAATTTGAGGGTGTTTTAAGCCTCAAAGATTTTTCAATCAATTTTAAACAATTAAGGATCAATTAAATATTTCAATAGTTAGGAGAAATTTTAAAGGATTTCAAAGATTTCATAGTATTCTAAAAAATGCCAAGGAATTTTAATAACATTTGAAGGGATATCAAAAGATTTCATAGAATTTAAAATATTTTACGTTATTTTAAAAATCCAAGGTTTTTCAATTGATTTCAAATTAAAGGCATTTTGAAGGCTTTCAAAGATTTCGTGGTATTTTTAAAGATTCTGACAAATTTTAAAGAAATTCAAAGGGATATAAAAAGATGACAAAGAAGTTGACATATTTGAAGATATTTTAAAAATCCAAGATTTTTAAAAGTCAAAAATTTTTCAATCGATTTCAATAATTTAAAGTTATTTTAAAGGATTTAGAAGATTTTGTTTTATTTCTAAAGTTCCCACGGAATTTCAAAACGATTAAAAATATTTCAAGGGATATTCAAAGATTTCAAAGAATTTGCAAAATTTCAGGGTATTTTAAGGCTCCCAGATTTTTCAATCGATTTGAAACAATTAAAGATCAATTAAAGAATTCAATAATTTGGAGACCCTTTAAAGGGTTTCAAAGAGCTTATGGCATTTTTAAATATTCGTAGAAATTTTAAGAGATTTAAAGGTATATCAAAATATTAAAAAGAATTGGAAATATTGGACGGTATTTTAAATATCCAAGATTTTGCAATCGATTCCAAATTAAAGGTATTTTAAAGGATTTCAAAGATTTCATGGTATTTTTAAAGATACCGAGGAATCTTAAATAGAATTGAAAATTTTCTACCGATATCAAAAATTGAATAGAATTTAAAACATTTGAAAATATTTTAAAACTCCAAGATTTTTCAATCGATTTCAATAATTTAAATGTATTTCAAAGGATTTAAAAGCTTTAATTGCATTTATAAAGATTCACATGAATTTAAAAACGATTAAAAATCTTTCAAAGGATATTCGAAGCTTTTAAAGAATTTAAATATTTTAAGTTATGTAAGATTCCAAAAATTTTCAATCGATATTAAATTAAAGGCATTTTGAAAGATTTAAAAGATTTTATGGTATTTTTAAAGATTCCGCGGAATGTTAAAGAAAATATAAAGATTTTAAGGGATATCAAAATAGTTCGAAGAATTCAAAATAGTTAAGGGCATATAATTACTACAAGGATTTTTCAATAGATTTCAATAATTTGAAGGATTTTAAAAGATATCAAATATTTGTTTGTATTTTCAAAAATTCTGACAAATTTTAAATTGATTTTAAAGATTTCAAGAGATATCAAAATATTTAAATAATTTGAAGGTATTTTAAAGGGTTTTAAAGATTTAATTGCACACTGTAAAAATTTCGGCAATTTTTCCTACTAGTTCGTAGGAAATTTTTCCGAAACCATTCGAAAGTATGGGATTTCCTACAAAAAGTGGAAATATTTCGTAAATTTTCGACAAATTTGCCAATTATTCGGAATAATTTCCGAAATGTTAGGAAATATATGAAAAAGGATCCGGAAATTGCATGAATTTCCCAATTTATACGAAATTTTTCCAAGAAATGGTAGGAACTTATTCCAGAAAAATGCAAATTTTTTCGTTCTTTTCGGAATTTTTTCCAATCATATTACTGAATAGCCATTTGCTACAAAATTGGCAATTTTTCCGAATTTTTGGCTAATGTCACCTATACATTTTTGGAAATTATTCCACTAAAATGGAAATTTATTCTTTTTTTCGGCGTTTTTTCCATTTATATAAGGAAATATACTTTTCCTATAAATCTGGAAAATTTCCCCAATTCTTGTCTAAATTTTCCTATCGAATTTTGGAAATGATTCTACCAATATGGAAGTTTTTCACTTTTTTCGGAATTTTTTCCATTCAAATTACAAAATTTACATTTCCTACAAATTTGGAAGTTTTTCCAAATGCTTGGCCAATTTTTCCTATATATTTTTGGAAATTATTCCGCCAAAACGGAAAGTTATTCTGTTCTTTCGGCATTTTTTTCGTTTATATAAGGAAATATACTTTCCTTATAAATCTGTTTTTTACTTTTTTTGGAATTTTTTCCATTTAAGTTACAAGATTCACATTTCCTGCAAATTTGGAAATTTTTCCAAATGCCTGGCCAATTTTTCCTATATATTTTCGCAAATTATTCCACCGAAATGGAAATTTATTCTTTTTTTTTTGTTGAAATTTTTCCATTCAAATTACAAGATTCACATTTCCTACAAAGTTGGACATTTTTAAGAATGCCTCGCCAATTTTTCCTTTAAAATTGGAAATATTTCCCAATTCTTGTCTAAATTTTCCTACAAAATTTGGAAATTATTTCACCGAAATGGAAATTTATTCTTTTTTTGGCATTTTTTCCATTAATATTACGAAATATATTTTTCCTATAAAATTGGAAATTTTCCCCAGTCCTTGTCTAAATTTTCCTACAGAATTTTAGAAATTATTCCACCAATATGGAGTATTTTTACTTCTTTTGGAATTTTTATCATTCAAATTACAACATTTATATTTCCTACAAATTTGGAAATTTTTCCTAATGCTTGGCCAATTTCTTCTATATATTTTTGGGAATTATTCCACCAAAATGGAAATTTATTCTGTTTTTTCGGCATTTTTTTCAATTTTTTTCCGAAATATATTTTTCCTATAATATTTGAAATTTTCATTGGCCTGACTTCCTAGATTTTTTAAATTCAGAATTCAAAGTTATTGTGCGGAAAAATTTAAAATATAGACTTCAAAATATTTCAGAGTATTTTAAAACTCCAAAATTTTTCAATCGATGTCAGTCAATTGAAGGGATTTTAAAGAATTTCTAAGATTTTATTTGATAGGACAAGATTTCAAACAATTTGAAAAATGTAAGGCTATTCTAAAACTTCAATATATTTAATATTTCACTTTATAATTCAGATTAAATAATTTTTCACTGGGGAAAATTTAATACAATAACTGAGATTATAGACATTAGTCATTCTTGAAAGAAAGATAGTACACATTGAATATGACAGTTTTTAAGGTAATTTTGCGCTTTACTATTTGAAATTATATGATATACACTTGCAATATTATGTTAATGTTAGATTTTTTAAATAACTTATGTATTTCTATCATTTATTTTAAATTCTTTTAAAAGAGAATACAAAATGTTTGACAATAATTATCCGTATGATTATTTAGAGTCTTTTTAATTTCGAATAAGCCCGCGCTTTTCAGCACAACCCTCAGAAAGGGTTCCTTTAGAGCCTAAGTTCTAAAGGATGCCAACTTATACATGAGTCGCAAAATTACTGAATCTCCCCATTTTTTCTGTGAAACACTTAAGCAAAGAAAAAAATGTAGATCGGGTTTTAGAGACAAGGTTTTAAAAAATACAGTTATAATAAAAAACAAATCTTTTTTGTAGAGAATGTTTAATTGCTCTTTTGGAATGCAAAAAGCAAATTTTTATATCATAAAGAAGTGGATATTTGAAAATAGGTCTGATCTTTGAAAACAATAATAAAAATTTTTACTTATCATATCATTATTACAATTATTTTAATAATTATTATTATTTTCACTAATTATATCACCAGAAATATAAGCTTGTACAATTTAGATGTCAATATATAACTAAATTCCATCAAATAATAAATAATTTAAAATGTTTAAAAATGTAATGCAAAATATTTTTGATGATGATTTATAAATATTTGTGTAATTTCAAATTTATGAACCAAAAAGTTTTGAGAACGGTGCTGTATTGAAAATTTTTTAAGGACAACAATACTATAAAATTTCTTTTGTATTATTTTTTCAAAATTCTTCTGAGTATTCATAGAATTTGAATCAAAAAAATCTATCTGAAGCAGGGAAAATTTTGGAATTTTCTTGTACTTTAGACCCGCTTCAACAGAACTTTTCCAGGACGTAAGTCCTGTTACTGTTTGTAATTTTTTTTTAATTTGTAGCATTGTCCTAAGGTAAGAATTTGTAAAAAATTAAAATAAAACCTTTTCAGCACTGTTGCTCCTATTGGGAAGTTGAAATATTTTTTTAGCTGATACTGTTTTTTACCCGGCTCGGGTATAATTTGATCGATTGTACAAAATCTATGTTCTAAAGAAGTGTTGCATTTTTCTGAGAAGAATGTTCTACATTCTCTAAAGGTCTTCTTAAAAGTAAAATAGAGCTGAAAATGTATTGAATATTTGGGAAAAGTTTCGATATCAAGGGATCGATCTTGAAGAGGGATTGATTCAGATTTGAGATGGTAGGAAATTTGACTGTCTCCCATTGCACCTCCCAGTGTGAGGACGATTTAAGGCCTACTGGTTGGGTCTATCTCTCCCGTGGTGGTCTATAATATATATTTTATATCAAGCCAGAGGGCCACTCGATATCACTTTTTCTTTTTTTTTCTCTTTCATTCTTATAAACTTCAGCTTCCTCGTGACTCAATACAATTTTTCACCATAACTTAAGTTATTTTTAAAATTACGATTGGTTTCATTAGCGACTATCCATAAACTAGGATACCAATTTTCGTCTATTTTTTTACCACCGCCCCCTTTCTAAAAGTAACTTACCTGAAAGTTTTTTCAAAACGGGGGGAATATAGTGTTTTTCTTTATAAAAATTTGACAATAATAGGGAAATATATTCTTTTGAATAAAATCAATGTAAATAGCATATTAAATTCAATATGAAATGCTCTGAATTTCAAAGATTTCGAGAGGAAGTATATTCGATTTCCAACAAAATGGTTGAATTTATAATTTTAAAAAATTCTTTACAAAAAAGATAATTTTTCTACCCTGGAAAATGAATATTCGACAAGAAACTAAATTTTTAAACAAAAAATTTCATTAACAAATAAATAGTAGAACTCAAGCAGAAATTTTTATTAATGTTGTATTTGAACTAGCCAAAGAAAAGCTAGCCAAAGAAATTAAATTTTAACAAAGCAGTTTAATTTTTAAACAAAAATGATAATATCAAAATATTTAATTTTTTTACCTAGAAAGATGCATTTTCAACCAAGTGGTCGAATTTTCAAATCAAAATCCAAGAAAGATGACTTTTCTAACAGGAAAAATGAATTTTCTACAAAAAAATTTCAGCTAGTTTAATTGAAGGAAAAAATCGAATTTTTAACAAAATAGTTGAATCCTCAAATAGATAAATTTTTTATCTTTTTTTTTTTATCTTTTTTTTAGAAAATTAATCTCTTCAATCACCTTTAACTGAAAATTTAACTGTTTATTTTAATATGTTCTTTTTAAATTACTTTTGTTCAGTAAAAATATATTTCATTTTCAGTAAAAGATTAATATTTTTCTGTGGCAAATTTAAATATTGAGTTGAAACTTCATATATTTTTCGAAAATGTATCCTTTTTGTAGAGCATCAATTTTTTTGTTAGAAAATTTATTTATTTTCTTGTTAGTAATTCATCTACTCGGTTGAATTCGAAGACTGGAACTAATTAAAAAAAAGGAATTATTTGGTTGATGATTCATCATTTAAGTTGAATATTCTTTCCATTGGTTGAAAACTTAACTATTTTGTTAAAAATGCGTTTTTTCTTGTAAAGTATTTCTGATAGTTAAAAAATTATCAAAAATTATTTTGTCCTAAATTTCCTGTATTTTGTTGAAAATTCGTCTCTTTTATGGGGAAATAATCTTCTTGGAGTAAGAAAGTTCTCTTTTGGTTTCAATTCGAACTATTTTGTTGCTAGTTTGTTATTGCTTGCTTAGAAGTTAATTTTTTAATTTGAAAAACCTTTTTTTTTGTAGATGATCCTTCTATTTTTTGAAAATTCGTCTTTTTTGCAGAAATTTATTCATTTTACCTTAATATTCATCATTATATTTAAAAGTTGAACTATTTTATTGCAAATCTCTTTTCTTTAATTTAAAATTTAACTTTTTTTTGAAAATTATTTTTTTTTACATTACATTTTTTGAGTGAAAATATATTTCATTTTTGGTTAAAAGTTAAAATTTTTTATGGGGAATTTAACTATTTATTTAAGGCTTCATTTATTTATCAAAAATCTGTCTTTTTCGCTAGAAAAATAATTTTCTTAATTTAATTTTTTTAAATTAAACAACTGGTTTAAGAATTAAACTAAATTGTTCAAATTAAATTGCTCTTTTTTAATGACTCTTCTTGTTATTGAAAATTCACATGTTTGGTTGAAATTTGAAAACTAATCTTTCTTTAGTTGAAACTTCAACTTATTGATTCGAAATTCGTCTTCTTGTAGAGAATTAATTTTCTTGTTAGAAAATTTATTAATTTTGTTATTGAAGATTCATCATTTTAGTTGAATATTCGTCTCTTTGGTTGAAAATTAAACTATTTTGTTAAAATTGAGATTTTTCTTGCACATTATTTCTTGTAATTAAAAATTTCGCTATAACAATTTTGTCTGAATTTTCCGTAATATTTTGAAAATTCGTATTTTTTATGAGAAAATAATCTTTTGGGGGGAAAGTTCTCTTTTAGTTTGGTTTACATTCGAAATATTTTTTTGCTGGAAATTTCCTTTTTCTTTGTTAGAAATTATTTTGTTTTCATTTGAAAAATCTATTTTTTGTAGAGAAACCTCGTATTTTTTAAAAAATTCGTCCGATATTTTGGTTGCAGAAAATTTATCTCTTAAGTTACAGTTTCAACTTTTTGTTTAATAATTAAACTGCTCGGTTGAAAATGGAACTACTGTCTGAAAATTTTATTTTGTTGGTTTAATATTCATAATTATATTTAAAAATTAAACTATTTTAGTTGAAAATTCATCTTTTTAATTGAAAATTTAACTCGCGGATTGAAAATTCACTTTGTTTTAAAAAAGTTTTATTAAGTAGAAATCTATTTCATTTTTGGTTAAAAATTTATATTTTTCTATTGCGAATTCGACTATTTAGTTGAAAATTAATATATTTTTCGAAGAATTATCTTTCCTGCTCAGAAAATAATTTTTTTGAATGAATTTTTTTTTAATTCAACCACTGGTTTAAAACTTAAACTACACTTTTTGAATTTAACTGTTTTTGTTAATGAATCTTATTTTAATTGAAAATTAATATTTTTTTCAGTTGGAAATTCAGCTTATTGATTCAAAATTGGTCTTTTTTTGTAGAGAATTAATTTTCTTGTTAGCTATTTCAATAATTTTTTATTAATAATTTATCTACTATCTAAAACAATTTTTTCTAAAATTTTCCGTATTTTGTGGAAAATTGTTCCTTTTATGGGGAAATAATCTTTTGGGGGAAAAGTCCTCTTTCGGTTTGGTTTACATTCGAATTTTTTTCTTAATGGAAATTTCTTTTTGCTTTGTTAGAAATTATTTTGATTTCATTTGAAAAATCTATTTTTTTGTAGATAAACCTCGTATTTTTTAAAAATTCGTCCGACATTTTTGTTGTAGAAAATTAATCTCTTAAGTTACAATTTCAACTTTTTGGTTAATAATTAAACTGCTCGGTTGAAAGTGGAACTACTGTCTGAAAATTTTATTTTGTTGGTTGAATATTCATAATTATATTTAAAAATGAAACTATTTTATTTGAAAATTCATCTTTTTAATTGAAAATTTAACTTGCGGATTAAAAATTCACTTTGTTTTAAAATAAGTTTTGTTAAGTAGAAATCTATTTCATGTTTGGTTAAAAATTAATATTTTTCTATTGCGAATTCGACTATTTAGTTGAAAATTAATATATTTTTTCGAAGAATTATCTTTCCTGCTCAGAAAATAATTTTTTTGAATGAATTTTTTTTTAATTCAACCACTGGTTTAAAACTTAAACTAAACTTTTTGAATTTAACTGTTTTTGTTAATGAATCTTATTTTAATTGAAAATTTATCTTTCTGATTGAAAGTTGAAAATTAATATTTTTCTTCAGTTGGAAATTCAGCTTATTGATTTAAAATTGGTCTTATTTTGTAGAGAATTAATTTTCTTGTTAGCTATTTCAATAATTTCTCATTAATAATTTATCTACTATCTAAAACAATTTTTTTTTTTAAATTTTCCGTATTTCGTTGAAAATTGGTCTTTTTGCATGGGAAAATAATCTTCTTGGCGGAAAGCTCTCTTTTTGGTTTGGTTTCAATTCGAACTGTTTTGTTGCTGGAAATTTCTTTTTGTTCTGTTTGAAATTAATTTCTTGCACTTAAAAAATCTATTTTTTTTTGTAGAAAATTTTGGTAAAAAAATTAAAAGTTCTTTTGATTTGAAGATTTGTCTCTTTTTTGTTGTACAGAAGCAATCTTTTTAGTAAAAAATTAATCTTGTTTGGTTAATAATTAAAGTACTCGGTTAAAAGCGGAACTTCTTTCTTAATAATTTATTTTGTCAGTTTAATATTCACCATTTCTTTCAAAAGTTGAACTATTTTATTTCAAACATTTTTTCTTCAGTTGAAAATTAATTTTTTGTTTGTTCTGAAAATTCAACTTCTCCATTTTTGGCTGAAGACTGACATTTTTTATTTCAAGCCATTGACATTTTGTCAAGACATTGGTCAATTTAAAATGACTGATTTCATCAGTGAATTAAATAGACTGATTCAAAAATAAATTTTTGACTAAATTGTCAGTCGTCGAATCCGCATTATTTAAATTAATCAAAATTGTCTTCGAATGAGGCAATTTTAACTGATTCAAAATAAAAGTGGAGGACTGACGTAGTTTCTGAACAGGTCCTCAGGAAAAGACTTGGAAATTACATTAAAAAATGTTGTAGTGATGTTTCGAGATAAATTCTAAATGCCATTTTTTTTTCGAAAAAATAAAGTGGTATCGAGGAATGTGAAAGGATTAGCGATCGAAGACACGGACACCAAACCTGACTCCTGATCAGTCGATCTTTTCTCAGAAAGCATTCCAATTGCCTTCGATTATGCGAAAAGCTGCGAATCGAATTCAGGATTCCTCAATTTACAACCAACCAGGACCCATAATTTTCGACTGTCTTAAGATCTTTTCGAAAACATAATCTCGAATCTGAACACTGAACACTGACAAATGACTTAATGTCGAATACATTGTTAAGGAGCATGACACATTAGCTATTATCTTGATTTAGGAAGGAACACATATTTATCTCCTTTTTGCAGCAGGTCTAATCTGAATCCTCTTCCAAGTGATTTAAACTTATTTCTCAGATTGATATCAAGTTTATCTCGAGAAATTTCATTCGTGTTTCTCATTTCAGGTTCCAGTTCCAAAAAATATATATTGGGGAAACAGGTAGTGATGGATAATTTTAGGCAGTAAATGAAGGGTGGCCGTAGGTCAGGGAAAACCTCGAAATCAGGGAAAAGAAAGAATTTATTTGTTAGGGGCCGTACTTTTTTATTATTTTTTTATCGTTAATATTTAATTACTAGCATTTTAATCTTAAAATTAAAGAAATTTATATAAAATTAAAATCAAATTTAAAATCCTATTTAACGTTCAATAATCATATTAATGTGCCGAATTCCTGAAAGTACAAATAACAATTTTTTTCTATAAAAGAAAAAAAATTTTTTTTGACAAATTAAAAAAGAAAAATGAGAAAGCAACCAACCGAATGTGGTGTATACCAAGGGTGCTGTATGAGTGCCGAAACGCTGTCGATTATTTTTTACAAATGTTTTTTATTGTGGTTTATAATAATAAAAATAATAAAGACGAAAGAAATAAAAAAGCGATCCAAAGAAATTTGATTCTCTTTCCTTTTTTAGAAAAAAATTGTTATCTTTTTCAAATTTCAATTCTAACATTTGATGGTAGTTGTCCAAATTTCGTAGTTGGATTTTTGGTTTTATTTTCAGGAATTATGCACATTCATTTAAATCTTGTCATTTTTTAAAAAGAAAATAAAATAGTATTTTACATACAAATTTAACATTTTTAAATTTATTTCAAACAACCAATGTGTTTTCTGCTATAAAATATGACTTTTTGAATAAAATGTATCAACATAAAATTTCCAAAAAAAAAAATAATTTTAAAAGCAAAAAGATGAATTTTGACCAAACAAAGATTTTTCACACAAGAAAGAAATAAAAGTTTATCTAAATTTTTGAAGCTTGAAGCCAAAAGACAAATTTTCTCGACCAAAATTAAATTTTCAAACAAAAATATGACTTTTCCGCAAAAAATTAATATTACCCGAAACTGATGCATTTTTACCCAAAAAAATTAAATTTGAAATTCAGAGAATTAGTTTTTAACCCAAAAAGAAGAATTTTCAACTCAAAAAGATTAATTTTAAAAAAATTAAAAAAGTACATTTTCAGTTAAAAACTTAATTTTAAACCAAAGAAAAGTGTTTCAAATAAATTGTTAAATTTTCAACCAAAGACATAAGTCTTCAATCAAGAAAATTAATTTTCAACAATGCAGTTTAAATTTCAACCAAGCAGCTGAATTTTTAATTAAAAAGATTAATTTTCAAGAAAATAGTTGCATTATTAACCAAAGAGATTAATTTTCAACTAAAAATATAAATCTTATAAAAATGATGTTTTTACAAACAATTGAACCAAATCTTTAAATCAAAATAGTTGAATACTCAAGCGAAGAAAAATCATTTTTAAACAAAAAGTTGAATTTTTATTTTAAGAAAATGAAATTTCTACGAAAACAGATAAATTTTTTACTGAAAAAGATACATTTTCAAAAAATTTTTCAATGAAACCGTTAAGTTTTTAACGATAAAGATGAATTTGAACTACATCATAGAAGGTTTATTTTCAAAAAAGAAATAATAAATTTCTAGGGATGAAGATGCATTTTGAATGCAAAAAAAGACAACAAAAATTTAATGAAGCAAGGCGAATTTTAAATAAAACAGTTAACGTTTTGACCAAGGAAATCAATTTTCGACAAAAAAAGATAAATTTGTAAAGAAAATTAGTGAATTGTAAACAGAAAGTTAATTTATAACCGAAGATTTATTTTTAATAAAGAAATATAAATTTCCTTCTAAAGGAGATGAATTTTCAATTAAAAAGAACAAATTTTCAATCCAGGAAGTTGAATTTTCAATAAAAATCTTCAATTTTTAACAAAAAAATAATTTTCTAACAAAATAGTTTAATTTTTGACACAAAATGTATGTTTTTAACAAAAACGTTAATTATTTAGAAAAAATTTTATTTCAAACAAAGGAAAATAAACTTTCTACCTCAGCAGATGAATTTTCATTGCCAAACAACTCATTTTTAATCTAAAAATAGGAATTTTGAGTAAAATAGTTAAATTTTTTAACCAAAAAATCTATTTTTGACAAAAATAGAAAAATCTTGTTATTTCAAATAAAAAAGAGTAGAATGTTCGAGTTCAAAATACGAATGTTTATGAAAAAATTAATTTTCGACAAAGAAAATGAATTTTTAACCACCAAGTTCAATTTATTATCAAGCAGATTTATTTTGAACAAAAAAAATTAATCAAATTCTGAAAAAAATGAATTTAGTAGAATTTTCAACAAAAAAGTTAATTTTCAACCATTAAAGATAAATTTTCTGCGAAAAACACGAAGTTTTGATGTCAAAGAACAAATGTTTAATTCAAAAATACAAATATTCAACAAAGCAGTTAAAATTTTGAATCAGAAGTATAATTTTTTAACAAAATAGTGTCATTTTTAACAAAATGGTTTAAATTTTCAGAATATATTTTAATTTTTAACGAACATTTTTTTTCAACAAAGAAAGATGAATTTTCTTTCCTTTAAAAAAAATCATTTCTAACCCAAAAATTGAATTTTCAATTAAAAAAGATTAATTTTCAAAAGAATAGTTGCATTTTTAACCAAAGAGATTAATTTTCAACTGAAAATATTATTCTTAAAAAAAATTATTTTTTTACAAAGTAATTCAACCAAATACTTCAATCAAAATAGTTGAATACTCAAGCGAAGAAAAATAATTTTCAAGCAAAAAGTTGAATTTTTATTAAAAAAAAAAAAAATTTCTACTAAAACTAATAAATTTCTTAATAAAAAAGATACATTTTCAAAAAAATAGTTGCCTTTCTGCTAAAAAAGATTTCAATTAACTTTTAACAATCAAAATATGAATTTTTAAAAAGGAAATAAGTTCTTACGGAAAAAATAGATTCATGCATTTTGTTTCAAATTCACCTTTTTGGTTCAATTGAACGGTTTTTGATTGGAAATGCAAATATTGCTAGGTTGTAAGATCTGCTGTTGACTTTTTTGTTGATAATTCACTCTTTCCAAATAAAAATGTAAAATTGTTATTTAAAATAGAACTCTGTTATTAGTCATTCATTTTTTTTTCTCTTAAAAATTAAATTATTTTATTGAGAAGCTGTTTTTTTTGTAGAAAATTAATAGTTGCGGGTTGAAATTGATTATTTTTGATATCTAAGTAATGGAATTTTCATTTCAAACAGATTATTTCTTAATAACATAGTTAAACTTTCAACCAAAGAGATAAATTGCCAACTAAAAATATATATGTTAAAAAAAAAAGATTTTTCAATTAAGTAATTCAACCAAATCTTATAAAAAAAAAGTTCAATGCTCAAGCTTAGCAGAATCATTTTTAATCAAAAAGATACATTTTTATTTTTTTTTAAATTTAATTTTTACTCAAAATGATGCATTTTTAAATGAAATAGAGAATTTTCCAAAAAAGTAGTTGACTTTCCTGTTAAAAAGCAAACAAATTATTCACAAATAATTTTATTTATAATTATAATTATTTAGGATCAGAACCACCTTTCTTAGTGCTTCTTATTTCGTATCCCAAAATTTCAAATCGATGTAGCTCTTCGTGTTCAAATAAATTAGGAAATTAAAAAACTGTCGGTAAGGTAGAAATCTATTTTGTTTATTTTCGGAGCTAATTCAAAAACAAAATCGCACTGCGGCAAAATTTCTGGTCATTAGCGCGAGTTAATAATTGTCGCAGAATACTAAATCCGCGAGTACCGGACCGCTCGATCCGTCCATTAAAAGTCAAATGCAACAGATCTATTCAGCGTCATAATTACCGCAGGCGGGCAGCACGGCGTATAAAAACTCGTAGTTATTAAAAAATTTAAATGTCTATTAATTACTCGGCGTTATGCAAGGGGGCCGCGTGTAAAAATATAAAATGCATTTAATTATCACACCCGGCTGAATGAGGGAAATCAATGGGTCTCTTTAGTAAAGCGACGGGCACGAGAGCTTTTTTCAAAACCTCAATTTGTAACTCGTCTCCACCATCCGGTTGGCTCTGGCTCCCCAACGTCACGTAATGAGAACGAGCACTGAATCCACTATTACTTTCTTATGAAAAGTAATTTTTGATTCAAACTCACGGTTTCTCCGATCACCGAGGACGGGGGCGCCCTTTATAGACTTAAGCTCCCATTAAAAACACTTTTCATGCTTTTCTTCCTGCTTCTTTTTCAAACTTTAAATACAACATTTCATCAAGGACATACACATCATCTGGAAAATAATTTATTTCATCCAAAGAAATTTTATATTTGACTCTGAGTTTAATTAAAGGCGAAAGTCAAATTTTTATTTAACTGACGCTTGCTGGAATTAGTTCTCAGGGTTTCAAATTTTGAATGAGAAACATTTTTTTTTTGTAAAGAGAAAAGAAAATTTTTGTAGAAAATAGTTAAATCTTTAAATAAAACAGATTTTTTAAACAAAAGAGTAACAAAAGGAATGATCTCTAAAATCAAAAAGGCGAATTTTTAAGTCGATGATATGAATGTTATTAAGACAAATTTATTTTTAAACAAAAAGTTGAAATTGCTACCAAATTAGTTGAATTTTCACGACAAATTACGAACTTTCCACAAATCAGGTAAATTTTTAATCCCAGAATATGAACATTTATGACAAACGTTAATGTTCAACTCAAAAAATAAATTTTCAACGAAGAATTTTGATTTACTATCAAGAAGATGAAATTTACCAAAAAAGGAAAAACAAGATTTGATACATAATTTCACCAAGCAAGATAAATTTTCTACTAAAAACCTGGATTTTGCATCTAACAGAATGATTTTCCTTTGGAAAAAGAAGAATCTCCAAGAAAAAAAACATTTAATTTTCTGCTAGACAAAATGAGTTTTTAATGAAACAGTGGAATTTAACCAAATATTTGATTTTTCAACCTATAAGGGGGAATATTCAACCAAGAAACATGACAATATCTAACAATGAAAATGAATTTTCAATGCAAAAATAACAAAGTTTTAATCGTTAAAAACCAATTTTTAATAAAAAAAGTTTAATTTTTGACTGAAAAAATTAAGAACAAAAAATTCCAGGAACAAAGGTAATGTTTAAGAAAGAAATTTATTTCTACTATCGAAGCTTATTTTTCAATGCAAAATAACAAAGTTTCAATCCACATACAAAAAGACGAGTTTTCAGTAAAACAGTTTAATTTTTTTCTCCAAAATATCCATTTTTGACTAAAAGTGTTCAATTTTCAAGAAAATCTGCGAATTGTTGACAAAAAAGTTAAATTTTCCAGAAAAATTTATTTTTATTGATAAAAAAATGTTAATAGATAAATATGAATTTTTTAACAAATAAGATGAATTTTCAATGCATACGAAACAAATTTTCAATTAAATATTTAAAGTTTTGACTAAAAAAGATCATTTTTTAACAAAACAGTTGAATTTTTGATCAAAAACGATCATTTTTTAAATAGTTGCATTTTTTACAAACTAGGCGAATTCTTGGGAAGACAACTGAATTTTTAACAAAAAAGTTTGATTGAAAAAAAAGAGATTATTTTCCTTAAAGAAATATGACTTCTCCACTGAAAAAATGCATTCTTAATGCAAATGAACAAATTTCCAATTCATAAAGTCTAAGTTTCAAGAAAACAGTTGAATTTTCAACAAAAAGTTAAAAAAATAAATAAATGGCTTATTTTCAAGAAAGAGAGATTACATTTCTACGAATAAAAATAAATTTTAAGGCAAAAAAACAATGTTTTAATCAAGCAAAGCGAATTTTCAATAAAGGAGTTGAATTTTTGAAGAAAAAAAAATGTTTGGCAAAAAAAGACTTATTTTTTAATAAAATTTGTGAATTTCGACCAAAAAAGATAGATTCTTAACAAAAAAGGTCATGTTTGACAAAAAAGTTTATTTCTCCCACAGAAGCTTAATTTGCAATGTAAGAGAATAAAGTCTAAATCAAAAAAGTCGAATTTTCAGTAAACAGTTAAATTTTTTTTTAAGTATCCACTTTTGAATAAAAATGATACATTTGCAAAAAAATTTGTGAATTGTTAACAAAAGAGTTAATTGTTTACGGAAAAATTTATTTTTAATAACAAAAATTTTAATAGAGAAATATTAATTTTCTACAAAATAAGATGTACCTGCAATAAATACGAACAAATTTTTTTAAAAATGGTTGAATTTTCTACCAACTTGTCTAATGCTTTTCAGAAGACAATTGAATTTTGAACAAAAAAATTTATCCCACAATATATTACTTTAAAAAATAAAGATGACTTCTTTTCTAAAAAGTCGTATTTTTATACCAAAGAACAAATTTTTAATCAAGCAACACGAATTTTTAACAAAACAAAGATAAATTTTTCAATAAAATTGGTGACTTGTAAACAAAAATTTGATTTATAACAAAAGATTTATTTTTAAAAAAGAAAGTTAAATTTCCTTCTAGTAGAGATGAATTTTCAATCAAAAAGAACAAATTTTCAATCCAGGAAATTGAATTTTCAATTAAATACTTAAATTTTTAACAAAAAAATAATTTTCTAACAAAATAGTTTAATTTTTGACACAAAATGTATGTTTTTAACAAAAACGTTAATTATAAAAAAAAGTTTATTTCAAACAAAGGAAAATAAATTTTCTACTTCAGCAGATGAATTTGCATTGCCAAACAACACATTTTTAATTTAAAAAGAGGAATTTTCAGTAAAATAGTTGAATTTTTTAACAAAAAAATCAACTTTTGACAAAAGAAAGAAAAATTTTGTTATCTCAAATAAAAAAGAGTGTTTAAAATACGAATTTTTAACCACAAAGTTCAATTTATTATCAAGCAGATTAAATTTCTACATAAAAAATTAAATCAAATTCTGGAAAAAAATTAATTTAGTAGAATTTTCAACAAAAAAGTTCATTTTTAACCATTAAAGATAAATTTTCTACAAAAAACATGAATTATTGATGTCAAAGAACAAATGTTTAATTCGAAAATACAAATATTCAACAAAGCAGTTAAAATTTTGAATCAGAAATATAATTTTTTAACAAAATAGTGTCATTTTTAACAAAATGGTTCAATTTTCCAGAATATATTTGAATTTTTAAACAACATTTTTTTTCAACAAAGAAAGTTCAATTTCTGTTGCTTTAGGAAAATCATTTTTAACCCAAAAAGATAATTCTACTAGAAAACCGTTAAAAGCTTGATCAAACAAACCAATGTTTAACCAAATATTTGAATTTTTAACAAGATGCTCAAATTTTTTAGAAGGCACAGATACATTTTCAACAAAAAAGTTCATTTTTTACAAAAAAAAAATCAATTTTCTGCCAAGAAGAAGAATCTTTCACAACATAAATACATTTTCACTCAAAAATTGTTAAAATATAACAAAAAATAGTTGCATTTTAATCCATCTAGTTCATTTGTTAAGCGCGAAAGACGAAATCTTTTGGAGACCGTTTAAAGCTTATTCTTTACCCCAAAAAATTTTGAATATTATACAACAAAACTTTGTATCAAAGTAGATCACTTTAACTAATTTTTTAAATTGTAAACATATAAAGAAGAATTAAAAAAAAAATTTGCAATATGACTTTTCTACCAGGAAAGATTTATTTTCAATCCAGAAGAACTCATTTTTCATAAAAAAATACAAATTTAAAATAAATTAGTTGCATTTTAAACTAAGAAAGATAAATTTTAAACCAAATTGTGAAATTTTGTAGACAAAATTCGAATTTCCAACAAAAAGTTTATTTTCAAGGATGAAAGATAAATTTTCTACCAAAAACTATTGCTTTTTAATGAGATAGTTAAATTTTTAACAAAGTAATTAAATTTCTATCAAAACAGTAAAAATTTCAACCAAAAGATACATTCTGAACCAAAAATATAACAGTAGAATTCTCTACCAAAAAGAATCAACCTCTAACCAGAAATAGTTGCATCTTTTTACTAGACTCTCTTCATTCAGTTCGCATTAAAAAAAAGAGCCGAAAAAGAAGAAGTTTCTTGAAAACATAAAAAAAGAGAATTCTTTAAAAAATGCTAGAATAGGGGAATAGGAAAAAGAGTATAAAGTTTCCGTTATAGAGTTAAACCTCGTTTATTGCAAGACTCTTTTATTGCAATCCGAGATACTCGTCTATCGCAACTTCCCCAACCCCCACCACTGATATTCACATGTTCCGGATAGCCAATGACACCGCGGAAGCGGGAGTGTATTGTAAAACCACCTTCCGGATACGTGGAGTGATGGAGTCCCCTCTCGATTTGCAATAGACGAGGTATTTAAGTTTCGAAGGAGTTGCAATAAACGAGGTTTGTCTGCACTATAATTTTGGATACACGGACGCCCTACAGGGACACCTAAAGTATGAATTGTCCTCAAAATAAATAACTGAATATCAACTATTTTATTCTTCTTACACACAGAAACAAAGTACACAATAATAATTTGAGGTTTTGCCGGTAATATTAAAAGTAAAAAAAAATGTAGACACTTCTGAGAATTTTATTCCCTTTCTTTGACGTCTTGTTTGGAGTCTTATCCAGATTTAAGGACGAACGATCGCGAGGTTATAATTTTGATCGCACACCTGGAAGGTTCTCGGATTTCCGGAGGGAATCGGTGAGAAAAAAGGAAGCACCAAATTATTAGTCGAGTACGTACTTAATGGGTATTCGGACCTCTTAACTTCTCCATCTGTCTTCGGAAGGTGTCGGAAGGTGCGAAAGACAGCAGCGTTGGTTGTCTCTTCCTCTCTCCTTCAGACATTATCGTCATCCTTATCTGCGTCTGTGCTTCGCGAGAGCGGTTATATGATCGCGAGCATGGCAATAACTCTGGAAGCTTCGGTAACCAAAGGGGCACGCTATTTCTTGGGACACCTACACGCACAGAGAGGTGTCACCTATACAGGTGAAGCTGTGAGCAATAATATATAGCTTGCTGTGCCAAGGAGTAGAAACTCCAGAAGTGTCACCGAGAGCAAACTTGGGTATTCGACCTGGGACTCGGACGTCGCTTACACATTGTTGACCCAAGTTTGATATATTACCTCCACCTTCAGCAGAAGGCAAGGATGAAGGTTCTCCATCGTCGTGAAACATCGATTTGATAGCTTCGATTATTTTGTACGATATGGCGCAACTGCATAAGCCACCTGGATATTGTCGGTAAATCAGAATTCATAAACTGAACCTTTGTGCAAATTTTGGCATGGCGCTAGCTCGGCCCAAAATAGGAAAAACTTGGCCCCGAATTGGGATTTAGACAGGGTCGAACCACAAATTAAACTCTTAACCTGGCCAGAGTTTTACTTACACGGAGAGAAATGGATGGTTAAAGTTGTATGGTCAAAATTTAGAGAGCCAGAGAGTCTTTCTACATGGTCGAACGGTCCTTCCAAATTTTTTTCGACATGGTTAAAAAGACTCTTATTTTATCGCCAGTCTGAATTTTATAAGAACATCAGGCTCACCATCAGGGATAAGTAAGGTATCCTTTTCGGCATGGTGAATACGCACATATTGTTTTCACTCATTTCGGCCATCCACGAAGGAGCAGATAAGCCATTGCGTATGGCCAATTGCTTGATTTTTGCGCGTCAATCATGCGCGTGAAAATTTTAAGGGTATCGCTAGTTTGCTAGCATGTAGAATTCGTAGAACGCTTGGTGCTTTCTGTTAAAAAAAAATGTTTTACACAAGATTTCCGTGTAAAGTGAGTGCATTTATTGAGGATTAATGGAAAATATCTTATTCTGTAAGTACCTGTTTAAAATACGTAATTGTGATGTTCATATTTTCCATATGTTATGTGAGATTTAGGACATTTAATTCTAATCTTTTTGAGGTTAATGTTAGTTTGAAGTAGATTATAATTATTTCAGTAATCACTGTTAATTTTAGAATTAATCGATTTAGGATCAACTTGAAATGTATTTATTAATTTAAAACTAAATCTTTATTTTTCAGTTACAGTGAAAGCACAATATATTTCTAGTTAATTAGTCATTATTCAATAATTATTTGTTATACAGTTTTATTAGCTGCTCCATTCCTGAACTGTTTAATTCAAAATTTATGTAGTTTGTCGAAAATTGGTCTTTTTTGGTAGAAAAGTAATCTTCTCCATTGAAAATTCAACTATTTGGTTAAAAATGTATGTATTTTCTTGAAATTTTATTTTTCAAGTCAAAGACTAAACGTTTTAAGTTAAAATTTAACTATTTTATTGAGAACTCACTTTTTGTTGAAACTTCATATTATCGGGTTGAAAATTCCACTATTTTGTATAGAAAATTTGTCTTGGAAATTCAAGTGTTTTGTAGAAAATTGAACACCTTAATTAAAACTTTCCTTTTTTGGGGTAAAAAAATAATGTAAATATAATTATTTGGACAATTTGATTGGAAAGTCAGCTATATTGTAGAAAATTCAAATTTTTTGTAAAAGAGTAGTTTTTTTTATTAAAAAATATATTTGTTTTAAATAAAAAATTATATTTTCCAAATAAAAATGTTAACTACTTGGTTAAACGTTAATGTATTCTGGGTAGGAAATGGTCTTTGTTTGTTGATGGTTCTTTTTGATTGAGAATTTTGTTAAAAATTCTCCTTTTTTTCTTGCAGCATCATCTCCTTGGTTAAAATTGTAACCATTTTGATTGAAATTCGTTTCATGTTTGGTTGAAAATTAATCTTTTAAACTGACAATTATACCATTCCATTTTTTGATAAAAAATTGATATTTTTTACTTGAAAGTTTAAATTTTTTATTGAGAATTTATGCGTTTTATTTCTAATTAATCTTTAATGTGAAAATTCTACTGTTTTGTAGAAAATTAATCTTCTTGGTTTGTAAAGTATAGTTTTTAGTTGAGCAATCATATTTTCTGTGTTAGAAATAAAATTTTCTTGAAAATAATTTGTTTTCGTGATTTAAAACTAAATAGATTTCAAAAAATTTATTTATTTTGTTCAAAATTCGTCTTTTTTTGTAGAACATCAATCTCCTGGCCAAATTATTTTTTGTTTGTTTGTTAAATATTTAAAAGCTTGGTTGCAAATCTATTTTTATTGTCAAAATTATTCTTTTTTTAATCAAAAAATTTAACTATTCCACGCTTGGTTCCAACTGTATCCTGTATATTCAATAAGTTACAAATTTGTATTTTCAAATAGAATATTTGATACTTTTCGTCGAAAATTCATCTTTTTGGCTGAAAATTGTTTTTTTTTAATATAATTTTTTAAATAGATTTTTGTCTAAAAATTCAACTATATGTGCCATTTTCAGTTGAAACTGTATCCTGTATACTGTATAAGTTAAAAATTGTGCTGTTCGGTAGAAAGTTCATGTATTTTGTTAAAAACTATTCTTTTTGGGTTAAAAGAAACCCTAAAAATGAATGAACAGAAGTGCTATTTGTTGCGGGTTTTTTTCAAGTAGATACAGTTGAATCTTATGGCATTAAAACAAAACAAGATTAAATAGAGTTGTAACATGTAAAATTTACTCTGAAATCGCTGCAAATATGACATTTTTTCTTTCTGTGAATCTCTTTTGTTAAAAATTGAACTTGTTGGTTCAAGGTTCAACTATTTTATAGAAAATTTATCTTTTTGGATAGAAAATTCTTCTTCTTTCTTGATGGTTTCACTTTTTGGTTGACAGTTTTGTGTTAAATTGATAATTTTTTTGGAAAATCTTTTTTTTTGTTGAAGATTGATCTTTTTTTCTTAAAAATACACTTTTTCCAAAACATTTGACTTTCTATCTTGAAAACTTGTATCTTATTTAAATAAAAAAATGATTCAATGGTTTTTATGCTAATTTATTATTTATATTGTTCTAGGGAATATTTATGGGGCGGCTCAAAAAGCAGAAAAGCAGCTGGCAAGAGACTTTTTTAATTTTAACAATTGTAGTTGCAATATTTAACTTAATCTTGCAGTAGTATTACTTTTTAGATTAAAGTTGATTATACCGTACCAGTAATATCATATAAGTTCAATATAATAAGTTCTATTTAATAAAAAAAACTATGCATTTATATCTCAAGTATTTATCGAATTTTAACCCTTTTATAATTAATTTATAATTTGTCTTATTACAATTATATTTTATACTTTATTAATTTATAATTCATGTCAGGGTTTTAAACACTGTGGGGAATATTTTATACTCTGTATCTGATTCGTATGGAGTTGTACTAATTGAATAGTGCGATGACTTTTATCAATTTATGAATAGATTTCAATCTATACCAATCATCAGTGAAAAAAAATACTAATTCGTAGAAAAAGAGTTAACATTATATTCATAAATAATTACTTTTTATTAATTAAATTTTTAACGAGTTTTATACGCATTAGTAATTTTTTAAATAATGATCATTATCGGAATGCCTACTTTAAATCAATTGATAAAAGACTTAAGATAACCAAATTTTCCTTGCTTACATATCTATATTGACACTTTGAAATAATCAAGCCGACCCTTAAAAATGATCGAATCGCCCATCCGAAATGACTACGTGAAATATCTAAGATAATCGAATCGACCATTAAATACGACCCAGTCGAATGTCTGATACAATCAAATCGACCATCCGAGATTTCCAAACCAACCCTTCACAATGATCGGGTCAGCCAGCTTGAGATGACCGAGACGACGGTCTGAGGAAATCGAGTTGACTTTCTGAGATTGTCGATTTGAATCTCTTGTTTTTACCTTATGGAGATAGTCGCTTTAGCCATATTCAAGAGCTGTCCTATAGTCGACCCTGCAATATGGTCTGTTTGCACGTTTGTATTGCCAAGCAGACCTTCCATTTTTCTCCGTGTACCGACCCACTTGGCCCCAACTTGGCTTTATTTATTTTTCTAGTCTCAGCCACTTGAAAATAAAACAATGTTACATTTCAGGTGAAATCTTATTCCTGAACCCGATTATTCGTCGCCAGCCTTATCTTTCAGTTGCGATCCCAATCCTTGGAATTAGTGAAAACTATTTTAAGATGAGAAAAGACTCCATCCTCAGTGGACTTACATTTTTCACAAACAGTGCCTATTAAACGTTATATAAATAATAGATTTATGTTAAATGATTTTAATTTAAAAGAACTAAATTTTTCTAATACCCAATGTGGTGTTTATTATCATCTGCATTTCGAACAATTGGAAGCGAACACCTTGAACAGATAAAATATAAGAGATCCTCTTAATAAATTTTACTTTGCTCTAACCTAAAAAACATACGAAAAAGTATAACATAATTACAATAACAATAATTGAAAATTTTCTAACCATTCGAAAAAAGATGCCAACAAAAAAGTTTTTTTTATTTAGCCAACGTTTTCTCTATTTTAGCTATTTAAATAGTCACCGCATCTTAAAATAAATTTAGAGTTTCTAAACTATACTCGGATGTAGGTTAAAAATCTTATTTCGAGCAATACTCTAAACTGTTTCTATACAAATATCAAATGATCACCAAAGTTTCACGAAAAAATTAAAAACGAAGGACAGAGAAGGCATTCTTAGCGATTCAAAATTTGTAATGCCTTTTAATGCAAGAATTCTTACCAGCAACCTCGATGCGGCAGAAGAATCTGCATATGCTCGCGGTTATATAATTTAACATAAATTACTTATGATTTATTTACTTACTTTCGTATCCGTTCTGACATCTTGTAATGTTGGAAATTGCTCGACGACTCCGAATGCAATGAGTGCTTTTCACTTTTAGCATTTTGGATAATTTGAATCACACTTGAATAATGATGACAGACGAAATGACAAAAACACTCGCGATCATAATCTGAAACCAACCTACTTGTCATCTACTTGTGTTCAATGAGTTTAATGTGGAACCCGACTGAAAATAGATGCACAGCCAAATCCAAGGCGCTGTAATCAAGAGCTCAGAAAAAATTGATTTCAACTAGACTTAAGATATTAACCTTGTTACAGTCATGAAATAATAATTATAAAAATTGGAACCAAACTTGTCATTGGACAAACATTTGTCAATTGCCACACGGGAATCCAATAGAAGCAATTTTTGAGGTAATAGTCGACCGAAATTTTTTTTGGCTCTATTTTGCTTTTGGGCGACCCTAACGAAAAGACAAAAAACGACCATCATTCAGAACCTAAGTTTATTTTTGGATCCCGAAGGACGGTAGAAAAAATAGTCGAAAAAATGCGCACTACTTTCGGCACAGCGATAACAGCGCCATCACGGTAGTAAAGTATTCAACTATTTATCTAAAAAATCTTGCAGACAAAAAAGCTTGTCTGTCTCGAGTTTTGCTTCCGTGACTTACCACGATTATAAGCGATCATGTGGAAGAATGAGGATTTGCTCGATTCTATGTTCGAGCGAACCTAACGACAAATCTAAAAACTACACTGATAAAAATGTTTGGAAATCTACAACAATTCTACAACACTTCTACTATGCAAGCGTAATGCAACATGTATTAAACAAAAATCGACATTCAAAATTTTTAGTAGAAGGAATTAATTTTTAACCAAATCCAAAAGATGATCTTCAGATAACGTTGAAGTAATTTCAAATTCTTAACAGAAGGACTCGTGGTTCTTCTGGAATCATATTGTTCGTACAACTTTAATATAAATTTGTCTGGATATGTTTTAGCTGATTATATTTTTGTAAATTTTTTCAGATACACTTCGCACCATTTGCGGTTATCTTGTAGAATGTTTTCTGATTATATGTTGAACATATTTGGATGATGCTTAGATACAATTTAAATCGTTTCTAGATGGTCTTTAAATGTTATTCTGATCCTTTCCAGATGATGCTTGAAAATCTGCCGGGAGATGATCTTCAGATGGTGATGGAATGGTTTCAGATCATTAGCATAAGGTGTCGTGTTTGTTCTCTAATCATATTGTTCATTCGACTTGCATTTGATGTTATCTGAATAGGTTTTAGCTTTTACAATTTTTGGAAAATTTTTCAGATGCACTTTGAAACATTTGCTGTTATCTTGTATATTGTGTTTGGATTATATGTTGAAACTATTCGAATGTTGTTCAGATATTCAAATGGTTTCTGGATGGTCTTTAAATGGTATTCGAGTCCTTTTCAGATTATGTTTGAACATTTTTCGAATTATTGTGTTGCATGAGGAGTGTTTCTTACTCATACTTGTATTGTATTGTTTTGATTTGTTTTCTTTTGTTTTCTTTTGTTTTGTATTTTACTGTTCTCTGGGAACCATGAAACGTTTTCTTCCATGTTGATCCCCATGGAACAAATCTTGTACTAATAGATAATAATTCTACAGCAGGTGGAATGTGGAATACCCAAAAGGGAAAGGGTGGTACGTAAAATATCTCATTACGAAGGAAGAACACGAGAGGGAAACTGGATGACGGAGGCAAGGCTGCTTAAGGTCGGAGAGACAACACCACTCCATGACTCTGGAGAACCAGGGACACCAGTGACGGTTTCAGTGACCACGTGGTGGTACTACAGTGATATACAACACTATCACCCTCGTATTTACTGCAGTGTCAAACCAGGGCGACAACTTGGTTACAAATTAGTGCTTTGCATTGCGCCCGGATGAGTCTCCGGCTTTTACACCAATGTATATCGAGTCCTTCTCTACCGGATTCTACGCCTCGTATGTTTATGGTTCTGGCAGCTGCTTCCCTCAAGCCCTCTTCCCTGAATCTTGCCAATATTGGTTCCCAATTTAATTATATTATGGTGCACGAAGATCTCATACACCGAAAAAACGATATTCTAATATTAAGGGTGTTATATTCTTCCAGGCATATTCTTAATGATATTCTTAAACCTCAGCACTTACATGGGGTCAGAATGACCCAAACATCAACTTTAGAATAAAATTTTAATAGGAGCACGTTTAAATTAGGAACTGTGCTGCCATTTTTGTTTTGTGTTTTTTTTCTATTTAAATAATCATGGTAAGTGTAACTAAGTCGAACATACCAAAGAAGTTAAATTATCAATTTAAAAAATGATTAAAAAAAAACAGTTAAACTTTCAAACAAAAAGATGAATTTTCAACTAAAAATATAATTCTTTAAAAAACAAATGCTTCCTTTAAAAAATGATATTTCCACTAAAAGATACGAATTTTTAACTCAAAAAGATTTTTTTTTGAAAAAGAAGCATTGGTAAGTATTGGATCAAGTAATTTTTTCGCGGAAAAATATTGAATTTCCAATACTTGTCCGCGAGAAAAGGCTGACTTTTTAACCAAATTCTTGAATTCGCCACTAAATAGTTGCATTTTTATCCAAAACAGATTAAATTTCTCTTAAAACAGATGAATTTTTACTTGAAACGAAAATAGTTGAATTTTCATTCAACAAACATTCTAGTGGACTTTCCAAGCTCAAAATATGAATTTTTTAAAACAAAGATCAATTTTTTATGGAGAAAATTTAATTTTAAACCTAAGAAGACGATTTTTTTACGAAAAAGGATAAGTTTTTAACTAAATAGTTGATAGTTACATTATTATCCAAAAAAGACTAAATTTGTGCTAAAACAGATGAATTTTTACTAATAACCGACACCACTTTTTTAAGTTGAACTTTCATGCAGAAAATATTTCAGTGCTTATTTTAATAACAAAATACTAAATTGAAACAAATAGTCAATTTTCTACGTAATATTTCAATTTTCTATAAAAAAAGAAAAGAAATTCCAACCAAACAGTTTTATTAAAAAAAACAACTTTTAAAAATAGTGAAATTTTAATCCAAAGAAAATTTCAGTTGACTTATCAACCCCAAAATAAGAATTTTATACGAAAAGAGTTACATTTTTCACCCAAAAAGACAAATTTTCATCAAAACAGTTGCATTGTTTTGATGGAAATTGGTCGTTTTTGTTTAAAGATTACACCATTTGGTAGAAAATTAAACTTTTTTTGTATAGAAAATTAATTTTAAATTAATTTTTTAAAATTAAATATAACTTTTTTATTTTTATTTAGAAGTTAATCATTTTTAGATAAAAAATTCTAAGATTTGGTTGAAAATTTATGCGTTTTGTTAAGAATTGGTCTTTGTTGGTAGAAAATTAATGTTATTCGTTAGAAATTTATCTTTTTGGTTAAAATGCAACTCTTCTTAAAAATTTGTCTTCAAAATTCAAAAATTCATTTTTTCATGTAAAAATTTTATCTTTTTTGTTTGTTAAACAAACAACTGTTTTGTTAGAAACTCATATTTTTTGGTTGAAGATTCAACTACTTGGTTGAAAATGATTAATTTTTGGTTAAAATCAACTGCCTTTTTTAAAATGAAATTTTTTGCTTGCTTAAAATATCATCTGTCCCAATTGTTTGAGCATTTTATTTTTTTGGTTGTAAATTTAACTTCTTTGTCTCACGTTATTTTAAAATAAATCCTGTATAAATTCACGAAGAATATATAGTCGGCAAAAATACATAAGGTTTTCAAAACTTACAGGTCCTAAAAAAAAGGGTACTTGCATAAAAAAAAAATAAAATCACTTAATTTATGGATAGCCCTTATAGGATAAAAAATATTTAATTTTGAAAATTTAACAACAGACGTTAAATTTGAATATTAACTATGAATGAAAAATGGTTTACATCATATTTTCACTGCTGCAAATATAATTTATTTCAGAGTCCTAATACCCTACTTTTTGCCTCAGATCGATTTTAAATTCCAGAATTTTTCACTTTTGACCTATCCGGAAATGCAACACAAACTAGGAAAAAAATGTAAGGCGATAAATTATATTAAATGAATTTATTATATATTAATCCATTACCAAAAAAAGAATTTTAAAAATAATATTCTTTAAAAAGGCAATTTAATTTTATTCAAACGTGTGAATTTGCAAATTTATAAAACGAATAGTGAAACTGTTTAAACTGAATTAATTTTGTAGCATTTTGTTATAGATTTTAAAGAAAATCATAAATGATTTTCTTTTCATCATTTTCATTCAAATAATAATTTTGAAAATCAAAACTTACGACAAATGGTTAGTTTTTTCCAGTTCTATTAAAAGTTATTATTTTTTAGGATAAATACTTGTTTGGAAGAAAAATGGAAAAATCTGGAATTTGAAATATTCTTCAAATTTTCTATACAGATCATACGTAATGTAAATTTTACTCGAATTAGTTACCGAAATACTTTTTTTACATCTATGTTAATATTTATTAATTATTCCTAACTAAAAAGTCAAAAAGCTGAAGATTTCAGGGAAACTCGCCACTTCCTATCATTACCCTAAAAGAATATAGCTATAAACAATAATAATTTGTTTACAAATTTTTTTAATTTCCTCAATTATTATTTTACTAATTGAAAATTGGACAAAAAGTGGAGAATTTTTGAGAAACTGCAATTTTGCGGCATTATTCTAAGAGAATATTATTAAAAATAATAACAATAAATTGTTAAAAATAAAATTCTGTCCATTTTTAATATATTATCTGTTTATAACTAAGAAAACAAATCAAAGTTAAACATTTCAGAAAAACTACAATATTATGGCACTTATTTAAGAGAAGATAGTTATGAAAAATAATAAATTGTTTAAAGAAGTAATATAATAACTGTTATTAATTATTATTTCGCTAGGTGAAGAAGTGGATAGAAAGTTAAAATTTCCAGGAGAAACCAGCAACTATCGGGCATTAATAAAAATAAAGATAGTTATAAACAATAATAATCTCTTTAAACAATTTTCTTTGCTACATTTAATTAATTATCAAGTTGAACCTAAAGAAAAATAGACATATAGTTAAAATTTCAAAAAAAACTGAAACTTTGTACCAACAGGCAAAGAGAATATTATTATCAATAATACTAAATCGTTTAAACAATTCTGTTTATTCACTTAAATTTATTATTTCTTCATCGAATTGAAGAATAGCCAAAATGTTACAAATTTCAGAAAAAACCGCAATTTCTAGCATTATTCTGGAAGAATATTATTAACAATAATAATAAATTGTTTGAACATTATATTTGTTAACATGAATTAAGTTTCACCTAATTCTAATTTAAAATTGGACAGAAAGTATAAAATTTCGAAAAAACCATGACTTTCTATCTCTATTCTAAGAGAAAATTGCTAAAAACACTAAACTGATCAAACAATTTATTTAAACATCTAATTATCATTATAAAGTAAAATCTCACTTATTTTAAACTATTAATTAAAAATTGAAATGCATAATATTGCGCAATATTCTCGACTAAGTACTTGCACACTGCGACCCTTTCGAGACGAGAGTCTCAACAGTCTTATAAATCTCTTTCAATTATCAAATGATGAAATATTTCCTTCTGCAAGGAAATTTATTGATGCTCTATAGATTAAATTGATTTAAAAAAACTTTATTTCGAAATAGATGAAATTCCTTCTAAAATACCCGTACTTAAGCATTTTTAAATCTTCCGCGAAAATACATCTATTATCTTTAATTGCAGCAATAATTATTGCTACTATTTTGTATTAAATAAAAAAAACAGGGCATTCGCTCTAGTTATCCTGGAATATTTTGCACAAATTTTGCAGATAAGAAGTTTTTGCATGGTATCTGCAACACGCCCTGTGCTGGTCTTATCAAAAGATTAAAAGGTATGTATGAAATTTTATTGGTGCTCTTTCTAAAACACCGCCGATATCGATGATTCCTCGATCGCTGAGAACATAGCGTATCTTTTGGAATGCCATAACTGACGCCTGAATTCCTGACAATTTACTATCCGGTTCAAGCTCGTGTATCACCTTAGACATAAAGGAGATACCAAGTCTTGCCGAATGATAGTCATTAAACATCCACGATCGTCAGTCGATCTTATAGTTACCAGAAATCCTGAAATCAAGGAAAATTTCCTTTTTTCCCATCAATTTTTCTCAATTGAGTCAATTATAACGAATTATTATTGTTACGTCAAAAATATTTCACTACAATAGATAATAACCTCGAAACGTGAACAGCCTGGGTCGCCTGAACCGTTTCCAATTTGAATGCATAATATTGCGCAATATATTCGACTGAGTGCTCGCGCACTGCGCCCTTTTAAGGCGAAAGTCGCAATCGGCTCTCGTCCTGTCCAATGAGAAACTGCTAGAGTCAGCAGTTCAACTAAAAAAAATATTACAATTTTAAATGAAAAAAAAACGAATTTAATCATAAAGATGTATTAACAACAAAAAATTAATTACTAAAGTAAGATAAATTTCAAACAGGAAAGATTTTTTAGTCAAGAGCGAGAAAAAATATCAAATGATTGAATTTTTAAACCAAAAAGGGGAACTTTCTAGAAAAAAATAGAATTTTCAACTCAAAAATATAAATATACGCCAAAAAAAATTGTTAAATGTAGTTAAATTATTAAAAGAAATTTACAAAAAGTTTAATTTTCCACCAAAAAAGATGGCAGTTTAAAATCTTAAATAGTTGAATTCAACTTGAAAAAATTTTTATATATAAAAATATTAATAAAAATTATTTAAACATTTTTAAATATAAATACTTTAAAAATTAAATATAAAATTTTGTTAAAATCCTCAAATTAAATTTCATATTTGAAATAGCATCGATCTGTTTATCCGAAATGATCAAACAACTGTTTATAAAGCCTCCCCGGTAACGAATTTGCATAAACTAATTGTCAAACCGTTGATAAAATCAGAAATTTTATTACGATCGTGGAGTGAATGGATAAATCCTGGGATAAAATTTCGAATTCTTTAGGCTTACGATCTTACAATCATGAATCTATTTCCACTCGTCAATAAGAATCGGTGTAAGGCGTGACCAAAAAAAGGTCACTTATCTCATTTCCGGCCTTCGAGAATGAAAAGCAATAAAATTAAAATTTTAGTTTATTACTTCGGTTTCGATAAAAACTTCATAGGTCCCTAATTTTAAATGCATTTTGCATTTAGAAATATTTTACGAAGTATTTATTTTAATTACAGTTGTAGACACATTCGAAACGGTCGGAAAGTAATTTTTCCGCTCGGTTTTGCAGTCGCACATTGGTTAAGATCCGGAATTTACATTTTACGAAATTTACATATTTTTGTTTTCGAAAATTAATTTTGTTTAGCTAAATATTCAACTGTTTTGTTGAAAATTCAACAATTTGGCTAAAAAACAAACCTTTTTTAAATTCATATTTTTGTTTTATTAAATTAATTTGTCAAGGTTGAGTATTCAACTTATTTGCTGAAAATTTAAAATTTTGTTTAAAATTTTTTTTTCTTAATTAATATTTTTGTTTTAGAAAATTAATCCGTCAAAGCTGAGTATTCAACTATTTTTTTTTTAGAAATTAAAGTATTGGATTAAATTTTTTGCTAAATTAATATTTTTCTTTTCCAAGATTAATCTGTCCAGGTTAAGGATTCAAATATTTAAAAATGTTTAATTTAATTAAAATTTCAATTTAATTAAAAATGTAACTTTTTCGTTGATTAAAAACTTTTTTGTTTAAAGTTATAATTTTTTGTTTATGAAAATTAATCTGTTTAGTTTGAGGTTTTAACTATTTGGAAGAAAAATCAACTATTTAGTTAAAAATATTACTTTCAGATTGAAAATTAACCTGCATTTTGAAAAAGTCTTTTTGTTTTGAAATTTCATATAATTTTCTTAAAATTAACGTTTTTGTTAAAAATTCGAATTTTCGTTTTTCGGAAAATAATTTTTTGCAGCTAAATATTCAACAATTTTATTAAAAATTTAACTATTTGGCTTAAAAAGGAACCTTTCTGTTAAAAATTAATATTTTCGAATTAAAATTTTTACTGTTTTGCAAAAAATTCATCTTTTGAGATTTAAATTTTCACTATTTATTTACTGATTCAACTTCGTTTTCGTAAATTTGGCTTTTGGGTTCGAAATTACAAATATTTGTCTCGAAATTAACCTTTTTGTTGAAAATTTATATTTTAGTTTTTCAGAAAATAATCTTATTCAGCTGAATATTCAACTATTTTATTAAATTAATATTTTCAAGTTAAAAACTTATATTTTTGGTCATCGAAAATTACTTTCTTTCAACTGACTATTCAAATTTTCTTGAAAATTCATCTATTTGGTTACAAAATTTTTTTTAATTCATATTTTTATTTTCGAAAATTAATCATTCAAGGTTAAGAATTAAACTATTTTGTTAAAAATTCAACGATCTGGTTAAAAATTAACGTTTCTATTGAAAATGATTCTTTTCGGCTTAAAAATTTATCTGCTTTGTAAAAACTGCATTTTTATCTTTGAAATTCAATTTTTTTATTTTAAAATTTCAAATATTTGCCTGAATATTCAACTATTTTGTAAAAAATTCAACTATTTGGTTCATAATGAACTTTTGTGTTTAAAGTTAATATTTTTTGTTTTTCGAAATGTAATCTGTTTAGTTTGGGGTTTCAACTAGTTTGTTAAAAAATTGAGTATTTAGTTGAAAATTTTCGTTAAAAATCTTCACTATTTTGTGACAAAATTCATCTTTTTAGCTTTAAATTTTCACTGTTTGTTTACTCATTCAGCTTCGTTTTTAAAAATTTGGCTTTTGAGTTTAAAATTTCAATTATTTGTTCAAAAATTAACTTCTTTTTGTAGAAAACTCATATTTTCGTTTTCCTAACAAAAATTTGGCTGAATAATCAACTATTTATTTAAAGATTAGAATTTTTGGTTGATAATTAACTTTTTTGTTAAAAGTTAATATTTTTTGTTTTCTAAAATGTATCTGTTAAGTTTGAGAATTCAACTTTTTGGTTCAAAAATCAACTATTCGGTTGAATATAAAATTCTCGGTTAAAAATAATTATTTTCAGGTTAAAAATTCATCTGCTTTGTGCAAAATTTGTCTCTTTGATTTGAAATTACAAAATATTTGTCTGCAAATTAATGTTTTTGTTAAAAATTCATATTTTCGTGTTTCGGAAGGAAAAAATTTTTTAGCTGAAGATTCAACTATTTTTTCTAAATTTGACTATTTGGTTTTGAATGAATTTTTTGGTTTAAACTTGATATTTTTTGTTTTCGAAATTTAATCTGTTTATTTTTGAGGATTTAACCATTTTATTGAAAAATCAACTAGTTATTTGAAAATGTACTTATCTGTTAAAAATTATTATTTTGAGGTTTAAAATTTATCTTTGTTTATTATTAGGAAATAATTTTATGGAACTGAATATTCAACTATTTTATTAAAAACTAAATTATCTGGTAGAAAATTAACTTTCTTGTTGAAAATTAATATTTTCGGGTTAAAAAGTTATGTTTTAGTCTATCAAAAATTACTTGTTTTAAGCTGACTATTCAACTATTTTGTTGAAAATTCCACTAATTGATAATAGAATTTCTTTATTTATATTTTTTTCGAAAATTAATCTGGCAACGTTAAGGATTGAACTATTTTGTTAAACATTCAACTGTTTGGTTAAAAATCATCTTTTATGTTAAAAATGATCACTTTCGGCTTAAAAGTTTATCTGCTTTGTAAAAAGTTCATTTTGTTTTCTTGGAAATTTTAAATGTCTGTCTGAAAATTAAATTTTTTGTTAAAAATTCAAATTTTCGTTTTACAGAAAACAATCTTTTCACTTAACTGAATATTCAACTATTTTATTAAAAATTAAGCTAATTGTTTGAAAATTAACTTTCGTGTTAAAAATTAATACTTTTGATTTAGAATTTTTACTGTTTTGCAAAAAAATTTAGTTTGAGAATCTAATTTTTTGTTAGAAAAGTTCTGTATTTTTTTTATTTTATATTAGGCATTTATCAAATCAAATAATGTACAACATGTTTGACCTAAAAGGGGATAAGTGATGATCTGTGACGAAAAACGGGAGGGGTAAAAAAAGTGTTCAAAATATAATGACCATGTAAAGGTTTTTTGAACATTTTGTACTGTTTCACAAAAATGAAAAAAATGTTTAGATTTCTGAGAAACATTAAAATAATTTATGAATTAAAAAAGAGCATTATTATAATATTTACTGGAAAATTTTGAACAAATTTTGATTTTGAAAAATGAACTTTAAGATCAAATTTAAACAAAAATGTTAACATGTCACACGATTTTCTGAAATTTTTTTAAATTAGTACAAGATTTTAAAGAAAAATGTCCCATTTTGTTAAGGTTAAACATAAAAACAAAATTTTTTATCGAGCAAAGTCCAGAAATATTTCGTCGAATTAAAGAGATTCAAAAAGAATTTTTAAATTTTTTCAGAAGTGTAGATTTTTCAAGATTTAAAAAATAAACTTAACGAACCTTAAAAGAATTTCAAAAGGCGTCGACAAAAAAATAAACAAATTTTCTTTAAATTTGTGGGAAAATTCGGAAGATTTTAAAGTCTTTTTTTAAAACATTTTGAACGATTTTTAAAAATTTTGAGAAACATTCGAGTCAGTTAAAAATATTTTCAGAAATTTAAGACGTTTTAAATACATCCAAAATATTTTAAAACTTTCGAACATTTCTGGAAATTAATAAAATAATTCAAGGAACTTTTAAAAATCGACAAAATGTTTGAGCTATACACTGAAAAAAATGTGCATTGGATCAAGTAAGCTAATTTACTTGGCTGATTTTACTTGAAAGAAACAAGTATTTTCTTTTTACAAGGGACCGATTTTCTTGAATCAAGAAAATCATAGAATCAGGACAACAATTTGAATCAAGAATATATTTACTCTAACCAAAAAACTATTGAGTTAATTTGTTTCATTATATTTATTTGCGTGAAGTTTAATAAAATATTGAGTTAAGAATATTATATTCTTATGATGAGAAACTAAAACTCTAACAAAATTCTTGATCCAAGTAAATTCATATACTTATTTCGACTACTATTTTAATTGAAACAATGTTCATGTTCTTGAGACGGGAAAATGAATGTCTTCAGCGAAGAAATAATTTCTCTTAAAATAATGCTTGAATATTTTTCTTCAAATAATTATTTATTTGAAACGAATGAAAACTGTAGACTTGATACAATAGACATCGCACACATATTATGAAAATTAATATATTGGTCTAAATTAATTTACTTCTTAATTAATTTAAAATTCAATAATATTTATAAAATTCAAAACTTTGATGCACATAATCAATTTTATTTATGCAAATATAGATAGGAATTTGCAACTTTGATAAACTACAAACTTTACGCTGACACACAAATCATATCACTCATAAGACTATTTAAAAAATTATAAATTTATTGCGTCGGTAAGTTTCTGTGGGTAAGAGTTAAAAATTTTCATATAGATTTAAAAAAAGTGTTATTAATTTTGAAATAATGATGCAACAATCGAAAGTAATTTCATTCCTAAAATTATTAAAAGGTTATAAATGTACTGCCTCTATAATTTTTTTCTCTGATTATTTGTATGTATTAATTTACTTAAAATTAAATCATTTCGAATTTTTTAAACCATGAAACATTTTTGTAAATATTAAAAAATAAAAATATAGTAGCATGAAACAAAGTTATAAGCTTTAAAAAATGCTCAAAAATACAATTATTACATTTTCTTAATAATTTAAAACAATGTTTTGCGTTTATAAAGCAAAATATCTAAGAAAAAAGAATTCAATAACATTTTTAAAAAGTTTATTAAGAATTTTTTGAATAAAAGAATTGAGAATGCAAGGAGGAAGCAAATAAATATTTTCCATACGACCACCGTGAGACCCTATCACTTTTAACCTGCAATTTCTTGCACCAAACGTTTCTTTACAGGATTCTTTTCACATTCTCATCATTTATGATTGAGAAAGTATTAGAATTGTCGGAAATTTGACATCACACTTCTTCAACGGATCTCCACGTTTCGAGACCCCCTGAATCCGAAAATCAGGTTTTTACGATGGCGTCTGTCTGTCCGTCCGTCCGTAAACACGATAACTCTAAAAAAAATGAACGAATCAAATTCATCTTTGGCACACTTTTTTTAGGTCCTGAAAGAAAGGACGAGTTCGTGAACCAGCTATTTTTGATAGAAACTCGAAAAGTGAGCGCATTTTGAAAATTTTTGAGACCACTTTTTTTCTGAATTTAAAAATTCTATGTACGGATATTCATAGCATTGAAAAGGACAAACAATTTATCTTCATGACTTTTTTTGATAAAAGAAAATTCTCAGAGTTATAGCGTTTTCAAAATTTTTTTAATCAACCAAAAATCGAAATTTGAAGCTGAAAAACGCACGATATGAAAAAAATTCAAGAGAAGAAAATTGTTTCTTTTGGAAAGCCCTACAAGATTATTATAAAAAATTTTTGGATTTTCTTCAAAAATCGAAATTTCAAATTTTGATTGCACAAAAAATAATGGAAAATGAGAAATTCCATTTTGTGGACAAACTATGTAGGATATGAAAAAAGATGAATTAACAAAAATGGTTATCCCAAAAAAGATCTACTACTTGCTTAAGAATCACTTCTTGATAGGACGCGTACTTTTTGTTTTATTCGTGAAAAATAACTTAAAAAAAATAAAATAAAAAAAAATGTGTGGAAAAACGACGAAAGTTACGAGAAAAAAATCCAACAAAATCGGTTTAAAAATGTCTGTCGGAAAACGAACGCGCAGCGCGAGTCAATCTATTATCGAGCGCGAAGCGCGAGATTCAAAAATCTCACGCCCCAGGCGTGCTCAAACTTGCGAGCGAAGCGAGCCGCGCGCGTAGCGCGCGACGAGTATGTGCCCGCGAGGCGGGCAGATTTTTTCTTCTGATTTCGAAGTATTTTATACTTGAAATAAAAATAAAATATCGATCACTTTTCTAAATGGGTAATATTCAAACTAACGATCAATTCTTTTTTACATATTTTAAATTATTTTTGTTTCGAATTGTTGTTTTAAATTAAAAACTGAATTAATTAGTACTACAAAAGAATTAAATAAATCGAAAACTGTGCGCTTCACAGAGGTTTTTAAAAATCAGAAAATATTTATTTGTGACTAAGGTTATTAAAGCGTTTTACAACACAAAAGTTATTAATTTTTTATCAGCTTTAGATCGTTTATAAGCGGATTACATTTTTAAAGAAGAAAGTATTGAGCCCTTTGTAAAATAAATGAAGTTAAATTATTTTTTGCATATTTTAAATTGTTGCAAAATCCTGTTAAACAAAACAAGAATCCAACGACCAAATTTGGACCACAACGAATAACCGAAAACCAAAAATCCTATTGTAATCTGAAAAAAACAAAACAAAAGAAAATTTCGGAAAAAAATAAATTTTCGGAAAAAAATTAAACATAGGAAAGAAAAATGATGATGTGGTTGGCTGCCTTCTCATTTTTCTTTACTCTTTTTTATTTTTTTCCGAAAATTTATTTTTTTCCGAAATTTTTTTTTTTTTTTTGTTCAGATTACAATAGGATTTTTGGTTTTCGTTTATTCGTTGTGGTCCAAATTTGGTCGTTGGATTCTTGTTTTGTTTAACAGGATTTTGCATCAATTTGATTATTGGACGTTAAATGGGATGTTTAATTTGGATTTTGGTCTAATTTAAATTTCGTAAATTTTCTTTTAAATTCTTGTTTTAGGAAAGCAATTCCATATTCAAATCTTAGCAAACAATTTATGATCAAAGCATTCGATAAATTGAAAAATTTGTCGTTTATGTAGATTTTCGTATAGCAGAACATTATTTTTTGTCATTGATGCTATTAAAGAATTTTTGTACATGCAACATTTCTTTATTATTCATTACCTTTGGGTCGTTTTTAAGCGTTTTAAATATTTAGAAACAACAAGTGTTAAGTCCCTTGTTAAATAAGTGAAACGTACTTCGCTTTTTCACATATTTTATATTATTGTTTCAGAAATTTTATTTCTCATTAAAAATTGAATAAGAGAGTATTATATATAATAAAAGAGTTGGATAAATTAAAAACTGCGCATTTTATGGAGAATTTTTGTTTATTGTTTATTACTTTTAGATATTTTATAACATTTTTAAATATATTAAGAAAAAAAATATAGAGCCTTTTTGAAATAAGTAAAATTCAATTCTAAAATTTTTATAAATAAAAAATGGTATATTGAAGTTTCTTAAAATTTTCAAGTATCATCAGAAAGATGTTTTCTTAAAAAAAAACATTGAGTTCCACAACGTTTAGGTTGAAGATGGTTGAGTCTCACCAAAACACTTCTTGATATTCTTACTCGAGATTTTGTCACCGAGATCGAAGTGCTTCGATAGCGAAGTCGGTAGAGCGCGCGGTAAGGACACTAGTTTTAGATAGTTCAGGTAGGGTTCGAATCCCTGGTAGAGTGCAATTTTTCAAAGAGGTTAAAACGTGCGATTATATTTGTAAAGTAAAAGTGTGAGAGAATTACGTGTTTTAATAATTAGAATATGAAGATTATATAACAATAATTTCGAAAATATTTTCGAAAATATTTTCGAAAATATCTTTTCTCAGATTAAGAAAATGTACGCTTTTTCCAAGCATACGGTAGCAAGTATTTATTTATTTGGGACAAACTCATATTCCATCGTCCCCATTCGTACCTGCGATTGACTTGATTCAAGAACAATTTTTTTTCAGTGTAGTCATAAAAAAGTTACGACTCTTTTTAATTTCAGTTTCGTTCCTCATTTACCGAAGAACGACTTGGTTATTCTTTTCATCGAAATTCCTACCTAATTGATTCTCGCTTCCAACAAAGCAGCAATTCACAGAGCCTCGGGGCGATTTTCATTGGATCTTTAGATTGTAAAACTGGGCCATTGGCTTTAAAAATGAATCCGACAATGGCAATCTTATTTCAACGTCAAGGGCAGCGACCAAAGACTTGAAGAAGTGAGAGGAAAAACACATAATGAAGGACGGAAAATCAAACAGCGAAGGGAAAATTCGTTATTAAAATTAATTATTCAGATCGGTAAAATAGCGATATATAAGGTCGCACCGACGGTGGCGGTCGTTTCAGCGAAATGAATCGTAAATTGTTGCCGGTGCCCTATGAAGACCCTAACCCTTTCGACTTTCTTCCTTCACTTTTTAACTCATTAAGCATCTTGATTTATACGCAGTTGTATAAAAACTTTGCTAATTTTTTTTCCTCCCCTATTTTAAGGGAATTTATTAAAGTCTCAAAACGGGATCCCATTTTACAGCTGCAATTTTTAATATTTTTTCTGATTTTTTTTATACCGCATCTAAATATTTTTCTATTTTGCTGCCCAGAGCCAGTTTTTGAAAAAAATGTTTATCTTTAGATTAACCCTTAACGTGCATAGTGGGTGTCTGACACCCCAAGCCATTTTCAAATCCTCCTAAACCATACTTAATTCGAAAAAATTTAGTAAGTGTCACCATCTAGTTTAGTTGTAGACACTAACTGTAAGGAAAGTCGTTTAGCATACTGCGTCAGTCTACTAGCAGCAGCTGCTGAAAGTGGTGGTGAAAAAATCGTGGGGTCTATAACACCCAGTGGGTCTTTTGTGAGTGAAAAAGTTATTTTAAAGAAAATTTTTCTTTTGAAATTTTATTGATTTTTGTTTACTTTCTAACGTAAGTATATCATATGAAGTGACTTTTTTTTTATTATTTCATACTTTTTTCTTTATAGATGGCTTATAACTTGCGGCAGTTATATATGCCTATTTTTTCAATTCATTGTATTTTTATAGTATTACGTGTCAAAGTTCCTCAATTTTTATGATAATAAATCGAGTTAAAAGCGAAAAGTCTGATTCATCCATGTTTCAATTTTTTTTTTATGACAGCACACTATTTCAAAAATGTAATAATAAATTGTCAGGTTAAAATAATTAAAATTGATGGAGTTATTAATTTTTAAATGAAAAGACCCTTTTTTCACTTTTTTCAATATTTTTTTTAACAAACGTAAACTAAATAAATGGCTATAAAATCAACTCCCTTATAAAAGATACCTTAAACTATATCGGGTAATTTTATTGTGACGAAATATTCAACAGGGGTTTAACAATACATGATTAAATACGATGGGGTGTTAGATACCCGAGATGCACTTTACCGTGATTTTTACCATGTATGGACATTAAGGGTTAATAATAAAAAATAAAGAACAATCGTAACGAATTATTCTTTTATTGTTATGAGTTGCAGGTCATTTACAAAAACTACATTGAGAGGCTTTTTGTTAGAAATGATCAAAATTAATGAGAATTTAGTCAAATATCGTTTCAAATAGGGAAAACAGAGTTTGCGTATCAAATTTTTTTTCAAAAAATTATTTTTATTAATTAAAAAAATTATGTGACTGAAATAGGAGTATTTTAAATACAAAGAAGAGTTTAAAATGGTCCATGTGTTAAAAACGGCCATGCGGAAATTGTTTCCGATTCATTTTAAAAGATTAATTTGAGATTTAAAAAATTTTTAAATGTAGGTTAAAAGAGCATGGAAGGCGTTGGGGTAATTTTTTTTTTAAATTTTTTAAGATTTACAAATTTTTTAGGTTAACTGAATGTTGTCAGGGTGTGAAAAAAATTTCTTAAAATTCATGAAAAATTTTTGAATTTTCAAAAAGGGATTAAAAGATTTTAAAGCAAAATTTTGCTATTTTGCCATATCACATAATTTTAGAACAAATTTTAGTAAGTTTCAAAAATATTCAAAAGTTTTGAAACGATTCAAAAATAATTAAAACTTGTACAGTATTTCTCTGAATTTCGAATGAAAGAGTTTTTTTTAAGATTCCTAGGAAAAATTAGAATAATTTTTTATTTCGAAAAATCAATTTGAAGAGATTATTTTAAAAGAGTTTAGAAGATTTCAAAATGGTCAAAGAAGAAACTGAAAGATTTTAGGGCCATTTTTTTAATTTGTCAGAATAAATAAAAAATGCAGAAAAATTTTAAAATAATTTTTAGAAATTAGAAGGCCTAGAAGGTCTGACTAAATTTAAAAAAAGAAGAATTTTCCTTATATTCGTGTTTTAAATTCTGGGAAAATTTAGAGATAGTAAGG
>NC_046665.1:92603513-92639447 GCF_010883055.1 Belonocnema kinseyi
CACGATCAGTTTTTCCAATTTGTCGGACACTTTTCCTGTCGAACCACGATTTGGGAAGTCATCAACATTTTTGGTCTCTTTATACCGCTTTACCACTTGCTGTCGAACGACGATGATTTTCCCATGTACTTCGCAGCTTGATTGTGAGACAATTTGGGACCTTTTGGGTGGGAACAAAGGAACACATGGCAATGCATTCTAGGTTATTTAATATTGTAAAAAAATAAGGTATTAATGTATTCGTAACGTAAGAAACATTAAACTATCCTTTTTATTTATACATTGAAATCATTCTTATTCCATTTTATTTTTTCAAGTTTCACTTTCATTTCTGAAAATTTTATTTATTAAAACAAATTAATATATGAATCTAAAAATTGAATGCAGATACCCATTTTACAAAATCAGAATTACAGAAACCCTTCAATAGCCCTCCCTTCTGTAGCCCTTCCGATAATTGACGACGCGCCGCAGGTAGGTGTCACTCTGGCAATATAAATAATTAAAAATTAAATAAATTGAATTAAATATAATTAAAATTAAATAAATTAAAAATATTTAATTTATGTCAATTAATTTTAGGAAACTCAATTTTTATATATATTCAATTCAATATTTTGAAAAAATTATTCAGCTAAGAATTCATTAATCTTTTCACAATTTGAGAAGCATTTAACTATAACTTTCACTGAAGCATTCAAATAATTTTTAATTAATATATTTTTGCAAATTTGAAATTTCATTTGTTAAAATGTTATTTTTCAATAACATTTAAAACTAATTCCAAAAATCATAAGTTTTAATAGAATCAATTAATAGTTAATCAGTTCAAAACATAAAAAGCATTAAGAAATCATTTTCATTAAATAATTCTAATAATTTTTACATTATATTTTCTATAAATTTGAAAATAGAAATTAATTTTCAACACAAAACTCCGTTTTCTACCAAAAAGATGAATCTTAAATAAAAAATTAACAAAGTAGTTTATCATTTAGCTTTATAAAGGTTTAAGTAAAAAATATTTATTTTCCAAAAAATAACTCTGCTATCAAACAAATACATTTTTAACTGAAATGATGAATCTTTAGCTAGAATAGTTAAATTTTTAATTTACAAAAAGGTTTTTTTTAAATTGTTATCTTTGTTACAAGACACAAGAAAATGCACAACGATTTTTATTATTAATTTCACATTTTTATTAAAAAATTGCCTGAGATAGAAAAATATAATTTCTTATCTCGTCATTTAGGATAGAAAATAAAATTCTAATTTTTTTCTAATATAATCTATTTTTTCTGAATAAAACCCCAGATTTAGTAAATGTCACAGCACTAAATAATTATAGAATATTTAATAACATTTCTGAAAATACTTTAGAACTTTTGAAATCCACTCCAAATTTTGTCTTTTGTTCCCTCGGATTTCCATTCCTTAAATTAGGGTTGGAATTCTGTCTTCGTTAAAATTTACTTACTCCTCTCTATTTCTCCCTGTTGGTCCTGCCACTGGCAATCCTCGCAAGCAAGTCCTATCGAGACCGCATTTTAATGCGAGTCTAATTTTCGATTTAATTTCGCTAAAAATTATCCGGACCGCTTCCGTTTCTCCCTCGCTTCGCTTTCCTCTTTGTAGGTCGTTAGCGGAACAGAAATTCCCCAGAAAAGTTCTCTATACCACTTTCAACAATTTACATAAGTCTTGGGACTAGCGTAATAACGAAGCTTCGAAATTGATATCAGAGTCTAACCAAATCCAAAGATTTCCATTATCTTTGAACACCTCCAAATTAGAATCTATATATACGAGGTCTGTCTGGAAAATATCAAACATTGTGGTGTACTAAAAGTGAGAGTTAATTCTGTTTAATGACAGTGGTATTTCCTTTAAAGTACTTCATCGCAGCTTATTCAGAAATTTCTGGTGAAACACAACTATACTTAACTTTGGTAGCCTCCATACATTCCTAACCTGGCACTCTGACTTCTGGTTGTTTCCCAATTTAAAGCATTCTCTAAAAGGAAAACTATTTTAGGACATTAAGAAAAAAAACTGAATACGATGAAGCCACAGGGAGCCATTTCAGGTCAACGAAATAATGTAAGACCGTCTTTCACCAGAAATTTCTGCATGAATCGCCGCTCATTTAGAAAATTCTGGTGAAAGACAACTGTACATAAATTTGGTAGCATCCATATATTACTGACCGTGCAATCTCTGATTTCTTGTTTTTTCCCAAATTGAAGCATCTTTTAGAAGGAAAACAATTTTAGGACGTAGAGAAAACAAAACTGTATATGACGAAGCACATTTTAAATATTCCGAAAGGTGACTTCATCACATATAGGAAGCGAAATTAAGTTAAAAAAATTGCTTGAGAACTTGTTTCATCAGAAATTGCTGTAATTATTGCAGCTTATTCGGCAATTTCTGGTGAAACCCGACCATACGCAACTTTGGTAGCCTCCATACAGTCCTCTGACCCATGAACCTCTGATTTTTGGTTGTTTTCCAATTTCAATTGTGTAAGATCGCGTTTCACCAGAAATTTCTGAATAATCTGCAATGAATGAGGAGATGCGTTTTCTTCTTAATGCGTTACCATTCGCTTCCGAACTTAGTGATATTTTCTATATCGCGTTTACTGTTAATGACAAATTAAATTATTTTCACTCTTACTCGTTGTTCATTTTGTTTAATTTTAAACAGATAAGTTTAACAGTTGATATTTCAACAAAAAAATATTTGAATGAACAATAAATAACAGTTGGAATATACCAAAAAAAGTCGAATTTGCAACCGAAAATATGAATTTTTATGAAAGAAGTTAATTCTCAATCAAATAGTTGATTTTTGAACTAAAACTGATCAATTTAAAACCAAAAATGAAATATGTGGTTAAATTTGTGGTTATAAAATTGATTGTCAACCCGAAAAACGAATTTCCAACGAAAATTTTAATTTTTAAAAAAGCTGTTTAAATTTCAACCAAGAAGTTGAATTTTCAATCGCGAAGATTAATTTTCTACTAATAAAGCTCTACTTTTAACGAAATAGTAGAATCTTAAAATAAAAACGATACATTTTTAACAAAAAATAGAATACTGAAATTGTTATGTATAAAAATTAATTAAAAATGGAAATGAATTCAACAAAATAGTTAATCTTTGAAAATATTGTTTAACAAAATAGTTTAAAATAGTTCAAAGTATTTCAAAGTAGTTAAAAAATATGCTTTCTATTTAAATTCTACATTTTCAGTAAACAATCTGGGTGGAGAAATTCCAGGTCTTAAAGAATTTAAAGATTTTTTAAATTCCAGTCTTACAAGATTTTATTTTTATTTTTCAAAATTAATTTTCAAAGAAGATTGTAAACAATTTTAAAACTCTTCAAAACATATCCTAAAATTTTTAAAAAGGAGATAGAAGATTTTTAAACATTTCGAATCAAAAATGTGGCAAATTTTTTTAAATTTTCACAGGCTTCAAGAAAAACAAACCTTTCCTGCTATTCCTTGGAACATTTAAATTGATTTTTTATTTTGAAAAATTACTTTTAAAAGATTATTAAAATAGAATTATATAAAAAGATCTCAAGATACTATAAAAAATGTCCAAAATGGTCGAAAAATTATCCGGAAGCTTTTCCTAATTTTGACAGGTTTTTTAAAAATAATTTTAGAAAAATTTCAAAGAATTTTAAATGAGATTTCAAAATTATAAACAAATTGAAAATAAGGTCATACATCAAAAGAATTCAAAAACTACATATTAATATGTAAATTTTTTAACATTTCAAAAATAACTTCGAAAAATTTTAAAGAATTTTGGGTGGATTTAACACAATAAAATTTTTTTCTTATTTTTCCGGAGAATATTGAAAATTTTTTTTTAAATTTAAAAAGATTTCCAAAGTTGTAAAGAAAATCAGGAATATTTTCTGAGAAGTTTTTTTAATTTGAAAGTTTTTTTTTAATGCATGAATAATTTGATTCATTTTTTTAAATATTTAAAAAAATTTAGAAGTTTTGAAGAGATTAAAACTATGTTAAAACTTTGCAAGGTTTCCAAAAATTTCTAAAATATTTCCAAAAATTTGGTAAATTCCTGTGAAATACATATGTTTTTAAAAATGTTCTATATATTTTAACATTTCAAAAATCCTTTTACATATTCTCAAGAAGCCAAGTAAAATAAAATCTATGAAATTTTAAAAACAATTAAATAAACTTAAAGAATAAATAAATATTTTCGATAAAACGAAATTACTTAAAATCCTGTAAATTATTCTGGAATTTTTAATGTCTCTTAAATTTTTTTTATGTGAATTTGAAACTTGATTATAATCTTTAAAAAAAGTAAAAATTCATGAAAATTTTTTTAATCTCTTCAGATTGCTTGAAATCTTGTAAAAATGCCCCAAATATTCTGACACTTGAAATCTTATTTATTATTAATATAATAAATAATAATGAAAAATTTAATAACTAAATAATTACATAACAATAATAAATAATTAATAAATATAATAAATCTGGTTTATTAATAATATTAATCTTATTAATTTTTTTAATGTCTTTGAAATTCTCTGAAATCCCTCAAAGTATTTTAAAAAACTTTCGAATCGTAATCCCTTAGATATTTTAAAATCCTGAGAAATAACTTGAAATTTTTAATATGTATTAAAATTTCTTCCAAAATTGTATAAACTTCAAAATACTGATATCGGATCAAAATTGGTTAAATCTCTTAAAATCCCTTAGTATCTTCGAAATTCCAAAATTTAACTTTTTGAGATGTTTTGAAAATATTTCGAAAGGCAACGTAAAGAAATTGTGTTTTTAGCGGTTAATAAAAAAATATTAGAACTAACATTTTTTTTCAAAATAATAGCATCGTTTAAAAAAGTGTCAAATACTTTCAATTATGTCACTAGTCTTAAACCTGTTATTTAATTAATAAATAAAAAAACGCAACATATTTGGCGAGCAGAATATTATTTTTAATCGTTGGAAGAAAAATGTTAGTAAAAGGCTTGTAAACCAATTTTCGAGGGTTGCGAAAAAATTATTCTATGGAGAAGGCGAATCGATTCCCTGAGCATAACTCAATTTGTTGCCAATATTATTTTATCGCCGTATATTTTTTAATTACTTCACTTCAACGCCTGAAACCCTCTTCTTAACCAGAGTTCTTATTTACCCGAAGCCCCGCTTCTTATTAAACAACTTAAAGCAATCTAAACCCTCGGGAATCGAACTTCAACCCTTTTTATAGCCTTCCTAATTTTATTTAATTATTATGATTTAAGGACGAAAATTTAAAAAAAAACGTAATTACACGATCAAAGATTTTTTACGAATGCAGGCAAATCAGCTTACAGTTGAATAATAAGAATTTTTTTGGTCCAATTCCAGTAGTTAATTAATCAGATTTCAAGAGATTGGAAATAATTTCAAGAGCTTTGAAGGAATTCTAAGGAATTTTAGAAGATTTTAGGAATTTTAAAGAACCTTGAATTATTTCGAAGATTTGGGGGGATCTTACCAGTTTAAAGAAATTTAGGAAATAAATTCAATTATGTGTATTTTGACGGGATATTTAATTATTTCTAGTATTTTTATGGATTCAAAGTAATTCAGAAGTATTTTTGTAGATCCTCTTTTCGCAAATTTACTCTAGCTCTGCTGGGAATGGTAATCTGTAGAGGTGCGTTCGATTCTCAGCGGAATATAAATTGACTCAGGCTTAATATTAAAAATCTTTAAGAAAGACATTAAAATGCCTAAACATCTTAGAAACACCTTGCAATCCTTAAAGATTTTATAAAATCACTTATTATTTTGAATAATTCCTTCAAGTACGTTAAAATCATTCAAAATCAGTAAAATCGTTAAAAATCCCTTGCACTCTTTGAAATTCCTACAAAATTCATTCAAATCCCTTGAAATTTTTTATATCTGTTGAAATCCTTTAGAATTCCTTAAAATCCCTTAAAATATTTAGAGAACGTTAAAACCGATTTTTGAAATTATAAATCATTGCACAGCTCTTGCATTTCAGTTCGTTAAACTCATTTATTAATGTTAAGCTTAAAAAACTTTTGAATTCCTAGAAACTTTTGAAATCCCTTGAAATCTTTAAAATCCCTTGAAATCCTTGAAGAATAAATAAAATCCTTTGAAATACTTTAAAATCTCTGGAAATTCTTTAGAATCCCTGGAAATCCTTAAGATTCCCTTAAAATCCCTTGAAACCAGTCGAAAAGCTAGCAATCCCTTAAAACATTTAAAAATCCTGCACGTAAAATTAATTGAAATCCCTTGAAATTTTTTACATCTTTTGAAATCCTTTCGAACTCCTCAAAATCTTTTGAAATCTTCTGAAAATTTTAAAGCCCATTAATAAAAGTATAAATCATTTGAACGACCTTAAATAAAAATAAAATTAAACTTATTCATTTCATTTCTTTAAAAAAAGTGTCAATTCCATGAAATCTTTGAAATCCCTTGAAATTCTTAAGAATCTCTTAAAATCCATTACATTTAAAAGAAGTAAAAATCTGTTTTTAAAAGTATCAATTATTTCAAAGCTTTTAATATAATTTACATTGAAATATCCATTACATTTTTCAAAAAAATTGTTTCAATTTCTTGAAATCTTTGAAATCCCTTGAAATCCTTGAAGAATGAATAAAAAATTTTAAATCAGATAAAATTTCTTGAAATACTCTGAAAACTCTGGAAATCCTGTCGAATCCCTGGAAATCCTTAAGATTCCCTTAAAATCCCTTGAAACCAGTAGAAACGCTAGCAATCCCTTAAAACCTTTGAAAATCCTGCACGTAAAATTCATTGAAATCCCTTGAAATTTTTTATATCTTTTGAAATCCTTTCGAATTCCTCAAAATCTCTCGAAAGCTTTTAAAAATTTAAAAGCCCATTAAGTTAAGTATAAATCATGTGAAAGACCTTAAATAAAAATAAAATTAAACTTATTCATTTCATTTCATTAAAAAAAGTGTCAATTCCAAGAAATCGTTAAAATCCCTTGAAATCCTTAAGACTCTCTTAAAATCCATTACATTTAAAAAAGTAAAAATCTGTTTTAAAAAGTTTCAATTATTTCAAAGCTTTTAATATAATTTACATTAATTTTTTTTTAAATACTTGAAAATCTCTGCAATCCCATAAAACTTTTGAAAATCCTTCACATAAAATACATAAAAATCCTTGAAATCTTTTATATCTCTTGAAATACTTTCGTATTCCTCAAAATCTCTCAAAAGCTTTTGACAATTTAAAAGCTCATTAAGTAAAGTATAAATCATGTGAAAGATCTTAAATAAAAATTAAATTTAACTTATTCATTTCATTTTTTCTAAAAAAGGGTCAATTCCATGAAATCGTTGAAACCCCTTGAAATTCTTAAGAATCTCTTAAAATCCATTATGTTTAAAAAAAGTCAAAATCCATTTTAAAGAGTTTCGATTATTTCAATGATTTAATATAATTTACATTAAACTTATCCATTAATTTTTTTAATAGCTTCAATCCCTAGAAATCTTTGAAATCCTTTAGAATTCCTCAAAATCACTTAAAAGCTCTTGAAATTTTAAAAGCCCATTAAGAAAAGTATAAATCATTTCATAGACCTTAAATAAAAATAAAATTAAATCTGTTCATTTTATTTATTTTAAAAAAAGTGTCAATTCCAAGAAATTGTTAAAATCCCTTGAAATCCTTAAGAATCTCTTAAAATCCATTACATTAAAAAAATTAATAATCTATTTTAAAAAGTTTCAACTATTTCAAAGCTTTTAATATAATTTACATTCAATTTTTTTAAATACTTCAAAATCTCTGCAATCCCATAAAACCTTTGAAAATCCTGCACATAAAATTCATAAAAACCCTTGAAATTTTTGATATCTCTTGAAATCCATTAGAATTCCTTAAAATCTCTTGAAATCAGCTTAAAACTTAAAAGTCTATTAAGAAATGTATAAATCTTTTCAAAGATCTTAAAAAAATAAAATTAAACTAATAAAATTTCTTTTCAAAGAAGTGTGAATTCCCAGAAATCGTTGAAATCCCTTGAGATCCTTAGAAATTTAATGAAACTCTTGAATCTTGTTAAATTCTTTAAAATCTGTAAAAATCCTACCAAAATGTTCGAAATCCCTTAAACTTTGGTATATCTTTTGAAATTCTTCAGAATTCCTCAGAATGTATTGGAATTTTTTTTAATTTGAAAGAATCCCTTTAATTTCCATAAAATTGAAAGAAATATGAAAAATCTTTAATCAATTCAGTAAATTTGAAATGAGTTTAGAAAAATTCAAGGGAATTCACAAGAATTGGATAAAATGCCAAGAATTTAAGGTGAGGATAAGAGGCTTTAGGATCAATTAAATAAAAACATTTAAATATTAAAATCTATTGAATTAAGTGGAACTACGTACATTTAACAGAATTCAAGAGAATTCAAAATCTTTGAAAATCTTTGAAAATATACTAATTTCTAACCAAGTAAGTGTCTAATGACTACAACAAGATTCAAGTTAAATTATAAATAATTCAAATGAATTGGAAAATATATTTTTTATTCGAAAAACTCCTTTAATTCTAATAAAATTTAAGTTAATTTAAAGGAATTTAAGGAAAATGAGAAAATTTCGATAAAATTCAAAAAAATCAAAACGAATTTTAAAAACAATGAAGTGAATTTAAAACAATCAAAAAATGCAAGAACCTTAATTGACTCTAGTAAGTTGGAAATGAGTTAAAAAAATTGAAGAGAATTTAAAATTATTTCATGAAATACTTAAAAATTGAAGGTTAGTTTAAAAGACATCAAGATGAATTAAACAAAACTTTTTGAAAACATTAGGTAGAATTGTGTGAATTTATAACAATTTAAAAGGATTCAAAAGAATTCAGGATAAATAAATAAGAATTCAGGGCAATTTTCAAATGAAATGCAAAAAATATTTGAAAATCTTTGAAATCCTACGAAATCCCTTACTTCTTGTGCATACATTTTTTGAAATTCATTAAAAAATTATAAAATCCTTTGAAATTAAATTAAACCTGAGGGTACTTCTTGAAAAAAATGAAAAATTCATTAAAATATATTAAGAGCTTTTAAACCCCCAAAAGATCATTGAAATCCTCGGAAATCTTATGAAATCTCTTGAAATCTTTTAAAATATCCTATAACCTTACAGGTCCTGTAAACTCCTTTCATATATTTCAAAATCTCTTGAAATTTTTTTAATCTCTTGTAAATGCCTTAAAATATTTTTAAATATTTTAAAATATTTCAAAATCTTTGAAATGCCTTAAACACTTTAAAATCTTTTTAAATTTTTCTAAGATCTTAAAACTACCAAGGAATTTGAGAAAATATTACAAATTACTTCAAATACTTTGATCATTTTGTCAACTGATTCTTAGGATTAATTAAATAAAAACTTGAGAAAATTGAAGAAAAAGAACATTGTATTAAGTAAATATTAAAAATAAATTAAATAAATGTATATAAATTAATTAAAATTATTTGAAAGAAATAATTATTTGCATTAAGGTTTTGTAATTAAATATTGGCTACTATTTCTATATTAAAAATTTATTTTCTGTTCAAAATATTTCCATTACAATCATTTTTTCTAATGATTGTGATGGTGTGAAATAAGTATCTGAATTCAATTTTCCAAATTATATTAAAATGAATTTGAATGAAAATAATTATTAAATGATTTTTATTTTCTAAATTCATTAATTAATTATAAAGCGATTTTGCTTAAATTAATTTTTTTTTTAATTTTTTAAGAGCTTATAATTAATTTAATTTAAACAAAGATAAGTCCAAATTTAAAAAATATAAAAAGTGAGATTTGAATGTTTTAATCAAAATAATATTTTAAAGCTTTAAATTATTTGAATTTTGAATTTAAAAAAATTTTTTAATGCTTTTTTGTTTGAAATGATTGAATATTTATTAATTCATCCTGTGAAAACTTACATTTTCTAAAGTTATTCAAAAAGAAATAAAAATATTGAGAAATTAAAGATCAATTTAAAAAAAATAGAAAGTAAACATATTTGGAATTTTTTATGAAAATAATTGCTCAAGGGTTTTTTTGTTGTGAACTATTTTATTAATTTTTAGTTGATTAACTTAGAGCACAATATAAAATTAAAGATTGAATTTTAGAATTTGTAAATTGAGTAAAATAAATTGATTATTTAGTTTCAGATTATGTAACTGAATGTTAGCTATTACTTTTACAATAAAAGTTTTGCTTTTTCTTCAGAATACTTCAATTACAATTATATAATTGTCCTAATGTTTATAAAGTGAAATGAGAATTCTACATTCAATTAGAAAAGTTATAAGTAAATATATAGAAATGCATTTTCAAATTTAAAGGAAATATAACAATTTTTAGAATTTTTTAATGAAAATGCTTGTTTAATGCTTTTATCTTGTGAACTAATTAACTAATTATTAATTGATTTTATAACAACTTATAATTTCTGGAATTAGTTTTCAATGTTATGAATAAATCTAAATTTTAGAAATGAAAGTTCAAATTTGAAAATAAAATAAAGTAAAAATTATTTGAATCCTTCAGTAAATTATAGTTTAATGCTTCTCATATTGTGAAATAATTAATTAATCATTATATGATTAATTTTTTCAAAATATTAAATTCAATAAAGATTAAAATTTGGTTTCTTAAAGCTATTTTAACATAAGTTGATTCTTTATTCAAGGCTTATATAACTGGATACTTGGTATAATTTGCATATTAAGAGTTACTAATAAATCAAATTTTCAGAAATGAAAGTGAAAATTAAAAAAAAAGTAAAACAAAAATGATTTCAATGTCCAAATGAAAATTATAGTTAAATTAATTCCACGTTATAAACAGAATTATAAATTACTAACTGATGTTATTTACAATATTAAATGACATAAAGATTGTATTTTAATTTTTTTTTAATTAAGAAATATGAATTGATTATGTACTTCAAGTTTATGTAATTGAATATTGGCCATAATTTGTATAGTAAAAGTTTTCAAATTTTTAAAATTTCTCCTTTGCAATAACATTATTTTTGTAACGTGTTTAAATTATTTTTTATTAATCTTAACTGAAATTTTCAGAAAAATGTAAAGCAAAAATTATTTAATTGATTTAATGAAAATAATTCTTCACTGCTTTTTATGTTATGATCTGATTAATTAATTATTAGCAGATTATTTTTTTACAATATTAAATAATCTAAACATTGCATTTTAATTTTTCTCTATTTAGCTCTTTTTTCTATTTTCTCTATTTTTTAATTTTTCTCTATTTAGTAATGTGGTTGAATATTTGATATAATTTGTATCAAAAAAGTTTATTTATTTTTAACCTATCTCTGTTACAATTATGATTCTTTGAAATGCTTATGAACTTGTGGAACGAGTACCTGAATTTAATTTTTTAAATTATATTTACATGTGTTTTTTATTTAAACAAGTGTAAAAGGTTATTAATAATAAAAAATTTCAGAAATTAAAAACAAATAAATAATTATGCGAAAATTGGGTTAATAATGAAAATCAACACAAAAGTTAGCGCTCGCACATGATAGTCTAGTATTTTTCAAATTTCTTTAAAAATACCTTGATATATTTGGAAATCGTTAAAAATTTAAAAAAAAAACCAATTAAATCTTTTGAAACTACTTTAAATATTCAGAAATCCTTTAAAATTCCTTAAAGCTTACTGATATATTTTGAAATGCTTAGAATTTCCTGAAATTTCGAGAAAATCTAAAAAAATCGATTAAAATCTGTAAAAGTTCTCTGAAAATCTAATAAAATTAAACTTATTCATTAAAGTTATCTTCAAAAATCTTTAAATCGTTATAAATCTTCAAAATCCTCTAATCTTATGAAATTTCTTAAATTCCTCAAAATCCCTTGAAATATTTAAAATCTCTAGGAATCCCTTCAAACTCAATTTAATTTATTTTCCAAATTTTACTAGAAAAATCTTGAAATATCAAGAAATCCTATCAAATATTTTGAAATCCCTTAAAATTTTTCAAATATATTTCCTATAAATACGTGGGAGTATTCAAAAAAATTTTGAAACCAGATCCAATATTTAAATATTATTTTATATATTTATAAAATTCTTAAAATCCATGGAAATACGCTAGAATTCCTTGAATTCTTAGAAATTCTTATAAACATTTTTTAGACATTTTTTACATTTTTTAAAACATTTTTTTAGAAATTTCTTAGAAATTCTTATAAGCATTTCAAAATCCTACGTTAAATAAATAAAATATCATTTTTTTGTACTTTCTCGATTTTTGAATTAACACTTTCAATAAAAATAAATGATTTAAAAAAATAATTATGATAATTTATTACTATTTTAGAAATTATTTTATAGTAGCACGTCAAGTAATCAGATACTCTGAAATATATATTTTAATAAATCATAACATAATTTTCTTTTCGTAAAAAATATGTTCTAATTTTCATATGATTTTTTAAATTTATTTAAATATTCACCTAAATTTTAAAAAATCCCCAAATTTATAGAAAAAATTTGTGCTTTGTGTGGTACATCGCAATATTAATGTGAGAAAAATCCTAAATATTATTAGAATCAAGTAATGCTCTAACTTCTTGGAAATATTTTCTCATTTTCCCGGAAATTATCCAGTTTTTTTCGTTAACATATTTTTAACGTAAAATGTAGAATTTTTTTCAAAAAAGAGTGGGAAAAATTCTTTAAATTTTTTACATTGTAACTAAAAATTGAAAACATTAAAGGTAAAAATGGTATGAATCAGTTTTATTTATTCAATTATAAAAACAACGTAATTTGACAAAACTATAATACATTTTTATTAATTTTCAATCAGGACCTTCGAAGTTTTTTATTATTTATAATTAAATAATCTTTTGTTTACACAAATTTAGAATGTCGCATCTTATTAGCAATAATACAAAGTTTGCAGTATCCAATTAATATGATTATTTCAATTAATTCAATTAACTTAATTAATAAAATATGAATGAAAATATAACGTTTATAGACTCGCTCAAATAATTCCTTACAAACTTAAAGAGGAAACCGAACAACCTTATAAAATACTAATGGTTGTACATCTATCTTTGTACATCGATCTCAGTTTCAATTCAAGAATAATAAAGTCACTTTTAGAAAATACTGGTCCGTCTTTTTTGGAATTGAGGGTACAATTGAAAAATCCCGAATAATTAAATTTCCGAATTATAAAAATTTCCTAATAATGAAACTTTCGAATAATAAAATTCCCGAACTGGAAAATTCCTAAATAATAAAATTCCCAAATAATGTAATTTCCAAATAATAAATTTTTCTAACAGTTCCTCGTATTAAAAACTTTAAATTGTCAGTTTATAAAATATCTTAACTAGAAAATTCCCGAATTTTAGCAATTAAAATGTGTGTAACTTGTTAAATTAATTAAATTATTCCAACTAAAATTATATTCCAATTAAACTTTTCATTTTCATAAATAAAAATTTGTATTTTATTTATATTCGGGTATTTTCTAATTTCAACATTTTATAATTCGATAATATTATGTATAGAATTTTTAAATTCGGCAATATAATAGACTATTCGGGAATTTCATCATTCAGAAATTTTGCAATTCATGAATTTCATTTTTCGGGGTTCTTCAGTCGACCCAAATTGAGCTTAAAAAAACAATTAACTTCATATAAAACTTATTCTGTATAAACTCTATAAAAAAATTGCGTAACACATATATTGTATAGATTATATGTTTTTAATTTCTCATAAAAAATGGATTTAAAAATAATAAAAGCGATTTGTTGTAAAGGTAATAATTAGTGAGTGATCAACCATTAAGGATTAACAAATCAGAATCTAAGTGAATTTTTATAATTTTGCTTCTTCGAATTCTTTTGTAGTTTTTTAAACATTTTTCTAAAACCTTTACAATACATGATGCATAATTTTGAATTTTTCCAAGTTCTTTACGTTTTCTTAATTCTACACAATTCTCTGAATTTAAAAAAAAATTTAATTCTTCGCAATTGTCTGCACTCAATTCAAATTCTCAACATTCTTTTGAATTTTATGATTTCTTCTGAAGACTGTGAATTATTTTGCACTTTGTGAATTCTACTGAATTCTCTAAATTCTTCCTAATCCCCTGAATTCTTTAAATTTAAAAAAATTTTCTGGCTTATTGAATATTTTGAATTCTGTAGAATTGAAAGGAATTCTACGAAAAGGTCTCCAATTCTTTTATATTCTCTGAATTCTCCTGAATTATTTTGAACTCTCTTGTAACTTTTGAATCCTCTGAAATATTTTTTTTCTATATTAATGGTATTGTATTTTCTTCATTTTTAAACATTATTTGAATTTTTTTGAAGGCAGTGAATTCTCTTGAACCCTGTAAATTTCTCTGAACTCTGAGAACTTTCCTGAATTTTAAGGCTTTTAAGTTCTATGATTTTTGAATTCTCTAAAATATTCCGAATTCTTTTGCATTTTCCTTTTTTTTAATTATCCGAATTCTTTGGAATTATGTGAATTCTTTAAAACATTCAGAAGATATGAAACAGTTCGGAAAATTTTTAAACAATGCAAAGAATTCAGAAGAATTGCGAAAATTAAGAAGAATTCAGAGAATTCAGAAAAATTCAGAGAATTTAGAAGAATTCAGAGAATTCAAACGAAATTAGAGAATTTAAAAATAACTGAGAGAATAAAAAAGCATTCATTGAATTCAAAATATTTCAGAGAATTTTTAAGAGCTTAGAGAATTTATAAGAATTCAGACAAAATAGAAGAATTGAGAAGAATTCGGAATTTTTAAAAACTTTAAAAGAATTATTTGTCCCCGTGAGAATTAAAAAATTCAGAATCGTTTAAAGAATTCAGAATAATTAAAAAAAAATGCAACACAATTTATAAAATTTAAAATATTTTAGAGAATTCAACAGATTTCAGAGAATTTTTAAGAGATCAGAGAATTTATAAGGATTCAAACAAATGGGAAGAATTCAGAAGAATTAAGAAGAATTCCGAGAATTCGGATGACTCCGCAGACTTCAAACGAATCCACGAAATGCAAAAAAATTCAGACAAGTTAGAATTCAGAGAATAGAAAAGACTTGTACATATTCAAAATAATACATGTTGAATTGTGAAGGTTTTTAGAGGATTACAAAACAAAAAATTTGACGCAATTTAAAGGAGCAGGATTCTAAGAATTTATTTCGATTCTAAGAATTCTATAGAATTCAAAATACTCGAAGGAAGTTGAAATAATTTAAACTGCCTTAATTACTCATCAATTATTAACTTAAAAACAAATCTTTATAATTTTGTCGACTCTATTTTTTATGAGAAATTCAAAAATTTTTAAATGTACAATGAGTGCTGGGACACCCTGTATATATTAAAACAAAAACATTTCCTATTAAGGGGGTACATAGGTATAATTTTCGACTTTTTTTGTTGCATTTTATTAATCCCAAATTCGTTTCAGTTTTTCGGAAAATAGTAGAATTTCAAAATTTTGAAAAATACCGAAAATACATTCTCTATCTAAAAAAGTAGTGAGACGATTTCTAAATATTGTTTAAATTTTATTTTTGTTTTTATTTTTCCTAAACTGAATAAATATGCTTCCTAATTATTTTTTCCGGGATTTACCTATTTATCCCCTTAATTTCATGTCACCTAAATTTTTTTCCTTTTCTTAAATTGAAGTAGGAGATTTCTAAAATTAATACCAATCGGTAAAGTAACAAAATCGAAATCATTTTAAAAATACAAATCACTTCACAAGAAAAACAAAAGATTTATAATTATTTATATTTAAAAATTTCAGGGAATATATTAAGGCATTGTATTATTACAATTGAGCATTATTCCCTGTAATTGGCCTCGGATGTTAGGTATTGTTTTCACTCTAAAAAAATTATACAAAGTAAAATATTAAAATGATTTCGATTATCAGAGCATCACTGGAATCTGTTAAGACAATATTTTTTCTGTTACTGATATATAATAATTTCGTAACACTAATATATTGTTAATATAAAAATAAGTAGATTTGTCACCCTGAGAATAATGTCTTGTAAAAGTTGAAGCGTTTTTTAAAAATAATAATAGGATAATTATTAAGGTGATTAAAAAATTTATTTTTGAAATTGAACACACACCCGAGCTTAACTGATACTTTTCAAGTTGACAAATTTTTACAAAAAAAATAAAAATCGGATTTTGGTCGTATTTTTTAGTTACTTTTTGTGGTTTTTATTTTCCAAATACCCTGAAAATGCATGAATAAGATTTTTTTTAAACGAAAAATTTTGGAAAATGAAATTCCCGAAGGCTTATAATATTTCCGAATTAAAAAATTTTCTAACTTAAACAATCGAAAAAATGGTTTTTGTGGAATATTATTCATTCATTAAAACTAAAATAATCAAATAAGTTTATCAAAGACCCATTTTTTCAATGTTTAAAGTTGTTTAAAACTATTGCTTGAACTAAAAATAACAATAGTTGAACAAAACATATTTCCGAAAGAAAATTTTTTTTCTAAAATGTGCCTAGTGATTTAAAAGAATTACAAAAATGTCCTCAAAAATCGATTTGTTTCAGCAAAAAAAAAAATTCAAAGGAAACTTCGAATTAAAATCCGCCAATTTTGCCAGGAATTGTATATCAGATCCGGGAAAAGTTTAGGGAGAAGTTTATTTTTTCGTTTGTGGCGCACGTGGTTTTCAATTTTTTTTTATCGAATTTTTATAAAACTTTTGGTAATTTCAATTTCGAAAAAAATTTTTAAACAATAAAACTTTAGGAAGAATTTTCTTGTATACAAATATTTATTTTATCTTCAATAAGTGAATCATATTTATTGAAAAAACTATTTTTTTTAATGCTTAAATTCGGAAATTTTATAATCCGGGATTTTTTAGTTCGGATATTTAGCAATTAGGTAATTTTCTATCGGCAATTTTATTTTTCAAAGGTAAAATTATCATTTGCCATAAAAGGAAATTTAAAAAATCAGAATAAATGATTTTTTAATATTTATATTTACAATGATAACTTTATATGTATAAAAATATAATAAATACATTTCCCAATTTTTTAAAAAAGTGAACAAAGAAAAAAGACCATTTTTAATTTTGTTAATTTGTGTTGACAAAAAAATTACAAAATAGGCTAGTGTACCTTTTTATGTTTAAAAATAATAATTTTCTAAATAAAATTAATCGCCCTAATAATTTGAGTACAATAATAACACGTTCTCTAAATTTAAAGCAGTAAAATGTAACTCATTGTCCGTAATTATTTTGATTGATATAATATTCAAAATTCATACTTTTTTGTTTTGAAAATTCAACTGTTTTGTGAAAACTGTTTTTTTTTGTCGACTTAAAAAATTTAACAACATTGTTGAAAATGTTTTTCTTCTTTAATTGAAAAACCTGCCTTGTTTAAAAAATTTCCCTTGTTTGATTTTTTCTCTGAATTTTTGTTTTTAAAAATCGATATTTTTTAGTTGAAAATGTATGTATTCCGAAGAAAATTCGTCCTTCAGGTTGAGATTTTAACAATAGAAAAAAATTAATCCTCTCAGGTTTGAAATTCAAGTACTTGGTTAAAACTCAACTTTTTTGTTGAACATTCATATTTTCGCGTTGGCTTCAAAATTCATCTCTTTTTTTAAAAAATTAAACTATTTTGTTGAAAGTGCATTTTTTCAAATTCACAATTTTAGTTGAAAGATCATAATTTTTGTTGAATTAAAATTAACATTTTTACCAAAAATTAAACTATTACAGTTTTGGTAGAAAATGTTTCTTTTTTAGTTAATGATTCCAATAATTTGTTCAAAATTTATCCTTTTCAGTTAAAAATTCAACAATTTTGTTAAAAGCCTATGAATTATATTGTAATATTTTTTGTCAAAAATTCATATATTTTTTTTAGAATATTTAACTATTTGTTTAATATTTGGCACAGCTGTTGTTGATACTTTGTTAAAAATGACAAAAAAAAAGTTGTTGAAAGTTTATAATTTTTAGTAGAAAATTCGTACTTTTTGGCAAAAACAATCAAACATTTCTTTGGAAAATCGACCTTATGCTATGCAAATTCGTTTCTTTTTTTTAAATTTCAAATGAACTTTTTTAGCTCAAAATGTAACTATATTCTATTTTTGGTAGAATATCGATATTTTTAGTTGAAAATTCATGTATTCCGAAGAAAATTTGTCCTTTTAGTTTAAGATTTTAACAATTAAAAAAAGTAATCCTTTTAGGTTTGAATTTTAACTGTTTGGTTGAAAAGTAACTTTTTTGTTAAACATTCATATTTTCGTGTTGGTTTCAAAATTTACCTATTTTTGTTGAAAATTAAAAAATTTCGTTTAAAGCGCATTTTCTTAAATTCACAATTGTAGTTGAAAGTTCATAATTTTATTTAAATTAAAATAAACATTTTTAACAAAAATTAACAATTTATTATTTGAATTTGTCTCGAAAGTAGTAAATAGTTCAATTTCAACTAAAAAATATCAATTTTCAAACAAAGAGTTTAATATTGAACTAAAAAATATTAGGTTGCAATAAAAAAAAATAAATGGTTAAATTTCTAAGTAAAATAATTTTCCACCGGAAAAAGCAAATTTTCAAACAAACTGATAAGTTTGCAACTCAAATAATAAACCTTCAAACTAAAATAGATAAATTTTTAATCAAAAATATTATATTTTAACAATTTTCTATAGAAAAAAAAACAAACAATTTTTCAACAAAATACATTAATTTTCAATGAAACAGTTGAATTTCCAACAGAAAAAAAAGATTTTCAACCAAAAAGTTTAATTTTAAACTAAAAATGATCCGTTTTTAACCATAAATGTATTTGTTAGATTTTCAGTTTTCAAAAAATTAATTTTCAACAAAATAGTTAAATTTTCAACTGAAATAATAAATTTACAAATAAAATTATGGTTATTTGATTGAAATATTTCAATTTTCAACGAAAACTATGAATGTTCAAAAAATAGGATTAATTTTTTTTTAAAAAAACGACTTTCAAACAAAATACATGCATTTTTCACAAAATAGTTCAATTTCGAACTAAAATGAAAAATTTTCAAACAAATAGTTAGATTTTGAATTAAAAAGGATCAATTATTAACTGCAAATATTTGAATTTGATACAAGAAAGATAAATTTTCAACTTAAATTATGGATCTTTATCTGTAATAGTTGAATTTTGAACTAAACAATAGCAATTTTAAATCAAAAATGGAATCGTTATTTTTTTTTTAAATAGTTACATTTTTAAACAAAGTGATGAATTTTAAACTATAATGATTAATCTTAAACTTAAATATTTGAATTTTAAACCGAAGGTGAATTTTTTACCAAGAAAATTATTTTTCACCAAAAAATACGATTTTTTTTACTAAAAAAGATTATTTTTCAAACAAAAATTGAATAGTTAAATTTTTAGTAAAAAAATAATGTTAAGCTGAAGAGTTAAATTTTTAACTAAAAGTTTTTAGCAAATGGATTTATCAAGTAATAAAATTTTCACTTAAAAAAAGATGTATTCTCAACAAAAAAAAGGAATAATATGGATATTTCAATCAAAAAAGATTTTAATTTTTAATCACGGATAGTTTAATTCCACGAAAAACAGGCGACTTTTCAAAATAAGTTGAATTTTTAACTATGAAAGATTTTTACGATTTTATTTTGATAAAAGTTCATAAAATTCCATCAGGGAATCGAAAATTCTGTCTTTGTAAAGAGGCACTTTTTTGTACTGTTCGAGCACTAAGGCTGCTGTATCTTGCGACAGGTGATTCCAAATTTCTTCTGGCGTCACCACATCAGAGTCCAGGAGGTCTATTGATAAATATGCTAAAGCTGCGGTCATACAAGGAAATCTAAAAAATTCAATAGATTTTGAAAAATCCTTCCAGGGAAAAATAGATTTAACATCCAATTTTTCTTCTTTTAAAATTGCGGCCAAAGAATCGTAGTAAATTTGAGTGAATTCTTTGAATTTTTCTTTTCTCATCTTCCAAGATGTTGTGAAGTGTAAAAAAATCATAAGGTCCAAGGTTGGAGAGGCATACCTTCAATACAAAATATTTTTTTTTTCATTAATGATTTAGAATTTAAGATTTTTATTTAGGAATGTATTAATTTTAAAAAATGTTGTAATTTTTTAATTTTTAAATAAATTTTGTGATTGTTTGATTTTTCATGCTTCAAGTTTGAATTAATTAATTTTTAGAGTTTTCAATTCGAAATCATATAATTTTCAACATTTATATTTTGTATAAACTTTAAAGGTTAAGTAGTTAAAATTCCTGACTTTAAAGCTTTGAAAATAAGCGTGATTTTTTCAAGACAAATCTGATTTTTTGTTTATAAAAATCTATTTAATCACTTTGAATATTACTTGATACTACATAATATGAAACTTGTAAATAATATATTTATCATCTTTAAAATTTCTATGACTTAAATTTTTATTATAGTTTTAAATGAGAAATTATAAAACAATTTTATTTTTAGGCATTTATACTTAAGTTTTTTGTTTCAGAAGCTTAAATTCGAATATATTTGGTTTCAATTTCTAAAATAATATTTTTAAATTTCCAATTTAAAATTTAAAAATGCCTTAGTTACAAATTTAACTATTAAAATTTGTAGGATAATTTTATCAATAAATTTTTCAACATTTTTATACTGAAAGCCTTGATAATCAGTTTTTTATTTTATAATTTTAGATTTAAATATACTAAATCTTTTGATTTTAATTTGATTCTATATGAAAAAAACTAGATTTAAATATTTTAAATTGTTTTGTTTCAATTTTAAACGTTGAAATTTTTCTGTTCTTATTTAATTCTTCAAAATTGTAGAAAATCTAATTCACAGAATGTGCACCATTTCTAGTTTTTAGGATATATAATCAAACAATTTTGAATTTATTGCCGCCAGAATAAATTCCAAATAATGAAAAATTACGATAATATTTTTTTTAATTCAAGCCTTAGAAAAGAGAAGATTTCAGAACTAAGAATGAAAATATAATTATTTATTATTGACAATATTTAAAAATATTAAGCAATTTAAATTTAATTTGATAAAATTCGAATTAAAATGCCTAAAATTCTACAACTTCGAACATTTTAATCATAGCGATCTTGTTTTGTATTCTTATTTAAAAATTTTTATTTGCATTTTAATATCTTAAAATTGTCCAATTTTAAGTTAAAGAATGAAACAAAGTTATCACTCTGACTTAAAAAAAATTTATTGCAAGATTTGAAAAATTAATAATAATTCTCAATAAAGTAATAAAAATTTAACGATGAGAAACTAGAAACAGAAGTTAAAAATTCTGCTATTTGCAATAAAAATAGATCAAAATTTAACTATATAAAATTGATAGCTCAGCGGCTGAATAATTTATTTAATTCTAAATAGTTACAAATTTAGAGTTCTAAATATTTATGTTGAACGCTGAATTCTTAATTTTTCAATTTAATAAGCTTAGTATTGAAATTAAAATTGAAGTGGATGAATTTTGAAAAGTGTGATTAAAAATTTGAAAATGTTTAATTTTTCAATAATAAAAATGTACATAAATAATTAAAACTTTTACCATTTTTGATATGAAAAAATGTAAATATCGGACTTCCTTAAGTTTTAACGTTCTGTAGCATAAATTTGTTTGTTTTTAATGTTTCCCATTTAAAACTACGTTTTATTTTGATGTTCTTGTAAAGTAATTCAATTTTAATGGTTCATAATTAAAATGATTTCCATTCTGAAAGGTGAAAATTACGGCTAAATTAATTTTTTATGTTAGAGAAATTCTTGAATTTACCTTAATTTTAAATTATAGATTGTTTATTTCATGACAATTTAAAATGTTCGAAGCTTGACTTTGAAAGATTTAATTTAGTTTTCTTTTTGAAATTGTAACATTCTAATGGTTTCGAATTTAAAACCATTTAAATTTAAATATTTATAACTTTAAAGGATTTAATTTTTAATTTTTTAATCAGAAGTAATACTATTTCGATTGCTTGGAATTTTGGGACTAAAAATTTCTGAATGACAGAATTCACAAAAGTCAATAATATTATCGAATTTGAAAATTCTTTCTTAATAAAATTCAGGACAGAAAATTGCCAAATTATCAAGTACCCGAAATAGAAAATTTCCAAATATGAACAATTAAACTTTTTATCAATAAATAAAAAACATTGATTGTGATATAATTTTAATTGTAATGATATAATTAATTCAATTTAAAAAAATTTATAATTGTTTATATTCGGGAATTTTCAAGTTCGGATATTCTTTAAATTGGCAATTTCCATTCGAGAATTTTCAAATTCGACAATATTATAAACTTTTGGGAAATTAGTTATTCGGGAATTTTATAATTCATGGATTTATGTTATACCTGAATTTTTTAATTCGAGAATTTTATTTTTTGGGATTTTTCAGTCATTCTGGAATTTTACATGATCTAATTTTCAAAATTCTAATCTGGAAATGTTCCATTTTTTAACTTTTTGAAATTAAATTGTTTTTGAAATTTCAATCTGCAATAATGTAATTGCAAAATTCTTGAGTTCAAAATAAAATAATTTGATTCGGACCACATTTAATTGTAAATCAACAAATTTAACATTATTTTTGACGAAAATTTTCCAATTAAAAAAATTTGGATTTCCAAAATTTCAATCTCGAAAGTTCCTGATTGAAACTTTTTAAATAATTGAAATTTGTAATTCTTTAATTTAGAATGAATATAAGTATAGTTTTTTAATTCCGTTCGAAATATTGCCCTTTCTTTAAAATTTAACTTTATCTTAAATTGTCTTATTAAAAAAAAATTTGATTGAAAACTGTTTCATATATTTTCTTAAATTTCAATTGCTTTGAATTTCAAATGATAAAGTCTTCTTATAAAAATGCTTTAAACGAAATATTTAAAATTTGAGTAAATAATGGACTTTTAAATTATATAGATTTCCAATATTTTCATAGTCAAAGAAAAAATGTTTATTACACTTTTCAACTGAAAATTATTATTAAAATCAATTTGCTATTCATTAAAAATCTTATATTTATTCTAACTCACGTCTCGGAGGTAATAATTTTTTATCCGATTTTATCTTGATGCAGAATTACTTCCTCTTCTGACTCACTGCGGAATAACGTTTCAAATTTCAGTTGTTTTATCTCTTACTCAAACTAGTTTGAGAACCAAGGGAAGATTTTATATCGAAATTTATTTGTAAAATTTTTTATCCAGAATTTTTAATTTTTTTTAGTTCAAGGAGGAAAATTGGGAATTAAAATAAAATCAGGAATTATAGCGGTTGAATGGTTCAATTTTAGCATAAAACGATTTCTTCCAAGAAAGGGGATTAAAAAAGGGGATTACAAATATTTTGTTCGAAAAAAATGAAGGCAAAAGATTGCATTCAAAAAGATTTGTTTAGTCCTATATTTTTTCCTAAGTTGAGATAATGAATTTGTATCAGTTGCAAACTTTCAGATATTCAAAAAATTTTCCAAGTTCTATAATGTCATTTTTATTTGAGAATTAATCCTTTCGTTAATAGTTAAATTATTTGGTTATAAATTTAATGATTTTCGTAATAACTGAACATTTTTAGACAGTACTTATCGTTTTTGGTCAAAAATTCAACTATTTTAGTAAAAAATTTAAGTTTGGATAAAAAGTTCAAATTTAATTTAAATTAAACTATTTAAAATTAACAGTTTTATTCAAAATTTATAATTTGGAGTTAAAAATAGAAATGTGTAGTTTAATATTATTTTTGCTTGATTAGAAATACAACTCTTTCACGAAAAATTAACTTTTTTGTTCAAAAATTGATATTATCAGTTTAAAAAAAAATTGTATAAAAATCGCCTGTTTTTCTTTGAAAGTTAACTATTTGGTTAAATATTAAAATAGTTTTTTGCAAATAAAGTTTTGGGTTAAAAATTTATATTTTCCGATCGAAAATTTAACTGTTTTGGTTGAAATTTCAGGTTTTGGTTTGAAGTTTTAGATTCAAATTTTAACTGAAAAATTGACAATTTATTTATCTAATGATTGAAAATTTTTTCTTATGTCACGATTTATTTCTTTGGTTAAAAATTGAAGTATTCCATTAAAAAATAATTTAACTGTTTAAAATTCGTAATTTCGAGATTAAAATTAGAATGTTTTATAAAAAATTTGACTATTTGGTTCAAAAGACGAATAAAAATTAGTTTAAGTTTGACTTTGTTGCAAATTTTTATTGCAGGGTTGAAAATTTTCTTCTAGGTGAAAATTGAACAATTTTGTTCAAAATTCGTTTATGTTCGATTGAATATTTAACTTTTTTGTTGAAAGTACTTTTAGACTTTAAAATTTAACTATTTGGCTGGAAATCGAAATAATTGGTCAAAACTGAACTTTTTGGTAGTTAAATATTTAACTACATTGTTAAAAATTTATTTTATTGGTTCAATAATCAAAATCTTAGTTGAAAATCCATCTCTTTGGTTGAAAATTAATCTATTTTGGTAAAAGATCAATATTTTTGGTAAAAATTAATCTTTTTGGTTTAAAATAAAAATATTTAGTTTAAAATTAAAATAATTGGTTGAAAATGAACTTTTTGGTTGAAATTTCATATTTTTGGGGTTAAAAATTTTACCGTTTTTCAGAAAGTTCGTCACTTTTGTTTTAAAAAATCCACACTTTCTTTGAAAATGTTTGAACTAAAAAATCTTTGTTGCTTGAAGTTTATATATTTGATTGAAAATTCATTTTTTTAGAAAATTAAACTATTTGTTTGAGAATAAACTTTTTTGTGGAAACTGCATCATTTTGATTTGAAATTCAACTTTTTTAATGTAAATTTGTCATCTTGCATTGAAAATATACAATTTCGAGTTCAAAGTTAAATTTTTTCAAAAAAAAGACTTTTTGGCTTGAAACAACTATTCCGTCGAAAATAAACTTTTTTGTTAAAACTTCATAATTTCGGCCTAAGACTTCAAATGTTTTGTTGGGAATTTGTTTTTTCAAATTAAAAGTTGTAATATTTGGTTGAAAAATACCTTATTTTTTAAGACTAATTACTCCGAGACAGCAATTGAACAGTTTAGTAAAAAATTCGACTTTATCACTAAAAATTATATATTTTTTTAATTAAACAAAATTCGTTAAAAGTTGAACTTCTTTGGTAAAAATTAATTTTTTTGGTTTAAAATTCACATTTTTTGGTTATGTATTTTACCGCTATGTACAAAAATTCGTCTTTTAGGCTTGAAAAATCCACAATTTGAAAAGTTATTGAAAAGCTCAAAAATTTGGAAAAAAACTTTTGGTTCAAAATTTATCTATTGTTTTGAAAACTTTCTGTTGTTTAACATTCATTCATTGATTAAATCTGATCTAATTTATTAACAATTTATTTGTTGATTGAAGATTCATCACTTTAGTTGAACATTAATCTATTTTAGTAGATAATTAAACTTTTTGCTTTCAAATTAATCTTTTTGGTTTAAAGTAATATATTTGTTTGTAAATTAACTTTTTGATAAAAAGTTTATATTTTTTGGGTAGAAAGTTTAAATGTTTTGCAATTTTCAATACAATTCAATTGAAAACAAACGTTTTTCCTTGATATTCATAAATTCGTTTTGAAATTTAAGTTTTTTTATTGTAAATTTGTCTTTTTAAATTTAAAATTCATATTTTTAAGAAAAAAATTAGATTTTTGTACGAAATTAGACTTTTTAGTTTAAAAATTCAACTATTTGGTTGAAAATTCAAATAATTGGTAGAAATGCTACATTTTCGTAGGAAATTCTTATTTTTGGGTTAAAAATTTCTGTTTCGTTGAGAAATAAATTATTTAGTTAAAAATTTGTCATTGATGTTGAAAATTCAACAAATGGGTCAAAAGCTGAACAATTGTTGTTGTTAAAGATCCAGAATTTTTTCAGTTTAAAATCCATATTTTTATTTGAAAATTCATTTATTTTAGTAGAAAAACAATATTCTCGCCTGAAAGTTAATCCTTTTGCCTTGAAATTAAGATATTTTTTCGAAAATTAAATTTTTGGTGAAAAAAATATGTTTTTAGTTTGACAATTTGAATGTTATGGACAACATTTTTGACGAAAAAATCCTTCTTGTTTGTAGCTTATCTCTTTGGTTGAAAATTCAATTTTTTTCAGAAAATTCAACTATTTCATTGAAAATAAACCTTTTTTGTTTTAAAATTCATAAATTCGCTTCGAAATTCAACTTGTTAATTGTAAATTTTTCTGTTTAAGTTAAAAATTCATATTTTCAAGTTTAAAATTAGATTGTTTCGTTAAGAATTGGACTTTTTGGTGTAAAAATTCAACTATTTTATTAAAAATTCAAATAACTGGCAAAAATTCAACATTTTCGTAGGAAATTGTTATTTCTGGATTAAAAATTTCTCTTTCGTTGAGAAATAAACCCTTTTGTTGAAAACTTGTTATTGTTGCTGAAAAGTCAACAAATAGGTCAAAAGCTGAATAATTTTAGTTAAAATTAATTATTTTGGTTGAAAATTCATCTGTTTATTTGATAATGCAATATTTTTATTTAAAATATTAGGAATTGGAATTTCATAGTAGTACCTAAAATAATTTTATTAAAACAAAATGTAGTCTCCCATTTTCATGAAAAATCTTATTTCATAATTTCTTATATATATTTTTTTAATTTGCAGCTACAAAATTGATTTATAATTCGGGAATAGTTGTATCATTAAATCGATAGTTATTTTGTTCTTTATTTCTAAAACATGAATCGAAATCTTGTAAAAAAGGGAGGAAAGGGAAAAATTGGTTACAAATTTTAGATTTTTGGCCCTTTAGATTATTGGTCAAATTAAAAGGGGAAAGGGGGGGGGGGGAGGTAAACTACAATCTGTGTAAATGTTAGAATGGAAAAATTTCAAGGGGCAATAATTGAGGAATTCTGGACAAGAAGGCGACAGGCGCTCGAGAACGAGTAAAATTATTGTCCAGACTGTGACGTCAGGTATCAAAAGGGAAATTGAAAATTTGAAAAAACCAAAAATATAGTTAGATAGCTCTTGAAAAATGAACCTGAGTCTTCATTGACAGTTTTTCTCTCGAGCTGCAAATTTTCCAGTAAATAAATAAAAAATGACTTTTTTTTTAATTGAAAAAACCATATTTTTTCACATTCAACTCACGGTAAGTAATTCGTTTATCAACTAATTAACAAATTTCTTTTTGACTTTTATTCGTGACACTCTAGCGGAGGCTATAGTGTCCAAAAAGGGTCAAAAGTTAATTTCTAATTTTTTTTTTTTTAATCCGAATGAAAAAGCACGTTTTTAGACTTTCACATTAAAAAAAGTGAGCGAGGAAGTTTGAGTTACGACTTTTCAAGAGCTATCTAACTATATTTTTGTTTTTTTCAAATTTCGAATTTCACTTTTGATACCTGACGTCACAGCCTGGACAATACTTTTACTCGTTCTCGAGCGCCTGTCGCCTTCTTGTCCAGAATTCCTCAATTTTTATTTGAAAGTGTATCGTTTCGCGCGACCGAATCTAAACCGGAAACACGTAACTGATACTTTGGTCAAATTGTTATTATTATCATAAAATAAACATTTACTGAAAGAGATCAAGAGAAACTACATTCACTTTCTGTAAATAAATTAATTCAAATTAATTAATTCAATGAATAAATTAATTTTAAGTAATAATATACTAAAGCACTTTATGATTTTAACATAAATGCAAAATTAAAAAAAATAATAATTAATCTATAGAAAATTACCTGGATAATTGAAAATCCACAAGACAGCATTCGATCGGATTTTCTGCTAAATCATATTTGAAAAGTAGATTATTGTGCCACAAGTCGCTGTGGCACAAAACTTTTTTATGCTCGGATGATTTTATTTTTTTGTAATAAATTTTTGGCTTCCTCTCTTATTTTGTGTTTCACGTTTTCCCATCCTTTTTCATCCAGAGGATTTTTAATAAAATTAATAATGGTACAAACACCCTCCGTATTTGTTTTAATTGCCCCCTGCATCAATACATCGGGTGCGTGTAAGTCAGTGTTTTGTTTTTTGATTAATTCGAGCAGATTTTTATTTCTTTTTTCTTCGTAAATTAAAGATCTAGCGTGAAATTTTGCTAATGTTTCTAATACGATCTTTAAGTGTGAAATATCAAGCGGTACATATTTGTTCAGCATTCGAAACCCATGAGAGGACATGTCCTCTAAAACAAGAAAACTGTTTTTCTTTTCTAAAATACACCTTGGCGTAAATTTATCATTTATATTTAATATTTTGGGAAAGATTAGTTTATAAACTGCCAGTTCAATATTAAAGACTCCAGATTCTTTTATAAACATATCTTGTTTGGTTCCATCAGATGGGACCATTTTTAAAAATAAAGTGATATCGCCACTTTGCGAAGAATTTTCAGGGTCCACTTTTCTACCTTTAAGGTAATAGTACCTCCCAAGGTACCCCAATAATTTATTTTTTACCGGCACAATTTGTTGTATCACATATTCAGTTGGCTGTTTTTTTAATTGTTTTTTGATAAACTCGAAACACTTCTGTGGCTCACAATGCCTCTCCATATCACATGCCATTTTTAAAATAAGTTTTTTTTGAAAAACTTCTATTTTTAATGTTTTTATTTGACAAATTTTATTTTTGCGCAGGAAAACTTTACTCGGAGAAGAAACCAATGCCACTCGTTGGAAAGCATGCTTCTAACTGAACTGCCATATCGACGAAAGACCACGTGACGAAATTTTATTTGTGGAATATCCACATGTGATTCTGAATTGCATGTGTATGTGAATCGTAAATATGTATTATGCATTTGAAGGCACACATACCTGCAGAATGAACAATGGAAGAAAGCGTGAGTATACTAAAGAATTGGGGGAATCCCAAACGGAAAGAAGAAAAAATAAACTGTCTATTCAGAATGTCCGTTTTAATTGAAGAAAAGATTTCCCGGTTTTCCAGGTTTCCAAACGTTTTTCCCGGCTACTAAAATTTTAAAAATCTAACTCTATTTTAAACATTTTTCCATTAAAAATAATAAAAAATAAACAACAAATTTAAGTTTCCAGAAATGTTTTGATAGTTATTAATATTTATTAATTAATATTTAAATACTAGCATTTCAATCTTGTAATACTTTTAACCTATAATATTTTATTAACGAAATAAAACAGTATTTCAGACACGAATTAAATTTTTTTATATTTATTAATTTATTTCAAACAAAAAATGTCTTTTCTATTATAAAAGATTGCTTTTTAATAAAATAACAAAGTTTTGAACATATTATTTGGATTTTCAACATAAAAAGATAAATTACCGACTAAAAAGTGCCATAGTTTATATTTCAATTTAATAAGATGAAATTTATTTTTTTTTAAATTTAACTAAAGTGACGAATTTTCAACAAATAAAGATTTTTAAATCAAGAAAGAAATGAAATTTTATCTAAATTGTAGAACATTCCAGCCAGACGACGAATTATCCCTACAAAAATTAAATTTTCAAACAAAAAATTTCCCTTCAGCAAAAAATTAATTTCCTACGAAAATTAGGTATTCTTACCCAACAAAGATTGAATTTCAAACCAAGAAAATGTTCTTTATACTAAAATTGAAGAATTATCAACTAAAAAATATTAATATTAAAGAATGAAAAAGTTACATTTTCAATTAAAATATTCATTTTAAACCAAAAACAAATGCTTTCCGAGTAAATAGTTAAACTTTCATCCAAAGATTAATTTTCAATTATAAAAAAATTTTTAACAATATAATTTAACTTACACAAGGATTTGAATTTTCAATTAAAAAAGACGCATTTTCAACGAAATAGTTACACTTTCAACCAATAAAATGAACTTTCAACTAAAAATATAAATCTTGAAAAAAAAAGATTTTCCTACAAACTAATTCAACCAAATCTTTCAAAAAAAATAGTTGAATAATCAAGCAAGAATAATAATTTTGAACCGAAAAGTTGCACTTACATAAAAAAATTAACAATTTCTGCTAAAATAGATGAACGACATCGTTACGACATCTTTACGACATTCTATGTCTATGTCGTTTCGGTGTCTTTGCGATATCGTAAAGACATTGTTAGATCATACGACTTATTTGCGATATCATAAAGGCACCTTAACGACACGGACATAGGATGTCGTAAAGTTGTCGTAAAGATGTCGTAACTATGTCGTAAAGACGTCACCAAATTTTGTGCCCACTGGGAATAAATAAGTTTCTACAAAAAACAATGAATTTTTAATCCAAACAAAAAATAAGGTTCTACGGTAAAAATTGAATAATTTTTAATCCAAAAAGATGAATTTCGTTACCCAAAAAGGATATATTTTTATTGAAATAGTTTAATTTTCAACTGTAAAGATCCATTTTTATCAAAAGAAGATTAAATTTCTCTTAAGACTGATGAATTATGAATTTAAAAATAAAAAAGTTTAAGGTTGCATTTTCATCTATGTAGAAAACATTTCAGTTCTTTTTTTAACAGCAAAATATTAAATTGGAACGAAAAGTAAATTTAAAAAAAGTAAATTTTATACAAAATATTTATATTAAAAAAAACAGCACATTTTTCAAGCAAAAAGTATGACTTTTCAACAAAATTTTTTAATTTTCAAGGGTACAGTTTTATTTTTATTTAAGAAAGGTGACATTTCTTCTAAAACAGATAAATTAAAAAAAATTATATCCAGATAAGATTCCAGTTCATTGTCTGACACCCAAATAAGAATTGTAAACAATAAGTCAATTTTCTGCTAAATAGTCGATTTTTTAGTCAAAAAGCATGATTTTGAACGAGATTGTTAGATTTTCAATCAAACACTTGCATTTTTTCCAAGAAAATTTAAATTCCATTCAAACAGGTGAATTTCCAAATCAAAAAGATAAATTTTCAAAAACATAGTTGAATTTTCATCGAAAAAATTTTAATTAACTATTAAATACAAAAATACGAATTTTAAACAAAAAGTAAATTTTGTATGTATTATTTTAATGTTAAAAAAAGAGTTGCATTTTTATCCAAGAATGATGCAGTATTCCTGCTATAAGCTATAAAGTTTTAAATAAAAAAGACCAATTTTCAGAAAAAATAGTTTTATCGAAAAAAAGATCTCAGTTAACTTATCAGCAACAAAATATGAACTTCAAAAAAAGTTTATTGTTCTATGAAAAGGGCTAAAATTTTATCCTAATAAAATCCTTTTTTTCCAAACATTTGAATTGGCAGCCGAAAAGGATGTCTTTTGGAGAAAATTGTCAAATTTTTAACCAAATAATAACATTTATAACTAAAAAGATGATCTTAAGGACAAAGTTTTGGTAAATTTCCCAAAATTACGTACATGAGTGGTGCACCCCCCTTCCTCCTACCGTAACAACTGGTAACAAATTGTCTCGGACCCCCCCTCCTCTCTTTGAGCTGTTACGTAATTTAAGTGCGATCCCTTTTCGATTGAACAGTTTTAAATGAAATGCGGATAAACTGCAAAACTCACAATTGTTAACATTCATAAATTAGAGATAAAAAAATTAGATTAGGTTCAAAAAATATAAATCCACGTTTATATTTTCAATACTCTAAATTAAAGAATCAATAAATTAAATTTAAAAAATTTCGAAATATTATTATTAATTTATTTTAGGTTAGAAACATTAAAATTTTTAATTTTTGCAGTTTAAAAGTTCTTAAATTAGAAGCTAAATGATTTATATTATAAATGGTTTAAGTATCCTTGCAAAGGTTTAAAATTTTAATTCAGTATCTTGAGAAATGTAGAAGTTGTTTACATTTTTTTAATTTTAAAATTATTTTTGTATTTTTTCCAGAAATTTTGAATAACTTTTAAAGTTAATTAAATTTGTCCTACAACTTCTAGAAAATCCTACGAATTTATACAAATTTCCTTCAAATTTCGATTTATAAATAACAATTCAAAATTTATTATTTATAGAAAAAACTAGAGTAATTTTTAGAGATATTTAGAATTTTTAAAAAGATTCAAAATTAATTTATAACTTAAAATGATAATAAATAATGTAAACGAAGTGTCTGTATAGAAACATTTTCTTAATATCCTAGGAAAATTTTTAATGATTTTTCATTTTGAAAAATTATTTGAACAGAATATTAAAAAAGATGATTGAGAAGAGATTGAAGAGATTTTCAAAATTATAGGACGAATTCTATTCATTTTAAAATATGTTTCAAAGTTCTGAAAAAAAATTGTCGCACACTTTGTTTAAATAACTAGACATCATTGAAATTTTAAAATTAATTTTGAATTTTTTCAAAACATCTCAGTTTCTCTTAAAATTACTCAATTTTTTTCTATAAATAATAAGTGTTCAATTATTATTTCTACATAAAAATTTAACCATTTCGCTTACAAATTAAACATTTATGAAACAGAACAATAAAAGTTATAACGTTTAAAGTTCATAAGGTCTGTGAAATGCTAAAGATTTAAAGGTTTCTGTGTCAAAAAATTCAGTTTCAAATTGTTTACTTTAAAATATTTCGCTTCAATTAAAAAAAATGTTCATTGAATTGGTTTAAGATTGAATATTTTCAACAGAAACAATATTTTTAATTTAATAAAAACCTTTAATTACGAATATCTTATTATTAAGTTACTTTTTAAGTTGAAAATAATTTATAAAGTTTCAATCGCACCTTTACATTTTTTTATGGACTAAGACTTTATTCATTTATTTATATTTACAGTTGATAAAATAATACTATTTTTTATTTAAAAATTTTAACTGCAAACGCTTTTAATTTTTAATTGTGTGAGTCTTCGAGCCTGTATTTTAAAATTCTTTAAATTAAAAGTATAAGATTAAAAATAAAAATCTAAAATAAAGAATTTTGAAAGTAAAAGATTTTTGAATCACGCATTGTAAACTGAATGATATAATTGATTTAATTTTTTTTTAATTTCCGGTCAAGAAATAAATTTCCAGATTTTAAAACTCACATGCTTTAGCAGAATTTACACCTTTCTTGGATAAAAATACAACTATTCGGTTGAGAATTCAACTATTTCGTTAAAAATGCAACATTTTTCGTTTAAGAAAAATCGTCTTCTTGGATTGAAAATTAAATCTTTTCCGTAGAAACTTAATTTTTGTTTAAAAATTAATATTTTGATCTTGAAAAATCAAATAGAATCTTTGTTTTATAAACAATAAACTATTTTCTTTTTAAATAAAAATTCATCTGTTTTAAGAGAAATTTAATCTTCTTTGGATAAAAATGCAACTATTTGGTGGAGAATTCAAGAATTTTGTTAAGAAGTCATTCTTTTTGGTTAAAATTTCCAATTCTTTGATTGAAAATTCAATTTTTTCTTTGAAACTTATTTCTTGTTTAAACATTAATATTTTGATCGTTAACAGTCAACTGAAAATTTGTTTAACAGAAAATTTAACAATTTTTTTTTAAATCCCTGGTGAAAAAAAAGTATTAGTAAGTATTGGTTCTAATACTTACCAATACTTTTTTTTAAAATAAGAAATTTAACTGGTTATTCGAAAAGATTTTGTTGTTGTTAAAAATTAAATTTTTAACTGAAACGGTAAATTTATCTTTTTTAGGATTGATATTTTGCAGTGGAAAATTCTGACTTTTTGTGAGGAAAAAAATAATTTTCTGGGTTTGAAATTTCATTGTTGTTGGGTAAAAATGCACCAGTTTCGTGGAAAATTAATTTTTTGCTGAAAAGACATATTTTGGTTTGAAAATTTATTTATTTATTTTTTGTATAAATTTCATCTTTTTTTATTGAAATATAAACTGTGACACTTTTTTGCTGGTAATTTATATTTCTGAAGTTGAAATTCCAACTATTATGTTCAAAATGTTATTATTTTGTTTAAAATTTGATAATTTGTTTAAAAATTATGTTTTATAAGAGAAAAGAAATTTGCAAAAACTTTCGCCTGAAGATTACCTTTTTTGTTATACATTTTAATATTCAGATGAAAATTGAACAATTTTCTTAAAAAGACACCCTTTTTGGTTGCAAATTCAAATTTTTTTGGTTAAAAAATTGAACTATTTTCGTAAAAAATATCATTTTGTTCAAATATCTTATTTTTTGCTGATAAATCATCTGAAATATATTTTGGATTAATTTTTTTCTGGAAATTGGTCTTTTTGATTTAAAACTTTATCTTTTTCACCATAAATATTGCATCTTTCTTGGCAAATTCAACTTTTTTTTATGAAAATTGAACTATTTCCTATAAAATGGTATATTTCTTTCAAATTTGTTTTTTTTTTATGTTGAAAAGTCAATTGGAATCCTTTTGAATGAAACCTAAACTCTTTTTTTTTGAAAATTTGTTTTTTGATCAAAAAATTCACCCCCTTTAGTAGAATTTTCATTTATCTTGGACCAAAAATGCAACTGTTTGATTTAAAATTTAAAAACCAAGTCAAAAATTCATACTTTTTTTTTAAATTCCACTATTTAGTAGAAAATTAATTTATTGTTTAAAATTCTTATTTTTGTGTTAGAATTATGGTTTTAGAAAAATTTCCTCTTTTTTGTATTAGTATGTAACTGTTCGATTGAAAATGCAAACCTTTTTTGAAATGTTGTCTTTTTGATATTAAAAATTCTGCTCTTTTTTGAAAATTTAACTATTTGATAGAAATCTACTTTTTGTTTAAATTTAGTATTCTGGCGATGAAAATAAATCTGCAATATTTTCAGCATAAAAATTCAAATACTTTTTTGAAATTGTAAAAAAAAATGTATTAAAAATTAATCTGTTTAAGAGAAATTTGATATTTCTTAGATAAAAGGTCCACTGCTTGGCTGCAAAAGAAATTGTGTATTAAAAGTAATACTTTGTGTTTAAAGTATATATACATTGGTGTTAAAAATGAACTGAAATCTTTTCTGGATGAAAATTCAACTACTAGAATTTTTTTAAATTAAAAATTCATCTGTTTTAAGAGAAATTTCATCTTTCTTAAATAAATACTGTTTTGTTGAAAATGTTACTATTTCCTAAAAAAATTACGTGTTTTAAATTCGTATTTTGTGGTTGAAAAGTCAACTGAAACCTCTTTTTAGTAAAAATTCAACTTTTTTTTTTAAATTTGTCTTTTTAATTGAAAAAATCATATATTTCAGTAGCAATTGCATTTTTCTTGAAAAAATGCAACTATTTGGTTCAAACTTCAACAAATTTGTTAAAATGGCATTGTTTTCAATTGGAAATTCAACGGTTTCGTTTATAATATTCGGCTTTTTGCATTGAAAATTGAAGTATCTTCGTTGAAAATTTACTTCTTATTTAAAAAGCATATTTTGGTTTTAAAAAGCCGGATTAAATTATTTTTTGGACGAAAATTTAATTATTTTGTTGTTGTGGAAAAACTGTAATTTTAATTTAAAAATTCATCTTTTTAAGTAAAACTTGTATCTTTCTTGGATAAAAATGAACTGCTTGGTTTTGAATTTAACATTTTTGTTAAAAAGTCAGTTTTTTCGGTTGAAAATTCAACTTCTTTGTTGAAAATTCATTAAATTTTTTATTGGAAATTTAACTATCTTTGTAAGAGTGGGACGATGGTCGTGGGGGCTAAAGCGTAGGCTTTGGACCCACTCCTTCGGCTTGCGGGTTCGATTCCCGCCTCGCACTCTGGAAGAGTCTCGG
>NC_046665.1:92639547-92655746 GCF_010883055.1 Belonocnema kinseyi
TCCACCACCAAGTAAGTGTGTGGAGGGTGTGTAAAGGAATAAAGAAGGTGTAAGAAAAATGTAAACCCTTAGGGGACACATTAGAAGCTTCCACTGAACTATCTTTGTAGAAAATTTAATTATTTCGTAGAAAATTTACTTTTAGTTTCAATTTCATATTTTAATGTTGGAAAGAGAACTGACGTCTTTTCTGGACGAAAATTCGAGACTTTTTAAAATATATTTAGAACTTTTAGAAGTTTGGAAGAAATAAAAAAGATACTTTTCGAAAATATTTTCAATTCTTAAAATATTTTTAATTTATTTAAAACGCCGTAAATCTTGAAAACAATTTCAACTGAATTTTTATTAGAATTTTGAGAAATTATTTAAAATGTAAAAAATTGCCTTGAAATGTTTCAGATTGTTTTTTGAAAATTTTATAAATCTTTCGAAATGTTTTGAAATCTTTTTAAATATTCGCCTAAAATTAATTCATCAACTTGAAAAATCATTTTGGTTTTTCCGAGGAATCAAAAAATTTTTTCTCCATCTTCGTGAAACTTTACAAAATTTTTTAAAAACCTTTACAAGTTTTAAATAGTTGGGATTCATTTCAAAATATCTCAATACCTCTGAAACTTATTTAAATTTGTTCTAACTTTACATTACATAATATGGCAAGTCTACAAAATTTTGCTTAAAATATTTTATATTTTGTTTCAAAATTTTAGGAAATAATTTTAAAATTTCTAATCTTTTTCAATTTTCTTTTAAAATTCATTAAAAACCAATTATTTGAATTTTTACTATAAATCTTTAAAACATCTTTTTTTATTCTCTTAACACCCTGGAAAATTCTGTTTCTTGAAAAAATTTAATCTAAAATCTTTCAAAATTATTTTTAAAAACTTCTAATATTTATCCCAATTTTCCAAAATACGTTTTTGTTCTATATTTTTAATTTTTTAATCTTTTTAAAAATGTGAAAAAGCTTACTCTTTTTTTCTTCGGAATATGCTCACTGTTTACAAAACACGAATTTCTGGTTCAAGGGCAGAATGTATACTGAGTACAGGCAAGTGTTTACGCCCTAAACTTAAAAAAAACAGAGGCCACAGATTCATAGAAAAGAGATCGTAAAATTATGGGTTAAAGAAATGTCTAAGAAAAGACTGTATTTAAAATATTTTCACAAATTTATCAAACAAATGTTTCCACAATTTATTATTGATCAAACACATCTACTATTTTAGTAGTATTCTAAATAAAGAAATATGACGAAAAAAATGGCCATATTTTCTATTTGACATTTTCTTCGATTTTCCATAAGTATACGTTTTTTCAAGTTATATTCCAATAAATTTGAATGGAAACAATATTATATTAAAAGAAAATTCTCTTAAGATTATAATTATTTATATTACAAACAAATTTAATGAAAAAAAAAAGTGATCAGGCATTTTTCGAAAGAAAAATTCGTTTTTTCCGGCGTCAATTTTTTTAAATTAGGACTTTATGATAATTTTAGCAAAATTCATAATTTATTGATTAACCTTATGATTTTTTTTCACAAATGCATTCAGGCATTTGTCGGCAGAAAAATTCGGTTTTTTCAATGTTAATCAATTCGGTTGGGTACTTCCAGAGCATAATCTAACGTGCAGCTCTGCACAAGTGTGCAGTTCTGAATGGAAAGTGTGCAGCTCCGAATTTGTGTTGGGGAGGTACTTTTGAAATTATTTTCAATTAATCAAGTTTGTTGGCATTTAATAATAAAGTCAAGTGAAACGTAGGGGAGGAGCACAGTATTATATGTTTAGAGGTATTACCTTATATGAATACAACTTACGCGAAAAGATGCAAGATACGAGTATGAGAGTAGAGAAAGATGTTTTCTTTTCAAAACAAATTTAATGAACAAATGCATTAATCAGGCATTTGTCTGCAGAAAAATTCATTTTTTTTTCTATGTCAACTTTTTTAATTAGGAAGTTCATGATAACTTCAGCAAAATTCGTAATTTTTTGATCAATTTTATGATATTTTTAAACCAATTTAATTTAAAAAATGCATTATTCGGGTATCTGTCAATTGAAAAATTATTATTTTTCAATATCAGTCTTTTCAATTGGGAAATTATTGATAATTGTCACATTCTAAATTAGTTGATAAATTTGATGATTTCTTTAAACAAATTTGAAAACAAATTTGTTTTGACAAAATATAAAATTTATCAACCAATTATGAATTTTGCTGAAATCATGAAGTTCCCAATTTAAAAGACTGAAATCGAAAAAAAAACGAATTTTGTCGACTCCTGTCTGAATAATGCATTTTTTCGTTAAATTTGTATTAAAAAGTCATAAAATTGATCAAATAATCATGAAAATTGCTGAATTTATGAACTAAAAAAGTTGAAATAGAAAAAAACGAGTTTTTCTGTAGACAAATGCCTGATAAATGCATTTGTTCAGTAAATTTATTTAAAGAAATCATAAAATTTATCAACTTATTATGAATTTTGTTGATATTCGCATGAAGTTCCCAGCTGAAGAGACTGGAATTGAAAAAACCAAATGTTTCTACCGACAAATGCCCGAACAATGCATTTGTTAATTAAATTTGTTTAAAAAAATCATAAAATTATTGAAAAAATTATGAAGTTTACTAAAATGATTATAAAGTTCCTAATTAAAGAACTTGATATCGAAAAAAATGAATTTTCCTATTGAAAAATGCTTGATTACTGCATTTGTTCATTAGATTTGTTTTTTAATGTAAACAATTATAATCTTAAGAGAAATTTTTTTACAAATAATATTGTTTTCATTCAAATTTCTTGCAATATAACATCAAAAAATGTACAATTAAAGAAAATCGTAGAAAAAATGTTTTCAATAAATAATTTTTTTACAACATTGTTGTTTGTTTATTGTATAATATTGAAACATCTAGAAATAATCTACTCTACGCAACTTAAGCAAATTGAAGAATTTTCCTGTTATTTACGAGCACCGGGAACGCCAAATACAAAATATGGCCATTTTTTTCGTCATATTTTCTTATTCATAAAAAAGTTGGAAACCTAATTCAAAAACCAGGCTCGACAACTCTCTTAGAATTTCTTATCAACTTAAAAAAAAATTTTGTTTGAATCGGTCAATATTTAAGGGCTGTACAATATTTTAAACCAAAAAAGTAATGTTTTTCGCATTGTGTGCTGGTCAGGTGTTTTCCTTTAAGCTACTAGAGAGATCGAGAGAATACTCCTTTTTTAGAAATATACGTATTATTATTCCAGGTTTTACAAATTAAATTTTTAAAGGAATCTGTATTATTTTCAGAGAAGAACAGAATTTCTTAACGTCTTTACAAACTGGATGGAGCTACGAATGAAATTTTTTTTCAATCAATTTTTTCTGAAAAAAGATCTACTCCTATCGCTCCGTTAGCAATCGAACCACAGAACTTCCGATTACCAGTCGGGTGTTTTTCCATTAAGCTACTAGAGATACCGACTTTTTTAACGTCTTTACAGACTAGATGGAGGTATGAAGTAAAATTTGGTTTAAATAAAATATCTTCGTAAAAAGGATGTTTTTTCGCTCTCTTGAAAATAGAAGCACAGGATTTCCGATTGCTGGTCGGGTGCTTTTCCTTTAAGCTACACTAGAGAGATCGAGAAAAGAATCCTTTTTTTCAGAAATTTTTAAAGGAATCTGTATTATCATCAAAGAATAACATACTTTCTCAATGAATCTACAGACTAGATAAAAAAATGAATTAAAAATTGGCTTATTTATATTTTCCCTGAAAAAAGATCTCCCCCTCTCGATCCGCTGGAAATCAAACCACAGAACTTCCGATTGCTGCTCGGGTGATTTTCCTTTAAGCTACTAGAGAAATCTAGAGAAGAATCATTTTTCAGAAATACAAGCATTTTTATGCCAGGAAATGCAATTAAGATTGTCCAAAGAATCTGTATTATCATCAGAGAATAACAGGAATTTTTAACGACATTACAGACTAGATAGAGTAATGAATTAAAAATCGGTGCAATTATAATTTTTCCAAAAAAAGATCTTCTCCTTTCGCTCGGCTGGAAATCAAATCACAGAACTTCTGATTGCTTCTCGCGTGCTTTTCCTTTAAGCTACTAGAGAGATCTAGAGAAGAATCATTTTTTAGAAATACAAGCATTATTGTGCCAGGTGTTACAAGTCAAATTTTTTAAGGAATCTGTATTATCAGCAGAGAATAACAGAATTTCTTATCGCCTTTACAGCCTAGATAGAGCTATGAATTAAAAATGTTGGTAATTAAATTTTCCTGGAAAAAGATCTTCTCCTTTTGCTTCGTTGGAAATCTAACCACAGAATCTTCGATTGCCGGTCGAGTGCTTTCCCATGAAGCTACTAGAGAGATTAAAAGAAGAATCTTTTCCTAAAGTTTGAGAAATTCTGTTGTCTTTTTATGATAATAAATATTCCTTTATCAAAAAAGATTATCGTAATAACTTTTGAAATTTTTCTGGAAAATTGAAAATTCAAATTTTGATTGCACAAAAAATAATGAGAAGTCATAGATTCCATTTTTCGGTCAAACTATTCAAGATACACAACCGATGAATGATCAAAAAGGTTTGCACTCAAAAAGATTCTACAAATTTTTTATTATTAACTTTTTTATAGAACGCGTAGTTTTTATTTTATTCATAACAAAAAATAAAGATTAAATTTTTGGTAAAAACGACACAAGCTACGAAAAAAAAAGTAAAAAGAAATGTTGTTCATCTGAAGAATAGCTAGACAATTTTGCTAATCTTCTTTTGATAGGATTCGCATTTTTGTTTTATTCGTAAAAAAACAACATTAAAAATGAAAAAAAATCATTTTTTGGATAAACGACACAAGCTATAAAAAGAAGTTAATAACAAAAGAGTTTCACCCAAAAAGGATCCATAAATTTGTTATTAATAGTTTTTAAATAGGATGATTAGATTCTCTTTCAATTGTAGAAAATACGATTAAGAATTAAAAAGTTAAATTTTTGGAAAAACGACAAATGAGACGAACAAAATGAAACAATGAAAGTTTTTACCCGAAAAATATATAAAAATTTGTCATAATGTCAATGTGATAAAAATATATATTAAAAATGAAAAATTAACTTTTTAGATAAAAGAACACAAGCTATAATAACATTTTACTTAACAAAAGTTTTCGCCTAAATTATATCTACAAATTTGCTTAGTACCGCTTTACGCCAGAATGCATATTTTAAGTTTGAATCTTGAAAAATAACACTGAGGATTAGCAAACTTAAATGATGGAAAAACGGCAAAAATTACAATAAAATGGTTTTTAACAAAACTTTTTTTTATAGGATGTGCACTTTTTTAATTATATAAACAAGGTGATGGAAATTTGTCTGTTTCGATAACAATGCATATTATGAACTGTGATCATATAAATTTATTAAGATTATATACATTTTTAAGGGCAGTTAAAAATAACATTTAATGCAAAATAAGAAATAAAAATTGAAGTAATCGATAAAAATAACCCAGACCGAAGTACGTAAATCATAAAATTACAATTTTCGATGCCTTGACCTTTAAATTGAAAAGGCCTGCGCACAAATGTGGTAGAAGTACAAAGACCGAGAAACCATAGTCGCGCGCTGAAACTTTAGTGAGTTAACATGAATTTATTAAATGATCACATAAATCCAATATATTATTAAGCATTCTCTCCTTGTATTTTTCATTTTCTCTTAGTTCTTTACACACAATTTCCGAAATTGGCAATATTTCTCTAATGCGCTGATCTGATGCGTCTGACCCAAGAAGACAAATCGATAATGTTGAAAACGCATGTATCATACAACTCAATTTAATTTCTCTAATTGACTCAATCAAATCATCCCAGGAAAAAAAATCGATTGAATCTATTTGAGCTTCTTTTAAAGCTTCATTTACAGTCTTATAGTAATTCCAAAATAAAATTCTCATAGAGCATTCCTTTCGAAACTCTTTTGAGGTTGTGCAATAAAGAAAATATAGTAGATCACAGGCAGGGGAACAATACCTAAAAAAATTAAACAAAAATTAGCAATACAAAATAAACTACCTGCAAATTCAATCTCGGCTGGTTCATAGAGAAAGACAAACAAAATAGAAGTAGGTTAATTTAAACATCTCAAATCAAAAAGAATTTTCTATTTCGTATAAAGTATAAATGATGTTAATAACAAAATTTAGTGAAAGATATATTTTTCATATTATGTAAATGACGATAATACACGTACTCTACAATATAGCGTATTAATATCATAGCTTAATTGATTCTTTTCTAACCAATCAATATTTTTCTTTCTTGCATCAACTTTAAACTAAATAAATGAAAAAAAAATGTTACTATAAGACCCACTTTAAAAATATGATAAAGTACTGAAAAAGGGCTATTTAATATTTATATAAATTCAAATCTCTGCAACATCCCAAACCATCTTCAAGATTAGTCGGGGGCTAGTCAGGTGAGCCGGCTTAACCAGTCGGGACCTGATCGGTTACTAGTAGGGATCATATGATAATACATCCGCGTGGAATATCAACCAAACTCCCCAAAATTTGTGGAACATCCCCTAAAAGTTTGTCAAAATACTTATTATATAGGGAAATCTCCATAAAATTTTTTGAAATATTTAAAAGTGATCAAATTTACCCAAGATGCAATGGGGAACAATATCCTACGCTTAAAAATACATAAATTTGTGTAACTAAAGTTCTCCAAAATTTGTGGGATATTAATTAAAAAAAAAAACTTCAGTTGGAAGGCAGCAATGCAAGAGCTTCGCTATGAAGGAACCGCCATGTTGGTCACAGTAGTCTCGGCTCCAGGTAATTATGCTTCGTTACGTGTGGACTGTTGTCTTAAACACTCGACGCGTCATTTCTGTTGCGCGAGAGACGGCGCGTCGCGCCCTTGCGGATTTTCTTTAAAGCTACCAGTCCAAAACCGCAAGACTCAAATGAAGGTGGTAGCGAAATCTGAACTGTACCGTGCTTAATAGTTTACTACTAGGATACCAGGGTATAATCTAAGCCTCATTTAGAACTGACCGAATCCCTATTATACGAAAACTAAAAAAAAAAAGGATTTGAAAATGCGATTTTTCTGTGCATGGTAGTGTTTGTAGTACATCCTTAGAACAAATTTTAGCCGTAATCAATCACTTAATCACTTTTTATGGCCGTTATGTGCTAAAATATCGTTTAAATTTGAACATTTTAAAGTAATTCTTGTCTTCCTGTGCGCGAATTTTTCTCTCTTTTCTCCCTCTATCAACTTTTGAAATGTATTTTTGCACTGCCCATAATCAAGTTTTAGAACTGACCATTTTTTTTTAGAACTGCCCTTTTGGTCAGAGCTGCCCGTTAGATTATACCCTGTAGGATACTGCTCTTTACTGATTAATCAAAAACTTTTTCTCTTTCCAATTTCAACTACATGAAGGATTAGACTTTATCTACATATGGCAAACCTTTCAGATAAATTTAAAAATAAGCATCTGTACAAATTTAGTCTTATGACTTTCGGCAGACTTTTCACCTACATCTATATGTATTTTTTCCAATATGGATTTTCTTAAAATTCCATACAAAGGTATTAATAAATATTCCTAGAAATCAGCAAGTTTCTAAAAAATACTACAAAAAAATAAGATTACGTCTTTTTGAAGATTTTGATCGTTGTTTTTATAAAAAGTTGATTTTCGTACAAAATTATTAACTTAATAATTATTTATTAAGTATATTTGAGATGAATTTAACATTAATAAATCTTTTCTTCAAATAACGGTGTAAAATTATTGTTAAATATATTCTTAGTGTTTTAGAATAAAAAAATCATTACGCTTTTTTTAGATATTACCTCATTTGATAAAACGTCGCCAAAAACTCAAACATAAGAATAACCCGACCATAGCCCCACTAGCTCCCGACAAGAGCCCCACTGGCTCCCGACCTGAGCCCCACTAGCTCCCGACCAGAGCCTGAAGATTACCCGCACGGGAATTAGTGAGAAAAAAAGGCCCGACTAGCCCTTGATCAACGGCCGACCAGGCCCCGACTAAAATTTTGACAACAAAAAGCCCAACTAGTCCCCGATTAGTCCCCGACTAATCAAAATTAAAGTCAAATGTCAAAATTAATAACACGACTAGCCACCGATTAGTGCCCGACTTGTAATAGGGCCAATTGAGGTTATTTCCACACGGGATTGTAGTAGATATTTTAAAATTGAAGAACTTTCAATTTAAAAAATGGCTTTTTAAACAATTGTTAGTATTATAAAGCTTCTCTTATGAGAAAGCAAGACTGATAAAACATCTAGCAAGAAATTGTAATTGCGATATAATCAGTTGAAAAGAAGATTCAGAATTAAAATTTGAAATTCTCAAATCTGAAGTTATCTAGAAACCAAAATCTTTTTCAAACTTACCTCGCCATCTGAAAATCGACGAAACAAACTTTGTCAATCTTTCCAGTTGTTTTATTATGTTTGAACAAAATATTATTGGCCCACAAATCGCAATGACATAAAACATTTCTATACTTTGTCGAAGGTGCCGTTTTTTTATAATGCTGAGAAGAAATTCTGGCTATTTTTGCTTTACATTCGCTCTTTTTTTCAAGGTCAATATCTCTAATTAAATCTACCATAGAGATTAAATTTTCTGAAAAACAATCAAGAGTTGATTGATAAATAGACTCACTATTGTTAATTAAAACTTCATTTGCATGACACAACTCCTTCACTGTAATCCTGTTTTTCTGCTCAAAAATTAGGGATCTGACGTGAAAAAGTGCAAGATTTTTTACAATTATTAAAAAATCCTCTAATTGAAGAAACTGAAACTTATCCAGCATCATGTAGCCCTGAAAGCTCATATCTTCCAAAACCAGAGCATAATCTTCCTGACCCAGGAAACATTCAGGAATAAAATTTGCCTCCTTTGATGTCAAAATTTTCGGAAATATTTTTAGATAGAGACCAAGTTCGGTTTTAAAACACCCAGTTTCTTTTACAAAATTATATTGGACTCCTTTCATCGGTAACAACTTGATGAAGAAATTTAATTTTTGTACTTCTGATGAGTTTGGATTCATTAGTCTCACTTTTAGATTCAAGTATTGTCCTAAAAACCCTGAAAATTCTTTTCGGGTTTCAAATTCACAAGTGAAGGAACTCTCGTCAATAGAATCCAAAGACAATTTTTTCCTAATTATTTCCAAACACTTTGCTGGCTCTAAAATATTTTTGTTCATTTTGCAATTAATGGTGATAGTCGTGTGGATATTGAAAGTATTTTTTTATTATTTTTTTTGTAGTTACACTTTTATTTCAGAAATATACGCACAAGAAAAGAATCAAAAGGACACTGAGATTGGGAGAAAATATAAAATATTTATATGCTTCTTTCCCTCTCTGATTCATCTCAGAACAAAATTAAGCATGTCATTTCGATGCTAATTATATTCCGATTTTATTTTTGTTAGTTTCCTGGTTTGAAATCGAATTGATCGAAACATAAAATTTAAATTCTCCTTGACTTTTAATTTCAATTATAAAAAATAAAAAATATGTTTTAGCAGCAAGTATCAATTCCCCATCGAAGATTCAACGTTGCAGTTGCTCAAACCAATTTTAAAAATGAAAAAAAGAACTGTCTTTCTTACATGTAAAATTATTTCAAATTTTGTTTTAAACATAATTAAATTGAATTTAAAAAAAACAACGTGACATAATAATTATTATTTATCTAAAAATTAAAGTAATACTTCTAGTGTGGATTCATTGAATTATTTACTTTGGATATAGAAATCAGAGTATACTTTTTTGTACGTTTTTTATTCTTGATGCAGGTTATGAATTTTTTCATAATTTATTATGATAATAAATATTTTATTTTCATTATAACATTATTTTCATTATAAAATATAAATCTTTCAGAAAAGAAAGATTTCTTAGCAAAATGGTATTCCTACTAGAACATCAGACGAATTTTTGAATCAAAAAGATATTTCGAAAAAAATAGTTAAATTTTCTGTAAAAAATATTAGTTGACTGTTCACGATAAAAATATTAATTTTTAAACAAGAAATAAGTTTCCACAAAAAATATTGAGTTTTCAATCCAAAAAGACGAATTTTTAACCAAAAAAGATAACTAACAAAATTCTTGAATTCACCAACAAATAGCTGCATTTTTATCGAAACAGCTTAAATTTCTCTTAAAACAGATGAATTTTTAATTAGGAAGAAAATGGTTGAATTTTCAACCAACAAAGATTCCAGTTGACTTTTCAAGATCAAAAAGTTAATTTTTTTACAAAAATTAAGTAACTGTTCGGTTAAACACTCAATAATTTTGTTGAAAAGCCATACTTTTTGGTTGAAAATTCTGCTGTTCTGTTGAAAATTTAAATATTTCGTAGAAAATTCGCTTTTGATTTATTTGATATTTTGGTGTTCTAAAAGAAATGAAATATTTTCTGGTTGAAATTTCAACTTTTTAAAGAAAAATTTGTCGTTTTTCATGAAAAATTAATCTATTTTAGAAAAAACTTTCAAATAAAGAGATTAATTTTCAACTAAAAATAAAAATCTTTAAAAAAAAGATTTTTTAGCAAAGTGATTCAACCAAATCTTTTAAACAAAATAGTTGAATAATCCAGCAAAGAATAATATTTTTTTTACCAAAAAGTTGCACTTTCATAAAAAAATGAAATTTTTACTAAAACAAATTAATTTACAAATCAAAAAGATAAATTTTCAAAAAAAATAGTTGAATTTTTTGTTTCGAAAGATTTCAGTTCACTTCACAACCAAAATATGAATTTTTAAACAGGAAATAAGTTTCTACGACAAAAATTGAATTTGTAATCCCAAAAGACGATTTTTTAGCCAAAGGATGATGTTTTGACACAGTTATTGAATTCTATACCAAATAGTGGCATTTTTACCCAAAAATATGAAATTTCGCTTAAAAAAGATGAATGTTTATTTAGAAAAAAAATTAAAAACAATAGTTGATTTTTCATTCGAAAAGTTTCTACGAAAAAATTTAATTTTCAATACAAAACGACGATTGTTTTCAAACAGAAATATGTATTTTTAACAAAATAGTTATTTAACTCTCTACCATATAGTGGAATTTTTATCCAAGAAAGATGAATTTTCTTGAAATTTTTTTTTAATTAAAAATTTACTAGTTTGTTTAAAGTCAAACTACATCGTTCAAAATTTATTTATTTTTTTTATTCAAGGCTTCTGCCATTGTTTGTAAATTTAACTCTTTAGTGGAAAAGCATTTTTCTGGTAGAAAATTAATTTTTTAACTAAGCATTTAATTAACTTTACATTTTTTTAAAGATTGATCTTTTTGATTTTGGAAAATTTTCCTTTTTTGGTAAAAAAGCAATTTTCTTGGTTTGAAATTTCATTTTTGGTGACTAAAAATGCAAGAATTTCGTGGGAAATTAATTTTTTGCTCAATTCGTATTTTTTGTTGAAAATTCAATTTTTGTAGGAAAGATTCGTCTTTTGGCTTAAAGTTTCAATTATTTAGAAAAACTTTTATATCTTTTTTGATTGAAAGTCTTTATTTGCTAAAAATTTGTTTTAACAAAAAATAAATTTCTAAAAATAAAATAAATTTCCAATTCTAAGGGCCGAATTTTTTTAAATCAGAAATGATGAAAATATAAAAAAATAGTTGAATTTTCTATCAAAAAGTTTCTTTTTTAATTTGATCGAGAAAAGATCAAATTTGTACTATATCAAATGAATTTTTAATCAAAAACGACACTTTTTTAAAAGTTGAACTCACACCTAGAAAATATTCAATCTTTTTACAAGACCAAAATATAAATTTTCAACAAAAAGTAAATTTACTATGAAATATTTAAATTTGCAACAAAACAGTGGAATTTTTAACTAAAAAGTATGTCTTTTCAACACCAAATTTCAACCAAACTTCAAAACCCAACACAACCAAATTTCTCTTAAAAGAACTGAACTTTTAATTAAAAATATTTTTTTTCAACGTGAATTTTCTCCCAGAAAAGATTTCAGTTCTCTTTTCAACACCAAAATATGAAATTTAAACAAAAAGTAAATAGTTTTCATCAAAAAAAAATTTCAGTTGACTTTTCAGCAATAAAATATTAATTTTAAATAAAAGTTTAATATTCTGCAAAAAGATCTACATTTTCAACAAAAAAACGAATTCTTGACAACACAATTGAATTTGCAACCAAAAACGGTTTCTATTGAAAAAAATTGTTAAATCTTGTACCAAATGATATAATTTATAACCAAAAAGATATCCTTTAGGAGAAAGTTTTTTCGAATTTCCAAAAATTACGTTCATGAGTGAAGGACACTCTCTCTCCTTCTGAAACAAATCGTACGAAAATATCTCGACCCCCCCCCCCCCCCCCCCCCCCCCCCCCCCCCCGCCCTGACCTGTTACGTAATTTAAGTACGGTCCCTAAGGAAACTAGTATTTTACAGTTTAAATAAAAACGCTATTTTTTTAATTACCATTGCTTTTTGAAATTTTTTTCTCTAGATTCGACCCGGGAATTGACTGGCCCTGATCATCTGTCCCAAAAAAAAATTTGATCAACCAATTTTTTTGGATATATTTTGATAAAGTTAGATGGTGTTAATAAATAGAAAATAAGAAATGGATACTATTAAAGGAAGTATTTTTGTCATGTCACCTTGACTGTCTGGTTGGGTCCAAGATTAGAGCAGAACATCTGGTCAGTGCCAGAAGATTCTTCCACACAAGAAACTTCAGAATTGGTTTTTCTGTCACTTTTTATTTAATCCGGTAACTCTAAAGGATCATAACTCGGGCAGATGAAATAAGAATCACGGAAATAAAAAAGTAATGTTCAATAAATTAATTATGCTAAGTCTAAGTTAATATCCGAACAAAATTAGGGTAAGATTTATTTCTGAAGACCACGTGTTGCCTCCAGAAGGGGAAAGCCTAATGCTAACAGATGTTGAGCATCCGCGAAGGAAGGGTTGAAGGGAGCCAATAGAGGGTGGTTGAAGATCTATGCTCTAATAATCGAAGAAAAAAAAGTGTCCAATGAAAGAAATTTACTGCCTGTACTAATTAAGGAAGGGCGCTTGTGACCAACCAGTCTTCTTTTTTTCCTTCAGCCTCAACCCTTTAGTAGACCATCCCGCTGGAAGGATTAATTAATTCAGAATATATCAATTAAGAATAAGATTTACTCTTCCGCATGGACTCCCTTCTCTTCCTCTTCTTGGCACCTTTTCTTTCTATTTTTCCTGCTTTTATCTTTCTCTTTTCTTCACTGGGTTGTTCTTTTTATTGTAAATTGGACGTGAAAAATGACGCCTTGATTAATCTGGCGGATAATTTAAAAACGAAGGGGTTGCTGTCGACGAAAGAAAGGCACTGTCCTGGATAAAAATTCAAGACGCGAAATTACCAATCAGCGAAGAAGCGCTAGGGATGGATGAGGATGTCGGAGTTCGGTGCGTAACAGAGTTAAAAAATTATCCCTTCGAGAATTTCATTGGTTCGCTTAAACGCGCAATGTTAAGAGTGTCGATTTAAATTTTATATAAGGACGGTTCGCCTTCGATCAAATTTAATGAGGCGGAATAAATTGGAATATTTTTGTACTCGATTTTTAAGAGGTTCTTACTCTAAATTCCAATCTGTGAAGTGTGGAACATTTTTTTCAAAATTAAAGTTTCAATCTACCACATCTACGCTGAAAAAAATTATTAGTTGGGCCAACTATTTAGTTTGTAAGATATGGCACTAATATTTTGTTAGTTGGGACAACCATTTACTTAGATGCTGGTACTAACTGAATAGTCGGTGCAACTAATGGGATTGTTGTACTAACTAATAAAATAGCAGTAGCATATCTTACTAACTAAATAGTTGACTCAACTATCCATTCTTTTTAGTGTTAATTATCAGTTCTTTCTGTGATTTTTATTTCGACATAATGAATATTGAATAGAACACTTTATATTCCTAATATTTCAAGTCAAAATCTACTGAATTTTTCAAAAAATAGTTGCATTTTCAGACGAAGAGGATTTTGTGCCAAAAAGAGATGATTTTTTATTTTAAAAAAACTAATTTAAAAAAATCTTTGTTAGCAAACAGTTGAATTAATAAATAAGACGTTGAACTTTAAAGAAGAATAAATAAATTTTTAACAGAATAGTTAAACTTTCAATCAAAAAGTAGAATTTTCAAGCCAAAAAGATGAATATTTAACAAAAATTTATTTTTTATACAAATTTGGAATCAACAACCATTTAGTTGAACTTTGAAGCACAATAGAATAATTTTAAAACAAAATAGTTGAACGCTTACCTAAAACTTGAAATTTCTAAGCAAAAAGATGAATTTTTCAGAAGAAAGTTGAAGTTTCTGTAAAAAAGTTCATTATTAACAAAGAAAGTCGAATTATCTATTATGAGAGATGAATTTTTTACCAGAATACGAGTTTTTAATTTGTTGAATTCAAAGAAAAAAGATTTTAAAAATATCAATTTGAAACCCAGTGGTAAAATTTTGAACCAAAAATATATATTATCGACTAAGCATGCATTTTTAACTGAAATGATGAATATTTAATAAAAAAATTTTTTTTTATTATTTGAAATTTCAACCCAAAAGATGAGTTTTCCACCAAAAAAGACACATTTTTACCAAAAAGTTGAATTTTTAACTCATAAAGGATAAATTGCCGAAAAAAAATTGAATAATTAAATTTCAAATTAAATGATAAATTTCTGAAGAAAAAACAGATTTTTAGAAAAATTTAAATTTCTAATCAAAATTATGTATTTTTGACCAAGAAGATTTAAGTGCTTAGAAAAACGACTTTTTAACAAAATACATCAATTAAAAGAAAGTTTTCAACAAGCCGAACTAAACCAAAGAGACGAATCTTTAGCTACAATACTCAATATTTAAAAACAAAAATAATTTTCAAACAAATATAAACATTTTGAAATCAAAGGATGAATTTTCTACCCAAATAGATGCATATTTGAAATCTTTGTTAAATCATTAGGAAACTATTGAAATCTGTGTGAAATATTTTAGATCTATATCAAATCTTTGTGAAATGATAGAATCCTTGGTGAAATCTTTGGAATCTAGCTGAAAACTTTGCAACATATTTAAAATCATTGTAAAATTTTTGAAATCTTTGAAAAAATTATAGAAATCTTTGAGAAATCTTGGTAACATTTTCGCGATATCCCACAAAATCCTTGAGAAATATTTGAAATCATTTTTAAATCTTTGTGAAATCTTTGCGAAATATTTGAAATCATTGTAAAATCTTTGAAAGTTTTCTGAAATCATTGAAAAATTGCTAAAATCTTTGAGAAATATTTAATATCATTGCGGAATACTTGAAATCTTTGTGAAATAATTACGAAATTATTGAAATCTCAGTTAAATCTTTGAAATCTATCTGAAATCCTTGGGAAATATTTGAAATCATTGTGAAATCTTTGTAAAATCGATTGCGAATTCTCTAAAAGAACGTTTGCAAAATATTTGAAATCGTTGTCCAATCTTTTAAATCTATCTAAAAGCTTTGTGAAATCATTGAAATCTTTATGAAACAATAGTAATCTTTGCGAAATATTTTTAATCTATCTGAAATCCTTGCGATATATTTGAAATCATTGTGCAATTTTTGTAAAATCGTTTGCGAATTCTCTAAAAAAACATGTTTGTGAAATCATTGAAATGCTTGTGAAACAATAGTAGTTTCTGCGAAATCTTTGAAATCTATTTGAAATCCTTGCCAAATATTTGAAATCATTTGAAATCTTTGTAAAATCTTTTGCGAATTCTCTAAAAAAACCCTTTGCGAAATATTTGAAATCCTCATGGAAACATTAGGAAATTAATGAAATCTTTGATCAATCTTTGAAATCCATAGAAAATCTTTGTGAAATAATATAAGTGTTTGTGAAATTTTTGTTCAATCTTTGAAATCCATAGAAAATCTTTGTAAAATAATATAAGTGTTTGTGAAATCTTTGTTCAATCTTTGAAATCTATAGAAAATCTTTGCGAAATAATATAAGTGTTTGTGAAATCTTTCTTCAATCTTTG
>NC_046665.1:92655846-92660585 GCF_010883055.1 Belonocnema kinseyi
CTTCAATCATTGAAATCCATAGAAAATCTTTGTGAAATAATATAAGTGTTTGTGAAATCTTTGTTCAATCTTTGAAATCCATAGAAAATCTTTGTGAAATAAAATAAGTGTTTGTGAAATCTTTGTACAATCTTTGAAATCTACTTGAAATCTTTGTAAAGCAATAGTAGTTTTTTCGAAATCTTTAAAATATATCTGAAACCCTTGCGAAATATTTGAAATAATTCTGAAATCTTTGTAAAATCGTTTGCGAATTCTCTAAAAAAAAACGTTTGTGAAATCATTGAAATGCTTGTGAAACAATAGTAGTTTTTGCGAAATCTTTTTAATCTATTTGAAATCCTTGCGAAATATTTGAAATCCTTGCGAAATATTTGAAATTATTTGAAATCTTTGTAAAATCTTTTGCGAATTCTCTAAAAAAACCTTTACAAAATATTTGAAATCCTTGTGGAAACATTAGGAAATTAATGAAATTTTTTATCAATCTTTGAAATAATAGTTTTTTCAAAATCTTTGAAATATGTCTGAAATCCTTGCGAAATCTTTGAAATCATTGTGAAATTTTTTGTAAAATCTTTTAAAATTAGGGAATCATGAAAATCTTGTTTCAGCCTTTAAAAACCATTAAACAATTAAAATCTTTGTAAATTCTTTTAAAAATTTTTCGTATTACTTGAAATCCTTGTAAAATCTTTGAAATCTTTGGGAAATCATTAAAATTCTTGAGAAATAATAGAAGTCTTTGTGAAATCTTTCAAATCTATCTGAAATCAGAAATCCTTGCGAAATATTTGAAATCATTCTGAAATCTTTGTAAAATTGTTTTCTAAGTCTCTATAAAACCTTGCGAAATATTTTAAATCTGCGTGAAATCATTGAAATATTGTTTCAGTCTTTGAAATATGTCTGAAATCTTTGTGAAATAATAGATGTCTTTGTTAAATCTTTTAAATTTTTCTGAAATATTTATGAAATATTTGAAATCTTTGCGAAATATTTAAAGTAATTGTAAAATCTCTGAAAGCTTTGAAAAATCATTAAAATCTTTGTAAATTCTCGAAAAATTTTGGCGCAATATTTGAAATCATTGTAAAATCTATGAAATCTTTGGGAAACCATTACAATTCTTGAAAAATAGTAAGTCTTTGTGAAATCTTTGGAATCTAGTGGAAATCTTTCCGAAGTATTTGAAATCATTCTGAAATTTTCGGAATCTTTGAGAAATCATTGAAATCTTTAAAAATATTTGTGAATCCTCGAAAAATTATCTAGAGATTTTTGAGTTCATTGTGAAATTGATGAAATCTTTGGAAAATCATTGAAATCTTTGAGAACAAATAGAGGTCTTTGTGGAATCTTTCAAATCTATCTATACTCTGTAAAATATTTGAAATATTTGGGAAATCATTGAAATCTTTGTGAAATCTTTGTGAATTCTCTAAAAATCTTTGCAAAATAATTGAAATAATTGTAAAATCTTTGAAACATTTTGGAAATCGTTGAAATCTTTGAGAAATCTTTGCGAAATATTTGAAATCTTGGTGAAATCATTAGGAAATCATTGAAATCTTGTTTCAATCTTTGAAATCTATTTGAAATCTCTGTGCAATGATAGAGGTCTTTGTGAAATCTTTAAAATCTATCTGAAATCTTTGCGAAATATTTGAAATAATTATCTAAAAACCTTCGCGAAATTTTTGAAATCTTTGTGAAATCATTGAAATCTTTGCGAAATAATTGATTTTTTTAAATTCTCTAACAATCTTTGCAATCCTTGGAAAACACTGAAATCTTTGAAAATGATAGAAGTCTTTGTAAAAATCTTTAAAAATGATAAAAGTCTTTGTAAAATCTTTGAAATATATCAGAAAAATTTGCGAAATATTTGAAATCTTTGCGAAATATTTGAAACCTTCTCTGTGAAACTTTTTTGCGAATTTTTTAAAAACCTTTGCGAAATATTTTACATATTTTTGAAATATTCTGCAATATTTGTGAAATTATTGAAATCTGTATGAAATATTAGGAAATCTTTTACTAACCTTTGAAATCTACCTGCAATCTTTGTGAAACAGTAGAAGTCTTTGTGAAATCTTTAAAATGTATGTAAAATACTTGCGAAATATTTGAAATCATGGTGAAATCATTAGGAAATTATTGAAATCTTGTTTCAGTCTTTGAACTCTATCTGAAATCTTTGTGAAATAATAGAGGTCTTTGTGAAATTAATTGTAAAATCTTTGAAATCTTTGAAAAATCATTAAAATCATTGTAAAATCTTTGTAAATTCTCAAAAAAAATTTTGCGTAATATTTGAAATCATTGTAAAATCTATGAAATCTTTCGGAAACCATTACAATTCTTGAGAAATAGTAAAACTCTTTGTGAAATCTTTGAAATCTATTGGAAATCTTTCCGAAGTATTTGAAATCATTCTGAAATTTTGAGGAAATCATTTAAATCTTTGAAAATATTTGTGACTCCTCGAAAAATCCTCTAGAGATTTTTAAATTCATTGTGAAATCTATGAAATCTTTGGGAAATCATTGAAATCTTTGTAAAATCTTTGTGAATTCTCTAAAAATCTTTGCAAAATATTTGAAATCATTGTAAAGTCTTTGAAATATTTTGGAAATCATTGAAATCTTTGAGAAATCTTTGTGAAATCTTTAAAAACCTTTGCGAAATATTTGAAATCTAGGTGAAATCATTAGGAAAACATTGAAATCTTGTTTCAATCTTTGAAATCAATCTGAAATCTCTGTGAAATAAAAGAGGTTTTTGTGAAATCTTTAAAATATGTCTGAAATCTTTGCGAAATATTCGAAGTAATTGTAAAATCTTTGAAATCTTTGGAAATTCATTCAAATAATTTTGAAATCTGTGTAAAATCTTTGCTAAATACTTAAAATCATTGTAGAGTCTTTCAAATGTTTCAGAAATTATTAGAATCTTAATGAATTCTTAGTAATATCTTCCAAAATTATCTAAAACCCTTCGCAAAATTTTTGAAATCTTTGTGAAATCATTGAAATCTTTGAGAAATAATTGTTTTTTTTTAATTCTCTAACAATCTTTGCAATCTTTGGAAAACACTGAAATCTTTGAAAATGATAGAAGTCTTTGTAAAATCTTTGAAATATATCAGAAAATTTTGCGAAATATTTGCAATAATTGTGAAATCTTTGAAAGGGTTGTGTCAACTGGGGAAGATCCAACCTTTTTCCACTTTTCTCTTTATTAGAACACTAGACTAACATGCGCGCGCGCTTACTTTTGTATTCCTTTTTATCATTTACGCAATTTTCGAATTATACTTATTTTTATATTATTTATTATTATATTATTATTTGTTGAAAATTTGTACCAGTTCGTAATTGATTAATCAGTTTACAAACTATAAAAAAACAAACAATTATTTTCATCGATACATTAAAATAATTTCTACTTTATATTTTTATAGAAAATTAGAATTAGTAATAAAATTTTCAACTATTTTCAGAAACTTTTAAATATATTTTGGAAAGTTGAATTCAGATACTCATTTCACAAAATCACACAAACTTACAAAAATTACATAAATGAAATAAAGGAATTTAAGAAATAAATAAACTTTTATTATAAAAATTTATGTTACTCAATAGCACAAAATTAAAGTTCAATCTGTATGTAATTTAATATTTTAAATAAAATTATTCAGCTGATATTTAATTAATCACTTAATAAAATTAAACGCATTAACCAATTATGGTTATCAATTTAAAAAATAATATAACTGGAATAGGGGTATTTTTCATATAAATAAACTTTCACTATACAAATCATATGTAACATTCAATTATATAACCTTATAGTAAATAATCTATTTATGTTACTTAATCGAGAAAAATAATAAAATTCAATCTTATTTAATATTGAGAAAAATCAGCTAATAAGTAATTAATCAGTTCATAACATGAAAAGCATTAAAGGATTATTTTTAGTGAAGCATTCAATAATTATTATTCTCTGTTTTTCAGCAAATTTGAATTATGTATAAAATTTTAAACTATTCCAGAAAAAATAAAAATATATTCGCAAAAATTTTCGAAATTAGGATTCAGATGCTCATTTAGCATCGAAATACCTTACAAAAGTAATGTAACTGAAACAGAGATATTTTAAACATTCACAAACTTTTATTATACAAATTATGGTTAATATTAAATTACATTAACTTGAAATAACTAATAAATTTATCCTACTTAATTAAAAGAAATTAGCATTTAATCTTTATGTAATTTAATATTTTGAAAAAATTATTTTATTATTTTTTATTATTATTATTACACCATTAAGCCATTTTCCTTTCGGGGTAGGCGTGACTTACTCGGCAGGGGAAAGGGGTAGTGTGTGGAAGGGATAGAGACTTTTCAGATTGATTCAGAATTCTCGTGCTATTTAAGTAAATAACACGTTCGTTCCGCAACACTGCTCCGACCCAGGTTGCTGATCAATCTCTCTAGCAATCACCCCAAGCGAAGAACCTCACGAAGTCGTTATGTAAGGTTCCCCACTGGGGTCCATTAATAGCCAAGGTCTTTGTTTCAGGCGTCATTCATTCTACTGACACTCATTTTATTAACTATTTGCCACCATACTTTCCTGTCCTGGCATACTTTTCTAGCTTCTTTTATGTCCATGCATTTTTTCATGCAGGCTCTCGTATTTCTGTGACTTCTTATGTCTCTTCTAAG
>NC_046665.1:92660685-92661800 GCF_010883055.1 Belonocnema kinseyi
TAATCATTTCTACGTCTACTTATTTCCTCATTGCTAAGACCTGCGATGTTCAAAGTTTTCTTGTACGCTTCTCTTTTTGCTTTTTGGGCAGCCTGAATTTCAGCATTCCACCACGCATCACCAGACATTCTTTCTACAACTGCGGTACCACACACTTCGAACGTGCATCTAACAAGTATATCCCGTAACATTGTCCAGGCGCCCTCTAAATCTTTGTTTTTTATACGGTCTTCCCATGTTGTCGTATCTATGCTTTCGATTATCTTATTTTGGAAATCTATTCGCACATCCGGTTTCTGTAGGTTCTCAATTTTCATTCGCGTTTGTTTTGCTTTCTTGGGTCTCTTTTTTCTCCAACCCCGACCTAAGTTAATTTTTGAGATCAGAAGGTACTGATCAGTATTGCATTCAGGACCCCTCATGACCCTTGTATCTTTGACTAACTCTCTAAGTTTTTCAGCTGCAACAACAAAGTCAATTATACTGCGGCTATTTCCTTTAGACCAGGTGTACATGTGGATCATTTTATGCCTAAACCAAGTATTTGTAATAAACAGACCCCTTTCTAAACATAGACCAACTAATTTATCTCCGTTATAGTTTGTTCTTGGATCCCCAAAATTACCAAATACTCTTTCTGTATCCTGATTTTGGATGCCCACCCAACCGTTCATGTCTTCTAGTAGAATTATTCTTTCTCCATGTTCGCAGATGTTTATTGTGTCATTTAAAGTTTCCCAGAAGGCGTCTTTTACTTCTCTAGGATCACTATCAACCGGCGCGTAGCATGCTATAATAAATAGTCTTCTGATTCCTACTTTCATTCTAGCCCACAGCAGTCTGGGAGACACGAAGTCATGGTCTCCGAGATGCTGCTTTGCTCTTTCATTCAAAATGAGACCTACTCCTTGTTTACCATGTGATTCACAGTCTACTCCTGACCATATTTCAAATCCGCCTTTCAACACGCCGTTTTTTATGTCTTTAGTTCCGCATCCCTTTTTCTTTGTTTTGGGCACGCATAAAATATCTAGTTTCTTCACGTCCATAGTTTCACGCAATTCTTTTACCTTAAGATCATTTACTACCCTAGCATTCCAAACACCCAGTCTCCA
>NC_046665.1:92661900-92679634 GCF_010883055.1 Belonocnema kinseyi
GCGAGGGCGCATATTTTGAATAAAATATTTGTTATCATTCTCTTGAAATAAATGTGTTTTTTTCTTGAAAAAATACCGGTTTCATATGTATACACCTGGTAACTGCATATCGAAGCACAACTTTAAGAAAGTGCATTTATACCAAATTGAAAATTTTCTATTTTGATTTTTCTCCAACCAAGTATATAAGAGATCGCTCTCTTTCAAATTTGCCACGGAACTGTTAAGTAAAATACAAGATAATGTAGGGGTCGACTTACGAGTGCGTCATATCCGAGAGTCGTTAAAAATCGTCCTGTTTAAGATTCTTCGAAAACCCATAAATACACACACACACATATATATATATTGAAAGTCAAGAAAATTTCAATTCCAAATGTGCAGGATTGGAGAAATATAAAATGTAGATCCAGAAAAAGAATAAAAAAAAGACCAAAAAGACTAATTTTCCAGAAATATTCATATCCGAATCACAGCCAAAAACAGGTATTTTCGATAAAGCAGTTGAATTTTCAACAATATAGATAGATTTTCACTTGAGAAGAAAATGCCTAGCAACTAAAACAGATCAGTTTTCAATCAGACATTTGTACCGCCAATTAAAAAAATTGAATTTTCCACCGAATAAAAAGAATGTTCAAACGAGAAGGATGAATGTTGACAGAATTGTCGAATTTTGAAGAAAATGATTCAGTTTTGAGCCAGGCAGTATAATTTTTGACAAAAAGAAGAACCATTAACAACAAATTTCATTGTAGGCGTCGCGACTAGAAAGAATAAGTATAGGTAATAATTGAAAAATGTATCCATAACGTAAGAAGCATTAAACTATACATTTCATTTAGACATTGAAATCGTTTTTATGCTACTTTTTATTTTTAATTTTCACTTTTATTCAAATTTGATTTATCAGTAACCTTTTATACTAATTTCATAAAAAACCTAAAACACATTCACATATGAATCTAAAAATTCAATAGCAATAAGGATGTTTTAATATAAATAAACTTTTATTATGTAAATTATATCAAATATTCAATTACATAACCTTCAAATGATCAATCAATTAATGTTACCTGATTTTAAGAAACCAAATTTTAATCTTTGTTTATTTTAATATTGAAAAAAAATTATTCAGCTAATAACTAATTCAATATTTGAGAATATGAGAAGCATTTAACTATAACTTTCACTGAAGCATTCAAATAAACTTTACTTAATTTTTTTTCAAATTTGAGCGTTGATTTCTTGAAATTTGATTGATTAATAACATTTTAAACTAATTCCAGAAATCATAAGTTTTAATAGAATCAATTGACAGTTATTCAGTTGAAAAAATAAAAAGCATCAAGCAATCATTTTCATTGAATGATTCTAATCATTTTTACATTACATTTTCTCTGAATTTGAAACAGCATTTCTGTATATTTAATTTATCAATAACCTTTAAAATTAATTGTGAAAAAATGGAAATTATTTACTTATAATTTTGAAAATTATATTTAGGTACTCACTTTACTTCGCAAGCACCAGAAAAATTATATAATTGTAATACAGGTATTATTAAATGAATATAAATCTTAAACTGAATCTTTATTTAATTAAATATTGTTGTCAAAATTAATCAACTAATTGCATAGTTTAAAACATAACAATTCTCAAGCAAGTATTTTCATTGAAAAAATAAAATTATTCTAAATTTTATATATTTTTTTAAATTTGAATTTTAATTTCTGAATGCGTTTATTTTTTTTCAATTATTCTGAAAAATTGAAGTTCTAATAGAATTACTTCATAAATATTCAATCATTTCAAAACAAAAAAGCATTAAATTATTATTTCAATCGAAAATACAAATAATGTAAAGCTCTAAGACTTATTTTCATTGAGATTTAAATAATTGTCACGTTTAATATATTTTAAATTTGAATTTGTCTTCGTTTAACTTTAATTGATTATAAGCTTTTAAATGATTATAGAAAATATAAATTTTAGGGGAATATGTTAATAATTAATTATTGAGTAAAGACCTTAAAAATAATTTAATAATTATTTTCATTAAAATGTATGTACATATAATTTTAAAAATTGAATTTAGATACTCATTTTTCAACATTGAAAAAAATGATTGTAATTGAGATATTTTAAATAAATAAAACATTTTATTATAGAAATAATAGCCAATATTGAACTACATAACCTTAATGTAAATAATCAATTTATGTGACTTCATTGAAAACAATGTATATTCATTTTTTTAAAGAAAAAAAATGATTATTTTCATTGAAACATCAAGATAATTTTTACCCTCTATTTTGCTGAAAATTTGAAGTAATCATAATCTTTTAAAATAATTCTATAAGAACTTTAAACATATTGACATATAATTTTGAAGATGAAATTCAGATAATTATTACAACTAATCGAAGAAATTTTTTAAATTATGAAATTTGAATAAGGAAAAATATTGATAGAAATAAACTTTTTTCTACATAAATCATATCCCATATTGAATAACATAACCTCAAAGCAAATAATAAATTAATTTTCTTATTTAAGCAATATTAAACTTTAATGTTTATGTAATTTAATATTGTAAAAAAATTAATCAGTTAATAATAATTAAACAACCAATAAAATAAGAAGCATTAAATAAATGATTTCCATTGAATCATTCAAATAATTTTTATTTTACATTTTTTTTCTTAATTTGCACTTCCCTTTCTGTTACTTGGGTTTAGTAATTAAATAATAACTAGTTAATCAGTTTACAAGATAATAAAGCATCAAAGAATTAATTTCATTAAAAAATATATTTGATTCTTATTTTATATTTTACTTGAAACTCAAAATTGCATTTCTAAAAAATTGTATTTATTGTTTTAGTGTATTAACCCTTAAACGATACACTGGTGTGAATTCGCACCGTCGTTTTTGAAAAGTTGGTAGCATTTGATCATTGGCAGCTGTAAGGGATTATCCCCACCATGACAAATATGTCGAAACCTCAAGATTTCAGGCCCAAGTCCGGTTAGTTCCAGTTTCATTGATCTCTCCAAGATAAAAGGACCGGAAAATCGAATTGGTGCGAATCTGCACCTGTGTACCTTTTACGCGTGGTAAAAAGTGTTGCGAGCTGGAATTTCTAAATATTGTTCTCAAGTAAAGAAGTACATTCGTTTGTCGAATGTAAGTATGATTTTGTACATTTATTTGTTATTTATCGATTTTTCATGATAATTTTAAATACATTTCGCAAGAATGTGATTTTTTTCATCAGATGCATGGGAATTAAATTGAATAAAGTGTAAAGCATCAAATGCCAAAAATTTCGCGAATAGTAAGCATTTCTTATTGAAAAAAATCGAGAGAAATTATAAATACAAAGATTTGCATGTAATTGTTGTATTATTTTCATTTACCTGCCTTCATAACTGTAAATAATGCATTTGAAAATACGCCAACTTTGTTACCTACCGGGAAAAATACTAGATTCACATTCTCCGTATAAAAAATATTTTTTCACGATTGTGTGTTCCTTTAACTGCAAAATCTCGCAAAGTTTAATTAATTTGAATAAAATGTAAAGAAATGGCGAATTTTCTCCAAAAAGTGATTTTTTAAAAACTCCTCTTTATTTATAACAAATTACCATGGGGAAAATTAATGATTCACACGAAAAACATGTGTTCAACATTTTGCTAGTCTGAATCTTATTTTTTATATTCGAAGTAGAAAATGAAAATGCCAGATTCGCACCAGTGTACCTTTAGTAGGGGCCAGAAAGGAGTGTACCGTTTGAGGGTTAAAGGAGTTATAATCAAACTAAAAAAAAACACATAAATTGTACTTTATAATATAGAACTGTGGCGGCGCTGCTTGGAAAAAATGTTAGACAAAAACAATAACAAACACAATCTAAAACAGAATGCGTGTTATGGGTCCATTGACCACTGATTACCGATATTTAAAACGCATAAATTCTAGTTTATAATATAAAACCGAGGTGGATCGCGAACTTGGAGAATTTTGACATTAAGGGCGTGTGATACAGCTAAATACCTATATTACCGACCTCACTTTTTCAGTTCACTTAATGTTTTTTTGAACCTAAGAACTTTTTTTGTAAATAAAATATCGAGCTGAAACTTTGGAAAATGTATTAGAGTTCAATAAAGTACGTCTGGGTACTGCATTTTGGTAGAAACTTCTCTGAAAATTATTTCATCTTTTTTCTGAACCTCGACATTCTTTGAATTCATGAACTCACCTTGAACTCCTGAAGGTCAACTGACACAGGATTCGGATTCAGCGTGCTCAAAAACCTACATTTGAATTTTTCAGACTTTTCGAGCCTTTTTTCCGAATTTGACCTTCAAATTACCTCAGATGACCTTCAGATAAGCCGATATGATCAAGTCATTCTTGGATTTGTATTCAGCGACCCTCAAAACATATATATAAATTTTTACAAATTTTTTTGAGGTTATTTTGTTGGTTTGACCTTCAAATGACCTTGATCTTTAAATAATGAAGGTCAAACGACATTTTTTCAGCAATATTTTCTTTATTTGACCTTGAAAGCGATCTGATCTGAAAAAAAAAACCGACAAACGATTCGGAATCAGCGACCCAAAAACCATAGAACCCCAAAGGTCACCTCCGTGGTCTTTGAATTTTTTTGTGAGCCTCTGTAATAAAAGATGTAAATAAATTTCAACTACTACTTCAATCGGAATTGATAGTTGGAATATTTTTTTTTACATCTTTTATTATTAAGATTTGTACTTAAACGTAGTTTTCTTTCGGCTCTTGCATTTCTTAAAGTTTGAGACCGATATTTTATGTACAAAAAAAGTTCGAACGTTCAAAAATGTCAAGGTTCAGAAAAAATATAAAATAATTTTCAGTGAAGTTCCTACCAAAATGCATTACCTAAACGTACCTTAGTATACTCAAATAAATTTTCCAAAGTTTCAGCTCGATATTCTATTCACAAAAAAAGTTCTTAGGTTTAAAAAAACAGTCAGTGAACTGATAAAGTGAGGTCGGTAATATAGGTATTTAGCTGTGTCACATGCCCTTAATGGAGAATAGACTCTAGTAATAGAAGCAGTGCTCGTAACGAGTGCTCCGAACTCTGCTACGCATGCGTCGCGCTCGGTCTCTGATTCGTTGCTGTTCGCGCGAAATTTGAAATGCTAAAAAATAACATTTTTATTGTTAAACATTTTTATTGAAAAACAAGATTTCCAATAAATTTTAATATTTTAATAAACTTTAAATAACAACATTTTCGAAAAATAAAAAATATGCAAGAAAAATACAAGTGAGTACCAAAGGATATTTTTTATTTACGAAGTATGCACTTAATACATTTTATTTTTAATCAAGATTTATTAATATCGGTCTGGTAAACATTTATATAATTTAAAATGACATTAATCATAATAAACAATAAAAATGTTATTTTTTTAGCATTTCAAATTGCGCGTGAACAGCAACGAATCAGAGACCGAGTTCGACGCATGCGTAAAAGAGTTCCAAGCACTCGTTACGAGAACTGAATAGAAGTAGAAACAATATAGTCGATTCCTACTATACAATATTACTACCAAGGTGGGGTTTACCACTTTTCATATGAAGGAATGCCATCATCAACATCATTTTGATATCAAGCAACAGATCTATTAAATCGCTCCCTCTTTTCAAAAACCAGAAATATCCTTATTATTAAATTTTGATATACCTTACAAAAATGAAGTAGTCAGATAATTTTTTTATCTATTTTTTTCATCTTCACGAATGGTCTGCAAGGTAGAATTCCAGGGAGATTCTTCTAAGAGAAGAAAATATTAGGACTCGTCGAATGCACAAAAAGTGAAGACTAGGTCCTCTATAATTGGATCGATCGCCTGCTCGTGAATCGATACGGTTCTAGCTATCACTTTTTAGGCCTTGCGAACTAATGCTGGCGATTCATTACTGTTGGAAGACATATAATTCTCCAGAGACCTCGAGGTGAGTGGTAGAAGAGGTGACACGTGTGTTCAGAGTGTGTGTCTACTGATCTTTGCCGACTGCATCTTGGTCGGTAAAGTCTCGTTAAAGACTCGAGTGGGATCTTTCGTCGATTGCTTGGCGGACGCAACAAGCAAGAACTTAATTTCTCTCTTGGAACGCTACTGTATCGGTCCGATCGTACAGATGGGTTGCATTTTCTCCAAATTTCTCTTCTCCGCATTTTTTGGTAAAAGCTTCTTCAAAAAAATTTTTTTTCTGAACCTAAGTCTTCTCAGGGATCATACATAAACTACGTTACCAATTTTGGACAAAAACTTCGTTTAAAAGAATTTGTTGAAGAACTCTAAAATTTCTTGTGTCAAGATCCAACTTTCTTCTAACTTTATGTAGAATGTAAAAATTTCTCAAAGTTCTCACGACAAAAAATGTTGCAAATTATCCTCATGACATTTTTGACTTCGATAAAAATTAAAAAAAGTTATATGATTTTCAACATTTTGAAAATTTGTAAGAAAAAGAAAAGACATTTTTTTAATAGGTTTAGAAAATATCAATCCAAATTCCTACTAGATATAACATATATGTAATTCGAAACTATTTTTATTAAATTTCTTAATTGGACAAAAATAAAAAATTTTCGTTTAATGGAATATCGAACTAGTTTGTTAAAAATTTCTCTTTCATTTTGGTGCAAATTAATTTTTTAATCAAACATTTAATTATTTCATTTTTGATTGCAAATTTACCGTTTTTAGTTGAAACTTCAACTACTTGGTTAAAGGTTGAACTACTTTATTAAAAATTCAATTTTTTCTAATTGATGATTATTGATTTTAGTTGCAGATCATTTGGTTGAGAATTGAACTGTTTTGGGCAAAATCAGTCTTTTTTGTTGTTTAAAAACTTTTTTTAACTGTAAATTTAATATTATTTTTGCTGATAATTTGTATTTCTTCTTTGAAAGTTCAAGTATTTTGTTGAAATTTTGGTATTTTTTGTTGTTAAAAATTAACATGTTTGGTGAAAATTGGTCGTTTAGTTGAAAACTGAAATACATATTCTTTGAATTTGTTTTTCTTTTTGGTGAAAATTATTTTTTTAAAGTAAAAATTGAAATATTTCATTTTCGATTGCAAATGTGTATTCTTATATAAAAAATTTAACTTTTGGGTTACAAATTGATGTATTTTGTTAAAAATTCGTCTTGTCTGGTAAAAAATTAATCTTTTCGGTTAAAACTTCAATTAATTTGTTAAAAATCGTCCACTTTTTGTTAACATTTTATCTTTTAAATTTGACTATTTCACTATTTCAGTTACAGATCCATTATTTCAGTTGAACATTTATTTTTTTGATTGAAAGTTTAATTTCCTACTGAAAATTCATTGTTTTTTGGGTAATAAATCAATTTTTCAATTCCAAATGTAAGTATTCCATTTATTGTTAAATATTTATCTTTTTAAGATAAAAATGCAACTAATCCATTAAAAATTGATCATTTATGTTTCAACTTTTTTTTTTAATAGTCTTTTTCTGTAGAAAATTACTCATCTCGATTACAAATTTATGTTCTTGTTTTTAAATCTAAATATTTGGTAAAAAATTAATCTACTTTGTAGAAACAAAAAAGTGTTGTAACATTTTTTAAAATGAAAATTAAACTATTTTGTTGACAAAAAATTCTGTTCAAAAATACGGAAACTTAGAAAATTTAACTTTTTTATTTAAAAAATTTGTTTTTATTGATAGATAATTCATCTTGTTGTTCATAAAGTCGTTTTTTATGTTGAAATTTATGCTGAATTATGTTTCAAGATTGAACTGTTTTGTTTAAAACTGAACAATTTTGTTCAAAACTATCATGTTTGATTGGAAACTCAAATGTTTTCTTGAAAATTCATCTTTTTGGTTGGTGACTGAACTACATTGTTAAAATTTTCTATTTTTTTGTTGACTTGAAATATTTTTTAAATTAAAATCTTGTTGTTTGAAAATTCATCTTTTTGGCTCCAAATTCAACAATGGGGTTTTAAAATTGAACTCATTTTTTAAAAATTAAAAAAATTTCTTTCTTTCCTAAAAATTTAAATTTTTAAATTTCATTGAAAATTTGTCTTTTTCGTAGTAAATTAAACTTTTTGTTTAAAAAATTGACCTTTATAGATGAGAAATCAACCGTTTTTTTTAATTCATCCTTTTCAGTTGAAATTTTAACTTGCAACGAAAGAATTGAATTAGTTACATTTTTGACCAAAAAGATTGATTTTCTACCGAAAAAACGGATTTTTAATAAAATTCAAGATTTCTCAACCAAAAAGTTGAATTTTCAGCTAAAAAAGATGAATTTTTAAACAGGAATATTAATTTACTACCAAAGAAGAAGAAATTTAAATTAAATTCGTGAATTCTCAGTCACAAAGTTAAATTTTTAAGAAATAATTTCTTTGAGTTTTTAAGAAAGTTCAAGTTTAAAATCCAGTTGTTAAATTTTTAACCCAAAAGATGAATTTTTAGATAAAATGAGTAATTTTCCGTTGAAAACATTTTTTTTATATCCCTACCAAAAACTTGAATTTACACCTTAAAAGGATGAATTTCTAAAAACAAAATGATTAATTTTGAAACAAAAGAATAATTTTCATCTAAAAAGATTGATTTTCTACCTAAAAAAATTTTTTAACAAATTTGAAGAGTTCTGAAATGAAAATGTTTGATTTTCAACTACAAAAGATGAATTTTTAAACAAAGAGACTAATTTTCTACATGAAAAATGTTTTTCAACAAAATTTGAGAAATCGCAACCAAAAATTTAAATTTTCAAACAAACCTGAAATAGTCTAATTTTCAGTTACCAAGATAAATTTTCAACCAAAAAAAGTAATAATTTTCAACCAAATAGTTCAATTAAATGTTTTTTTTTTTGTAAAATGATGGATTATTAAGCAACAAAATAAATGTTCAACAAAGTAGTTCTATTTTCAACTTAATAATTAAATTCTCAACCAAAGCAGATCATTTTTCAACCCAAGAAGATCAAAAACTATCCTAGTTTTTGATCTTCTTGGGTTGAAAAATGATCTGTTTTGGTTGAGAATTTAACAACTATTTATTTGAAAATGGAACTGCTTTGTTCAAAATTTATTTTATCGCTCAATAATTCATCATTTTAGTTGACATTTATTCAATTGAAATAATTAGTTGAAAATTCTTATTTTTTTTGCAAATTAACTTTGTTTACTAAAAATTGAACTATTGCATGTTTATTTAAAATGTTATCTTCCTTAGTTGATAATAGAACAATTTAGTTCAAAATTCAGGTATTCTGTTAAAATTTCTTCTTTTTGGCAAACCATTGATCTTCTTGACGAGTCAATTCACATTTTTGTTTAAAATTTAACTACTAAGTTAAAAGCATAAATAGTTTTAAAAAATTCATTTTGTTGATTAATATTTATGATTTCAATTAAGCACCATTATTTTTGTTTAAGATTTAATCATTTTGTTAAAAATGGTTTTTTTATATATTTTTTTTCAACACAAAATTTAACTATATTCCATGTTTGGTTGAAAATAAATGTTCTCCAGTTAAAAATTCAACTATTTGGTTAATTAATTCATGTATACTTTTGTTAAAAATGTATTTATATTGTTAGAAATTAATCTTTTCAATTATAAAATTATTATTATATTGTTTAACTGAATGATTACCTACTGCATCTTTGTCGAAAATCTATATTTTTTGGTAGAAATTAAATCTTCTACGTCAAAAAGTCATCCGTTTGGTTCAAAATTTAACCATTTCGTTTAAATGTATTTCATTAACTTGAAAACTGATTTGTTTAATAGAAATTAAATGTTCTATTTCTTATTAAAAATACAATTCCTTGGCTGAAAATTCGTTTTCTTATAGTTTAAAATCCATTTTCTAAACTGAGAATTAAAATATCTAGATTTTAGTTCAAATTTTATCGTCTTTAGTTAAAATTTGATGTGTTATGTTTAAAATATTTCTTTTTTGTAGAAAAGTCATCTTCGGGTTGAAAATCCCACTATTTGGTTACAAATTTATTTTTGAAATATATATCGTTTTAGTTAAAACTTTTTTCTTTTGTTGAAAATGTAACTATTGTGTTGACATTTTTTAATTTTTAGTTAAAAATTAATTTATTTTATTTTATATAAAATATAATTATTCCAATTTTGCTTGGAAATTTGACTTTTTAATTTAAAATGCACTATTTTTGTTTAGAAATCGTCTTTTTCTATTAAAAAATTCAATTATTTTGGCATAAAATTTATGATTTCAAGTTGAAAATTAAATTATTTTTCAATCAATAAATTTGAGCCCAAGCTCAACTTTTCTGCAAGAAATGTAATTTTTTTACTGCAAAATCCACAATTTTAAATAGGTCTGCTTTGGTTCAGAATTAAACAATTTGTTGAAAATTTCTATTTTTTCACTTAATAGGATTTTTAAAATTAAGAATTGAAATATTGTCTGTAAGAAATATCATTTACAACCAATTTCGTTGAGAATTTCATTTTTTCAAATTCCTCGCTTCTTGGTTGAAAATTAATTATTTTAGCGTTTCTTAATTGATTTATCAATCGTAAAAATCTAAAAAATGAACCGAATTTGTTAAGGAGCGTTTAAAAAAAATGGTTACTAATACAATTTTAAAATTAACTTTTTTCAATCTAAGTTCGTAAGACTCGCGTTTAACATTGAGAAATCGGGACTATCACTTCTTAAATGGGACTTTAAAAAACCAACTGAATCATTTTGCTATTATTTCACACCTAAAAAAAATAATAAGAAGAAGAATGGTAAAAAATTAAATTTTTTAATGTTAAAATGTTTAGATATTTTTCTGTGAATTTTAAGTACATGTTTTTAAATATATTTAAAAGTAAAAATAGATTAATAAACTATGAACTGAAAACTCGAGGAGGTCCCAATATTAGCCTTTCGGGAAATTATTTAAATTTAAAGGCTAAGGTTGCAAATCCAAAATCACCAGATAAGATACACCTTTAAATTTTTTTGTGAAAGTTCCACCAACTGTGAATTTCTTTACAATTTATCAAAAGATAGCCTCTGCTGCAAAAGATAAATTTGAGTTTCCTGACTTTGATCATTGCATGGTCGTTGCAAAAAATCTTGAATGGTTCCATGCCCAATCTATAATTTTTGAAGAAGAATGTAAAACGTCAATAACAGAATTTTTTCAAGAAGAGAAAATTATGATCAATATGAATTATGCATCTATGCAAAATTACTTAGATGCCTTAACAAAAAATATAATGCCTATAACTGATTTAATGCAAGGATTGAATGAAAAAAAAGAAAAATACAAAAAAAAATTATGACCATAGCTTCTGTTTTTTATGAAAAAACAGCACCTTCTGGAAAAAAAGAAAAAGTTTTGTGCCATTTTGATTTGTGGACATGCAATATTCTTGAAAAACCCTATTAAACAAAACAAGAATCCAACGACCAAATTTGGAAGACAACGAATAAACCAAAACCAAATATTCTGTTGTAATCTAAAAACAACAACAATAAAAAAACAAAACAAAAATTAAATAAAATTTTCGGAAACCAAATCGCCAACCACATCCCCTTGTGGGGATGTGGTTGGCTGTCTTCTCATTTTTCTTTCCTCTTTTTTATTTTATTTTTTGTTTCGAAAATTTTATTTAATTTTTTTTTGTTTTTTTGTTTTTTTGTTTTTTTTTTCAGATTACAATAGGATTTTTGGTTTTGGTTTATTTGTTGTGTTCCAAATTTGGTCTTTGGATTCTTGTTTTGTTTAACAGGATTTTGCATCAATTTGATTATTGAAAGGTAAATGAGATTTTTAATTTGGATTTTGGTCTAATTTAAATTTCGTAAATTTTGCAATATTCTTTTTAAACATGAAACAAACAGCAAACCAGATAAATGTTCTTTTATTGATTCTCAATGAGTGAGGTAGGTTTAAAAATTAATTATGTTTATAATAATCAAAATATTACAATTTAATGATTAAATTATATTGTCTACAGATATGGACAACCAGCTTTTGACATTTTATTTTATCTCTATACGACTACGACTAGTGAATTTTGCAAGAAAAATTCTTAAAAATGGTCCAAGTTGTATTATGAAACACTCTCTGGATTTTTGATGAAGGCTAAAATTGACGTATCCACTATTTTTTCATGGAAAAAGTTTTATCAGAAAAGGATGTTTGATTTATTTTTGGAAATTTTTACTCTTTTAACATGATTTTGAACATTAAATAAGAAATAAAATGTTCATAGGTAGCAAAATTTTTAACACAGTTAATTTATTGTGGGTATCACGTGTTCCAAGCAAATTGACAAGATTAGCAAGATGGTAAAACATTTCTCTATGATGTATTAATTATTTAATCGAAAAAAAATATTTAAAAACATTTATACAGTAAGGAATAATTAATTCAACTTTAGGAAGGATAACTTTTAAATATTTTTATTTGAAAAAGTGAATAATAATACAAATTTTAAATTTTGAATTTTTATTTTTTTTATTTCTATATCTTAAAAAAGAATTCACTTGAACAAAACAATTTGGGTAAGAAGGATTATATTGAGAAATGAAAACACTTTTTTTGAAGAAGCGAATTGCAATGAATAGAAGACACCCAATTCAAAAACAAAAGTTCTTTATTTTTTTAATTTTCAAAAAATCTTTACATCAACAAAAAACACTCACAAACAAATAACCGTATTTATTAATTAATTTACTTTTTTAATTTTCATATTTCCTAGAGAATCTCTTAACCAATGCTATTCATCATTCGCTAAAAGCTAGAAAATTAAAAAAGTTTGAGGAACTCTACAGTTCTGATAAATACGTAACATTTTGAAATCATTTTTGCATACATTTTTATTTTTTTAAACACGCATTCAATTAAAAAATGCGATATCTTGAACGTTTATTTCGTCTGTTAATGTCACTTTCGCCTAATCTAATCATAGTTCCTTCTGTTCAATAACAAGTCTAAAAAATTGTTTGAATTTATTGTTCAATATTACACCTAGCTTAGATATATGGTTCGTCAAAAATATAATGCCTGAAATGTATTTATTGCAAAAATAAAAAGAGCTTCTGATCTTTTGCAAAAATTGGCATCGTCTGGATACAAAAAACGGAAATATTGTGTGTTATTGTGTTTTGTAGATATGCAATTTACGTTTTAAATATGGTTCAGTAATTGTTTGATTTCTTTTGAAAATGTTTTTTTTCAGAAGGATTTCAGAAAATTAATAATATTTAATTTGGTAATTTGTTGTGGGTCTTGTGTGCTAGAAAGCAAGATGATGAAACTTTAATCTCAGACAAATTAGTCAGTTAACTGGAAAGAACGTATTCAAAGATATTTACGCTGAAAGTAGTAATCAATTTAATAACGTACAGGAAAGATACTTTTAAAATATTATTAATTATAAGAAAATTTTAAAATAACCTACAGCATGTTTTTAAATTCCTGGCAGATCTATGGTACAATAAATGTTTTTATATTATTGTAAAAATATGTAACATTAAATGATGAAAACGCTTCTTCAAGGAGCTAAAGGACACCTAAATGGCGTTTTTTATTCACTTTTTAAAATATTTTTGGAAAGAAAATTCGTCCCTTTGGAATTGAAATTTTTTTTTGCTAGAAAAATTATTTTTTCATAAGCCATCTTTCTTAGCTAAAAAATCAACTGACATCTGGAAAATCCATCCTTTTGGCTTAAAGATTCAACTATTTGTCTAAAAATGCAACAGCTGTGGTTAAAATTAATTTTTTTTCTTCAAAATTCGACCGTTTGTTTAAACATTTATCTTTGAATTTTGAAAATTCAACTAATTGTTTGAAAATTCAATTCTTTTGTTGAAAATTTATCTTTCTTTGTGCAAAATTCAGTTAGTTTATAAAAAAATGTATCTTTTCAAATGAAAATTTAACTATAATATTATAGGTTAATTTTCTTGTTTCAAAATTAATTTTTCAATTGAAAATTGAAATATTCCTTTTTCAATTTAAAATTTACCTTTTTTAGTTGAAAATTGAAATAATTGTTTGATAGTTGAACTATTTTGTAAAAAATGCATTTCTTCTAGTTGAAGATTATGGATTATAGTTGAAAACCATTTGGTTACAAAATTATCTGTATTGGGAAAAATTCGTTTTTTTATAGTTTAAAAGTTTATTTTTTTCACTCATTGTGTTTAAATTTAGTTTTTTTTGTATACAATTAACATTCTTGCTTAAAAATTAATCGTTTGGTTGGAAACTCTAATATTTTGTTAAAAATTTGCTTTTTTTGGTGAAAAATAATTTTGTTAACTGAATATTTAACTATTTAACTAATTGGTTAAAAATTCTGTATTTTGTTAAAAATTCATCTTGTTTGGTAGAAAACTAATCTTCTTGGTCAAATATTCAAATATTTTGTTAAAAAATCATTCACTTTTGGTTAAAAGTTTATTTTTTAAATTTGAATGTTCCAGTTGAAGATTCTTCATTTCACTTGATAATTATTATTTTTTTATTTAAAGTTTAACTTTTTTTTGAAAATTTTCTGTCTTTTTTTTTAAATTTTTAATTGGAAATTTAAGTATTTCATTGTCTGTGAAATATTTATTTTTCTTGATTGAAAATGCAACTATTCAATTTTTAATTGAAAATTGATATTTTTTTATTTAAAACTTTAACTTGGTTGAAAGTTGAGTTACTTTATTAAAAATTGAACTATTTAGTTGAAAATTGTTTTTTTTTTTGGTGAAAATTATTTTTTTAAACTAAAAACTAAACTATTTCATTCTCAATTACAAGTTATTTATCTTCTTCAGTAAAGAATTTAAATATTAGGTAAAAATGTATGTATTTCGTTAAAAAAATCGTCTTGTTTGGTAGAATATTCTTCTTCTTGACTAAAAATTTAACTTTTTTGTCAAAAAATTATTTATTTTTTGTTAAAAGTTTATTTTTTAAATTTGCATATTCCAGCTTAAGATTTGTCATTTCAGTTGAAAAAGTTTTTTTTTAATTGAAAGTTTGACTTCAAGTTAAACTTTTATTTATGAACATTTTTTTTCTCATTGACCGTTTAAATATTTGAGATTTCATTTTTAAGGTTGAAAATTCTACTGCTTAGTTGGAAATTGGTGATTTTTTTTTAAATTCAATTATTTGGTGAAAAATTTATCTACTTTCTAGAAAACTAAAAAAATTAGAAAAATCTTATTTGTCTGATTGAAAATTCAACTATTTTTTTGAAAATTTGTCTTTTGTATTTAAACGTTGCACTAAGCAGTATGAAAATCCAACAATTGGGCCAAAAATTAATACGAATTAATAAAACTCTTTTGATCAAATGACCAATGTTTCCGGCATAAAATTAATCTCTTTATTTAAATATTTATGTTTTTAGTTCCAAATTCTACTTTTCAGTTGAAAATTCTGGAATTTTATTAATAATTTGACTTTTTTGGTATAAACTAATTTTTTGTTTAAAAATTCATCTTATTTAGTTGAAGCTCCAACTTCTGGGTTGAGAACTTTTAAATTGTTTTTAAAAATTCGTATTTTTTTAAATCAATTAATCTTTTGTTTTTGAAATTTTTCCTGGTTCAGGATTCTTGAAGTTGGTTAAAATGCTTCTTTTTTGTGTGGTAAATTTTTTTTTCAAAATTAATCTTTTTTAGTAGAAAATTCAACTTTTGGGTAGATAATTCTTAAATTTTATTGATAATTTGTATTTTTTGGTAGTAAATTAATCTTTCTGTTTGAAAATTCATCTTTGTTCTTAAAAATTCAGCAACTAGGTTTTAAAGTTGAACTACTTTCTTGAAAATTAAAGGATTTAAAGTTAAAGTCCTTTCTTAAAAATGCAATTTTTGGTTTAATGATTAAAAATTTTAGTTAAAAATTCATCTCTTTGGTTGGCAATTTGAACGTTCTGTTAAAAATTCCTATTTTTTTGGTGCAAGCAATGATTTTGTAATTGAAAATTTAACCATTCCATTTTTTGTCAAAAATGGTTCCTTTTTAAGTAAAAAATTAAAATTTTTGTTAACATTGTTCTATTTTGTTAAATATTCCTCTTTTTGTTAAAAAATTAACCTACAGTTTTGTTAAAAAATCATCTTGTTTTGTAGAAAATTCTTCATGTTGACTAAAATTCAACTATCTTGTTAAAAAATTATTTATTTTTATTTAAAAGTTTATTTTTTAAATTGAACTATTCCAGCTTAAGATTAATCATTTCAGATGAAAACTTTTTTTTCTTGCAGCAAAAAAATATTAATTGACAATTTAAAAATTCCTCATTTTGTTTTTATATTTGAAAATTCTACAGATTTTTTGGAAATTCATTTATTTTGTTGAAAAAATCGTATTTTCTGTAGAAAATTACTCTCTACGGTTGGAAATTTATGATTTTGTTTGAAAATTCAACTATTTGGTGAAAAATTTATCTGCTGTGTAGAAAACTAAAAATAAAATTTTTAAATCTCATTTTTCTGATGGAAAATTCAACTATTTTATTGAAAATTTGTCTTTTTTATTTAAAAATTGAATAACTCAGTGTGAAAATCTGACTATTAGGTTGACAATTAACTTTTTTGTTTGAAAATTTGACAAAATTTTAAAACTCACTTAACAAAGGTTTCCGTTAGTTCTAGATACTCGTTAAGGGTGTAAACTGCGTACAATCATTCTTCAATAATAATTTTAAAATTAATAAAAGATCTATAAAATCTACTTCTGAAAAAAATAATTCAGGTTAAAATTGTTTATTTAACAGTAGTTATTTAAAGGTTTAGTTTTTCTTTTATCTTTAGGGAAAAGTTACAATTTTCAATTAATCCTAATGATCAAGGCCTCATTTTATTCTTTGAAGGATTCTCTACAATTCCCCTTATAAAAGAGAAGCATTGGTAGGTATTAGATCTAATGTTTTTTTTTTAATAAGTATTGGAAATCCAATATGTTTTCGCAAAAAAGAACTGGATCCAATGCTTACCAATACTTTGTTTTTTTATGGCTATTTGGGTGGTGTTAATTAAAATTTATACAATAATTGTTTATAAAAAAAATAACTGTATGATTTCTTAATTAATTTTTTTAAATAACATCAACTCAAATAGAAATTTAGAGAAATCTTCGAAAAATAAAATGAGACCTTGATCAATAGGATTAAATACAAATTTTAACTTTTCCCTGAGGAGGTCTAAAAAAATAAATCTTTAAATAACTACTGTTAAGTAAGCAATTTAACCTTAATTATTTTTTTCTGAAGTGTCCTTAGAAGCCCTTATCAAGATTTGCAAAAATTTGTAATTTTTTAAATCATTTTAAAGATAGGCAACTTTTCAGATTGATTGTACTTGGCGTAAATCCTTAAAGCCTTCTCAAGTTATTTAAATTATCAATTTAGGAATTTTCGAATTTACCCCATATGTCAAAAATTACCCCGTTTGGAATCGAAAGGGAATCTGAAAGTGATTTTTCTTTCGGTTTATTTCTGGGGCCGCAACACCTCGTCTTATGGTGACAGGCATCATCAATGCCGTCCCGTGGAGCCTCGTGGTGTGGTCGTAAATACGAAGGAGAGTCGATAAGTTAGTAAACTAATTAGCAGGGTTGCCGACAAAGCCGATCCCCCGGAGCCATGACTCGTCTGTCGCCAA
>NC_046665.1:92679646-92680971 GCF_010883055.1 Belonocnema kinseyi
CCCCCCCCCCCCCCTCAACAGCCCTCTTTCACGTATTTGATTTTGTTTCCTCTCAATCCTTTTCCCTTCCTCTTCAGATTTCTCCTCAACTTCTTTTAAGACTCTCAGCTTCCCACGGGAGCGTGATTTCTCGCGAAATCTCTCCAGTTCGATGGGAATCGATGTCGATAGAATGCGCATGAAGAGAGGAAAATTTCTTTTTATTTCATGGAATTTAATATCATTTTATTTGTAAATATCATATTATGACTTTATTTTTATAGAAAACAGACACATGCGCGATTATTAAGATACCGACCATTACTGGGACAGTTACGAAAAGCTGGCCCCCATGAATACAATTTTAAAATGGTTAATTAGAATTTTTTGTACAAAATCCGTTATAATACAAAATTCAAAGATTTCGTTAAAAAGTCATTTTTTGGATTGAAGATTCTTCCTTTTAGATTTTGGAAGAAAATTAATCTTTTTGTTGAAATGTTTATGTTTTTATTTGAAAATTCTACTTTTTAGTTGAAAATTCTGGAATTTAATTAAAAACTCGACTTTTTTAAAGTAAATTAATCTTTTTTCTTTAAAAATTCATCTTATTTAGTTAAAACTTCAACTTTGGGTTGAGAACTCTTCCGTTTTTTTTAAATTCGAATTTTTAAAAGAAATGAATCTTTTTGTTTAATAATTCTTCTCTTTTAGTTGAAAATGCTTCTCGGTTCAGTATTCTTTATTTGGTTAAAATGTCTCTTTTTGTGCTGGTAAATTAATCTTTTTGTTTAAAAATTCATCCTTCTAAGTTAAAAAATTAACGGTTTAGGTGAAAATTTTTTATTTTTTTAAAGTAGTTTTTTTTTTCTGTCGAAAATTAATCTGTTTGTTTAAAAATTCATCTTTTTGGTTAAAAACTTAACAGCTAGGTTTTAAAGTTGAAATACTTTCTTAAAAATTAATAAAAAATTTAACTTTATGTTTGAGAATTCTTGAATTTGATAAAAAAGTTATGAAAAAAATTCAACGATTTCGTTAAAAATTCATTTATTGGTTGAAGATTCTTCCTTTTAGTTTTGGGTAGAAAATTAATCTTTTTGTTGAAATCTTTATGTTCTTAGTGGAAAACTCTGGAATTTTATTAAAAACTCGACATTTTTTGAATTAAATTAATCTTTTTTCTTTAAAAATTCATCTTATTCCGTCAAAACTTCAACTTCTGGGTTGAGAACTCTTCCATTTTTTTTTTAAATTCGCATTTTTCAAAATAAATTAATCTTTATGTTTAAAAATTTTCTCTTTTATTTGAAAATGCTTCTAGGTTCGGAATTCTTTATTTTGTT
>NC_046665.1:92681071-92708956 GCF_010883055.1 Belonocnema kinseyi
CCTTCTTAAAAATTTAACTTTGTGTTTGAGAATTCTTTAATTAGATTAAAAAGTTATAATAAAAAATTCAACGATTTCGTTTAGAAGTAATTTTTTTTGTTTGAAGATTCTTCCTTTTAGTTTTTGGTAAAAAATTAATCTTTTTGTTGAAATTTTTATGTTTTTAGTTGAAAACTTTGGAATTTTATTAAAAACTCGACATTTTTAAAGTAAATTAATCTTTTCTGTTTGAAAATTTATCTTATTTAGTTGAAATTTCAAATTTTGGGTTGAGAACTCTTCTATTTTTTTTTAATTCGCATTTTTCAAAATAAATTTGTTTAAAAATTCATCTTTTCGGTTAAAAATTTATCAACTAGGTTTCCAAGTTGAAATACTTTCTTAAAAATTAATAAAAAAATTAACTTTGTATATGAGAATTCTTGAATTAGATTAAAAAGTTATAATAACAAATTCAACGATTTCGTTAAAAATTCATTTTTTGGTTGAAGATTCTTGCGTTAAGTTTTTGGTAGAAAATTAATCCTTTTGTTGAAATGTTTCTGTTTTTAGTTGAAAACTCTGGAATTTTATTAAAAACTCGACATTGTTTAAAGTAAATTAATTTTTTTTTCTTTAAAAATTCATCTAATTTAGATAAAACATCAACTTTTGGGTTGAGAATTCATCAATTTTTGTTTAAATTCGCATTTTTTAAATAAATTAATCTTCTTGTTTAAAAATTCTTCTTTTTTATTTGAAAATGCTTCTTGGTTCAGAATTCTTTATTTTGTTAAAATGTCTCTTTTTTCGTTGGTAAATTAATCTTTTTGTTTAAAAATTCACCCTTTTAAGTTAAAAAATAAACTCAGGTGAGAATTTTTGATTTTTTTAATTCAGTTTTTTTTCTGTCGAAATTAATCTTATTGTTTAAAAATTCATCTGTTTGGTTAAAAATTTAACTAGGTTTCAAATTGGAAATACTTTCTTAAAAATCAATAAAAAATTCCTTGTTTAAAAATTCAACTTTGTGTTTGAGAATTCTTGAATTTGATTAAAAAGTTATAATAAAAAATTCAGCGATTTCGTTAAAAAGTCATATTTTGTTTTGAAGATTTTTCCTTTTAGATAAAAATGCATTTACTTGGTTGCGAAGTTGACTATTTTCTTGAAAAATTGTCGTTTTTTGGTTAAAAATTAAATTTTTTATTGAGAAGTCAACGATTTGGTTGATAATTTAAATATTGTATTGAAAACTCATATGTTTGGTTGAAAATTGGACTACTGTATTAAAAGTATTTTTTTTTGTTTCAAAATTTATTTTCCAGTTGAAAAGTCAACTATTTAATTAATAATTTAAATATTGGGTTAGAAATTCATCGATTTACTTGAAAATTGGATTACTTTCTTAAAAGTCGTTTTTTTGTTGTTTTAAAAGTTTTTTTTTTAGTTGTAAAGTCAACTATTTGGTTAATAATTTAAATATTGTGTTGGAAATTCATCTATTTGGTTGAAAATTGTATTACTATCTTAAAAGTCGTTTATTTTTGTTTTGAAAAGTTATTTTTCGGTAGAAAAAAGTCAACTATTTGGTTAATAATTTAAATATTGTGTTGAAAATTCATCTGTTTGATTGGAAATTTAGGTTCTTTTTTAGTTTTTTTTAATTCGTTCTTTTTGGTTGAAAATCAAACTTCGTTGTTTATAGTTGGGTTGAGTACTCTTCAATTTTTTTTTATATTCGTATTTTTTTAATTGAAATCTAAAAATAAAAAAATACATTTTCAACATAAGAGTTAAGTTTAAAGTAATTAGTAGAATTTTTAACCAAATAGTTAAATTTTTAAACGAAAACGATACATTTGCAATCACATAGTTTTACCAAAGCAAAATTAATTTTTAACAAAACAGTTAAATTTTCAAGCAAAGAGTGAGAGGAAATTACAAAAAGCGAAATTTTTAGAGAATAGTATAATTTTTACGGAAGAAATATTCATTGAAAAAAAGTTTGTTTTCAAACCATAAAGACGAATTTTCAACAAAAGACTTAAATTCTTAATTAAAATGAATGACAGTTTAAAAAAGTTCTGGAGTTAAAAAACAATCGGCTAAAAAAGTTCAATTCTCAATGAAAAATAGATGGATTTTTAATCACAGATATAAGTTTTTTTATATTTATTATTTATTATTATATATGTGTTATATATATATATATATATATTTATTATTTATATTTTCTTATATTAGAGTACAAACCTCTATGGTTCTAAAAATTATTATTTTTTGACCTTTAAAAAGAATTTCTTTGGATTTGCATACTTAGTTATTAGCCAAAAGTTAAAGACTTTTTATTAAAAAAAAAAAAAATTCAGAAACTCAGTTTAAAAAATTTGAATTATTTTTATGCGTAATTAGCTGATCAAATAAAAAAAATTCGAAATCTGTAGAACAATCTTTTGGAATCAAATTCTTTAACTGGAATTTAGTTTTATAATCCTAATGTAAAAATAAAAATAATAAAATAAAAATAATAAAATAAAAATAATATTGTCAACAAATTTGTTTTCTTTTTAATAAATATTTGCAATAAAATCTTACGTAAAATCGAAAACAAGGGCAATGTATGTGAATCGTTACTAATGATACAGCACTGAAGATTCTTATCTTTTAACTAGACCAAATTTAAAGTACTGCCTTGACGAGTCTTATCAGTTCTCTTTAAAGACGGATAGAAACCATATTATTTTATTCTACTTAAGTGTATTCTTGTGTTTTTTGAACAAAAAAATTAGTTTATAAAAATCAAACTATTCGAAACGGTATAAAAAATTATAAGGAGAATATGAAGCTTTACAAGTGGCTGACAATTATTGCTTTTGCAATTGTTTTTTCACTCGTCATTTACATAGTCTTTAATTATATTTACACCGATGAACCTGAACTTCAGCTAGTCACTGTTGTAAGTACAACTTTTTAGAAAAATATTCTTTAGTAAATCAGTTTTTATTCTATTAAGATTGAAAAATTTTACCATACCCTCAAATTAAACGATTATAATAAAAAATTACTTTAAAGATTGTCGATTTTTGTTATAAAATAACACCTTGAAAATTAGAATTAAAAATTAAAGATAAAACTATAATTTATTATTTAATCAATATTCAGGTGTTTAGACATGGAGATCGCATGCCACATACAAGTGCCGGGGAAGGATACGTGAATAATCCGAATGCAGAAAATAATTATTTTCCAATAGGTCAGGGCGGATTGACAAACGTAATGTATAAGTATTATTATGAAAACACAAGTGAAAAGATAAGATTATTTTTTTACAAGAGAAAAATTTTTAACCAAAGATTTTGAGTTCTCATGCTGTTTTTAATGTTTTTAAATCTTAAATTTTAGATTTGTTTATTACAAATTTATCTTTAAAGAAAAATTCCCGAACAAATTGCTGAATTTTTAACAAACAAACAAATTATTTTCAAGCCAAATGGTTGCATTTACAATTAAATAGTTGATCTTCAAGCAAAAAAATTTTAAGAAATAAGTTAAATTTTTTCACAAGAAGATGAAGTTGCAATCAAAAAATTTTCTACCAAATAGATAAATTTAAAATTTAAAAAGATGAATCTTCAACTCAGAAGGAAATTTTTGAAACAAAAAGTATCATTTTTAACACTATTGTTGAATGTTAAACAAAACAATTAAATTTTTAAAATAAAAAGAGTATTTTTTAACGAAATAGTTGAATTTTGTAACAAATCGTTGAATTTTCAACATATGGTCGAATTTCTAAGCCAAAAAGAAATAACTTTAGCAAACAATATTTTCAATTTTCAAGATATTAGTTTAATTTACATAAAAAAATGAGAAAATCTCCACGAATTTTACACGAAGAATGATCAGTTTTCAACAAGAAATGAAATATTTAAATTTGCAGATAAAAAAATTAATTTTCGATACAAGAAAAGGAATTTTCAAAAAAATAGTTTAAATTTTTAATCAAAGAATTTCCAAGGGCTTCAAGCAAAAAGATATATAATCTTAACAGAGTAGTTTTTTCCATCAAGTCGTTGCATTTTAAATTAAGAATATTAATTTGCTACCAAAAAGACGAATTTGCAAACAAAATATGTGATATAAATTAACCAAATTGTTAAATTTTAAACTGAAAAGGATAAATTTTCCACAAGTAATAGAATAGGTAATTTTTAAGTTCAAAAAATTCATTTTCACAAAAAAGAAAGAATTTTTTAAAGCCTAGTTTAAGTTTCAATCAATAAACTTAACGTCTAGGTGAATTAATTGTATTTCAAACTAAAAAGGATTAAATTTTAACTGATTATGGGAGGATTAAATTTGCAGTTAATTAAATGAATTTTCAAATCAAAAAACGAATTTTTAACAAAATAGTTCAGCTTCCAACCAATTCGTAGAATTAAAAAAGAAAAAAATTTTTAAATGAAAAATTAATTGGTGTAATTATTATTATATACGATCAATTTCCATCAAAAAATGGATTACTTAAATTTTGAGAAAAAAAAATTTTTATGAAGAAAAACAACTTATTTCCAACAAATAAGTTTAATGCTAATGCAATAGAATGAATTTTTATCAGCGTTAATCAACAAACAACCAAATTGTTGCAATTTTCATGAAAATAATAAAACTTGCTTTTTAAGCATATCTTCGCTATTCTAACCGGATCTCTGATAGTCTATCCGAGGATCTCCGCTAGTATAGCCGAAGATTTCCGCTATTCTAAGCGGAGATTTCCGCTAGACTGACCGAGAATCTCCGCTAGTCTAACTGGATCTCCACTAGTCTAAAACAGATCTCGGCTAGTCTAACCAGAACTTCGCTAGTCTGGCTAGATCTCCGCTAGTCTAACCGGATCTTCGCTAGTCTGACCAGATCTCCGCTAATCTAATCGGATATTCGCTAGTCTGACCAGATCAACGCTAGTCTAACCGACAATGTACGCTATTCTAACCGGGGATTTCCGCTAGACTGACAGAGGATCTCCGCTAGTCTAACCGGATCTTCGGTAGTATAACCAATTCTCCGCTAGTCTAACCAGATCCCTGCTAGTCTGACCAGATATCCGATGATCTAAACGAATGTCCACTAGTTTAAGGCGATCTCCGCTAGTCTAACCAGACCTCTTCTAATCTAACCGGGGATCTCCGCTTGTCTGACCAAGGATCTCCGCTGGTCTAACCGGATCTTCGATGGTCTAACTCTTACTGGATCTCTGCTAGTCTAGCCTAAGAACTCCGCTCGTCTGACTGGGAATCTCTGCTAGTCTAGCAGGAGCCATGCTATTCTAACCAGCGATTTTCGGTAGACTGACCGAGGATCTCCGCTAGTCTAATTGGATCTCCAATGGTCTAACCAGATCTCCGCTAGTCTAGTTGAGAATTTCTGCTATTCTAACCGGGGATTTCCGCTAGACTGACCAGAGATTACCGCTAGACTGACCGAGAATTTTTGCTGGTCTAACTGGATCAGCACTAGTCTAACCAGATCTCCGCTAGTCTAACTGGATCTCCACTAGTCTAAACAGATCTCCTTAGTCTAAGAAGAACTTCGCTGATCTGGCTATATCTCCTCTAGTCTAACCGGATCTTCGCTAGTCTGTCCAGATCTCCGCTAGTCTAACCGGATATTCGCTAGTCTGACAAGCTATCCGCTAGTCTAGCCGAAGATCTCCGATATTCTAACCGGGGATTTCCGCTAGGCTGACCGATGATCTCTTCTAGCCTAACCGGATATTCGCTAGTCTAGCTGGATCTCCGCTAGTCTAACTGGGGATCTCCGCCAGTCTAAACGGACCTCTGCTGGTCTTACCAGATCTCTGCTAGTCTAACCAGATCTCCGATAGTCTGCCGAGGATCTCCGCTAGTCTAACAGAATGTTTGCTAGCCAGACTGGATCTTGGCCTGTGAGAGCCGAGCTGCGCTTGTTAACTACCTTCACAGTGCTCTAATCTGCTCCCTGTTCATTTTGGTTTTTAGGATGGCAAACTACGAGAATATAATCTAGGACAATTTCTTAGAGAAAAATACAATAATTTTCTTGATTCTACTTTTACGCCTGAAGTACTCGAAGCTCGGAGTACAAATTACGAAAGAACGATATTGTCATTACAGTTGGTTCTTGCAGGATTATATCCGCCAAATAATGACCAAGTGTGGAATCCATCCCTTAATTGGCAGCCAATACCAACTTACTACGAGCCTGAAACAAAAGATATTTTGCTCTCGACAATACTTTGCTCTCGGTAAAGAAAAATTTTCATTTCATTTTTATTTGTTTATATACCATTTATATTTTGATTTGATGTATTTTGTTCCATAAACAAAAAATATTGATTCATCTTGGAAAATGTAGCTTCCAAGAGCAAAGAGCAAAGATCATGCAAATACCGGAAGTTAAGGAAAAATTTGAAAGCTTTGCGGATTTATTGAAAAATTTGACAACATTAGTTGGAAGGCCAATTACTACCACCTTTGACGTGGCCAAAATATACTTCACAATTTTAACTGAATATGAATCAAATTTCACGATACCGAATTGGGCCTCCCGTTATTTATACAATCAACATGTGATAAATGCCATCAAATTTGATTATGAAATAGCGGTATACAATAATATCATGAAAAAATTGACCGCAGGTAAGGAGCCTAATATTTCGAATCGAAATGTATTGCTTTTTTAATAAAATAGTTCAATTTTGTGACAAAAAAGATTTTTATAACAAAGCAGATGAATTTTCAAAACAAAAAAAAGCAATTTGCAACAAAAAAGTTAATTTTTTACTAAAGAGTTGCATTAATCAGCAAATAGACATGAAAATTAATTTTAAATTAAAAATAACGAATTTTTAAGAAACGAGATAAATTTTCAACGAAATAATAAATTTTTATTAAAATATTTAAAAAAATTAATTTTTAAGACAAGAAATGATTTTTTAACCAGTTAAATTTAATAACAAAAAAAACGAATAAAAAATAGTTAAATCTTCAAACAAAAAGAGGAATTTTAAATCAAATATATACATTTTTTTACCAAGTAAGTGAATTTTCAACCAATACAGATTAAATTTCAACCAAATGTGGAATAGGTAATATTCAGAAGAAAAATAATATTTAATCGAAATCAATTAATATCTTACATTTTTAAACAAAGCAGCGAATCTTTTAAATTGTGAAAAATAATTTAACTTTTAACCAAGTAGTTGAAGTTTGAACCAAAAAGATAAATTTTTAACCAAATAGTGATTACCAAATAGTAATATTCAGCTGAAAATAAAATAGTTTCATTTTCAGTTTAAGAAATAAATTTTCAAACAAAAAAAGTCTGCAAACAAATTTTAAAATTCGTAACAAAGTAGATAAATCTTCATTCAAAATGAAAATTCTACAGAAAATTAGTTTGCAACAAAAGTGTTTCATAATTAACAAAATATTTGAATTTTGAACTAAAAATATGACTTTTGAATGAAGAAGATATATTTTCTACCAAAAAACACAAATTCTTAGCAAAATACATACATTTTCAACAAAATATTTAAATTTTCAAGCATAAAAGATAAGTTTTCAATTAAAAACGGAATAGCTAACTTTTTATTGAAAAAAATATATTTAACTGAAAATGAAACGAATTTTTATCAGATGTGAATTCTGAAGAAAGAAAAAAATTAACGAAGTAGTTCCACTTTCCACTACGTAAGTAAATTTTTAACCAAAAAAAGGACTTTTTAACAAAATTGTTGAATTTTCAGAAAATTAATGAAATTTAAAACCAATTAGTCAAGTTTTTAAAACAAAGGGGATGAATTCCGAATATCGCTTTTTAAGAAAAAAGAAGAATTTTTTACAAAGCAATTTAATTTTCAAAAGCAACTTAAACAACAACCAAATAGTAAAATTTTTAACTAAAAAGATGAATCTTCTCTTACAAAAAAATAATATTTTACCCAATTGTGGAACTATAAACCAATTAGTTGATTTTTTAAACAAAAGAATATGAGTTTTTAACAAAATATTTTTGGGTTGACGCTTAAGCCAAAATATATTTTAATTTGTAATTTAAAAACACAGTTGAATTAAGCAAAGAAAAATTAGAAAAGAAATTTAAATCTTTATCAAAAATTACATTCATTTTCCACCAATGAGTTAAATTTTTAAGTAAAGAGAACGAATTTTTAATCAAAAAGTTCGATTTTCTATCATATGGTTCAACTTTTACTTTAAACAAATGAATTTTAAATTAAAAGTATCAATTTTTTACCGAAAATGGAACAGTTTAATTTTCGGCTGAAAAAATTAATTCTCTCAAAAAAAAAATTCAAGGTAGTGGTTCAATTTTTAATTAAAGAAATTAATTTTCAACTGAAATTATGAACTGCCTAAAAAAATTAAGTTGAAACATTATGGTGTAACATTTAACAAAATAGTTAAATCTGTAACAGGAAAGACGATTTTTTAACCAAGAAGATTAATTTTCTACTAAGAAAGACCAATCCTTAACAAAATGTATCAATTAACAACCAAACCTTATATTTTTCAACTTTGAAATATAAATTTTCTACCAACAATGCAATAGTAAAATTTGTATTGAAAAAATTAATTTGCAACAAATTAATTACATTTTGAACCAAATAGTCGAATTTTTAACTAAACGAAATAAATTAAAAACCAAAAATATAATATTTTCAACAAAAGAATGAACTTTTAATCCAAAATAATGAGATTTTCGTATTGGATTTTATTGAGTTTAAATTCAACATCAATCAAAAACGAGAAAAAGGGGATAACGGGAAAGTTTTTTTTATAAAAAGGAAGAAAATTCTTTAAAAGAGGGAAAAAGAGAATAATAGTGGGAACTGTGTTAAGTCTGAAATGCAATAATTATTTTCAAACCTATTGGTTTATTTTTATTTTTCATGTTAAGGTTTGTGAACAAGTCAATTAATTAATAATTTTTTTATTAATTTCTTGTCCACTGGTCCATAATTATTTGTTTATAAATATTGATTTTTAAAATTGTAAACAAAACTGGCACCCAAAGGACCAAGAATATTTATATAAATTAATAAATAATTCATTATTTCGTCAAAACTGCAATTGAAGATGAAAATTTATGTGTCTTTTATTCTGGCTCAAATAAATTTCGCAACTTTACAGGACCGTTGATACGAAAAATGTCAGAGGATATGATAAGTGTAAGGAATGGCTCATTTACAAACGGAAGAAAAATTTTCTTGTATAGTGGACACGAGTCGAACCTTGTTACGTTACTTTCATCCTTTGGAGTTTATCATTTTCATGTTCCAAAATTTTCTAGTGCAGTTATAGTCGAATTTTATCGCCTCAAGGAAGAATATTACGTGCAGGTAAAAAATATTTTTAATCAGTCGAAATTTTGGTCGTAGAACAATTTCTTTGGACAAGTAATTTTTCCGAAGAAAAAAAATCTGCCCCTGTCTGGATTCGAACCCCGAGCGCCACTATAAGTGAGTAAATCGTTTTTGAAGTATGTCACCGAGACCTTAGCTAATCTTTTCTTGTTTTTATTGGTACCTTTTCACAGTCAAATATTTATAATAATAATACAGTACTATAATCATAAATTTGAAAACAGCTTTACATTTTTTTAAATTACTTTATAGTGGAAATTTATTTTAGAAATTTTATTTTTATTTTAGGTGGTCTATTATCTAGGGATTCCTCCTGAAATTGAAATTAAGGAAATTCCAGGTTGTTCGAAACTTTGCCCCCTTCACAAATTTCTCGAATTGATGAAGCCTGTGACACCTAATGAAGACGAAGTTAACAGCCAATGTGATTTATAGTTTGAAATATACTGCTTAATAAATTTTTGTATATTTATTTTAAAATTTATTTTTAATAATCCTTGGTAGCTTTGTAGTATTTTAAAGACAATTTTAGTACTCAAAAAATTATCATTAATAACTTCAAAAAATAGAAACGATTTAGTTTTAAAATAAGACAAAATGATCATGCATTATTCATATTATTTAAAATTATTGCGTGAGACTCGGACTTTTTTTAATTTTAAGGTTTAGAAGCATTTCAGGTGATTTATCAAAAAAAAAATTTTTTATTATAATTATTGCAAAATCGAATTTGCCTGAAATTAGGAACAATTATATAAGACGAAATACACTTTAAGGCATCTTTTTATTAAAAATTCTGCAAAAAAATCAACCAAGTTAATAAAAAACCCAATCTTAGAAATTCCCTGACGTTTCTCTTACCAATTTTTCATAAACTTAAGTTTTTAAAAATTATTTAAAAAAAAAATGGTTGTAACCAAATACTTACATTTTTATTTTAAAACAAGCCTTTTTTACAAAACAAATTAATTTTTAACAAATTAGTTACATTTTGAACTAAACAGAATTTGACACTAAATATTCAAATATTCGACTTAAAAAAACCAAACAAAAAAAACAAATTTTTCAGACCTAAAGATTAATTTTCTAGAAAAAAGTTGAATATTTTACAAAAATAGACGGGTTATTAACCAAAAATAAAGTTTCTACATTTTTTGTTAAATTAATTTTCTACAAAAAATATGAATTTTCAAAGAAGAAGATTGTATTTATACTTTCGATAAAAAGAAAAAGAATTTTGCATAAAACACATGAAATTTAAACTAAAAATATAATTGTGACATTTTTTGTAAATAAATTAGTTTTTAACCAAATAAAATTAATTTTTTACTTAATACATGATATTTCAGCCAAGAAAATTAAATTTCCTATCCAAAAAAGACAAATTCTTAACAAAAAATATAAAATTTCAACCAAATATTGTAATTCTTAACCGAAAAGTATGTGTTATCAGCCCAAAAAGACTTAATTCAATTTTTAGTTTAAAAAATAATTTTATGCCAAAAAATATAAAATTTTAAACAAAATAGTTAAATTCTTATTTAAAGAAATTAAGTTGAAACTCAATTAATGACTCTTTTACTAAACAAATTAATTTAAATATTTTCTTTCTTTTTTATATAAAAAAGATGAGTTTTCCACAAAATGAATGAATTCGTAACTAAAGCAGATCAATTAAAAAAACAGTTAGATCCTTAAAGAAAACAGATTACTATTTAATTTAACTTTTTTAGCCAAAAGGGATAAAATTATTAATAAAATACATGCATTTTTAAAGAAGTAGTTGAAATTGTTAAAAAGACGGATTTTCAGCAAAAAATGGGAAAGTTCAATATTTAGTAAAAAAAATTATTTGTAAAAAAAACTTTTTTCAAAGAAAATAGTCAAATGTACAACCAGAGATGAATTTTGAATTAAAATGACGTTTTTCCGACAAAAACGCGAATTTCCCACAAGAAAAGATTTTCAAACAAGAATGAAGTTCATCTAAATTTTTTACGTTGCAAGCCAAGAGCCAATTTCTCTGCAAATACTGGAATTTTTAACCTTAAAATTTGAATTTTCAACAATAAAGTATATTTTCAATTAAACTACTAAAAATAGCAATTTGCAACTAACAAAGATTTGTAATTTTAAAAAATTGATAGAAAAAAAACAATTTTCCTGACGACAAATGCCTGAATAATGCATTTGTTTATTAAATTTGTCTATAATATGAACAAGCATAGGCTTATGAAAAATTATTTTGAATAAAATATTGTTTCCATTCAAATTTCTTGCAATATATCTTAAAAAACGATAAATTATTGAAAATTATAGAAAACAAAGTTTCAACAAATAATTTGTTCATAAAAAATTTCTTTGTTTATTGTATCATGATGGAATATCTTGATATAATGTAAATCTATGAAACGTCATCGATTACAACAATTTTCCAATCCAAATCGGTCCACAGGTTCAGCAGGAATCGTATTTTGAACCAAAAAATGTACTTTTCCCCACTGTGCCCCCCCCCTCTCCTGTCCTAAATAAAAAATCCGAAATAATGAAAGATATCCATTTTTCTCAATAAATTTGTGAAAATGCAAACCGTGAGAACTAATTAAAACATACCCTCATTTCCGGTTTAATAGATCAGTCCTTTAATTTCCGCAAATCCACAAAAGGGAATCAAAAAGCAAAACCAAAAAAAGAAAGAAAAGCAAAAAATGATTGTTCCTCCTGCAATATATCTCGTGTACTCGCAACCGACGATTAGTTCTGAGGTTTGATTGCAGAATGCAGAAGCTGTTGCCTCATGACGAGAACCGCTCGCTATCCGGTAACGAACCTCGCAGGCAGGAAGCGCCGGCAGTGCGATGACAATGGTAATTATTGTTGAAGCTGAAATTTCAATTTTGCGATTGATGCATCTTCTGGCGCAACAGCCACACGGCGAATCCGACGGAAGGGTTTGGGATAAGGGAGCGAGAGGGGGGGGTGAAGAAAGTACATGCACAGTAAACCATAACCGCAGCGTTAACCGGTAGACTGCGGAGACGCGAACCAACTAGAAACCATCATAAAGGTTCAGTTCTCCCTTTGATACGGCAAACGGTAACGTATTTAGTTAGACATATCATTCGGTTTCTACCTATTGTGAGCACCGAGAACAAACTTCCTATTCGTTTGAACGCTGAAGGCCTCAACCTGACGACCGGAGGCGGAGGCTGAGGGGTGGACGCCAGTATCAGCGAGGCCGAGTGCTTTGTTGTTCCAGCCCCTCTTTTGCTCTTTGCAATTATTTCTACATGTTTCCTACCTAACAAATAACGAGACAACGTTTTCTCTAAGCATCCTTATTTTCGTGTGGTATCTACAAAGGATTCCATAACATGTGATTATAATTAATCGCAATCCTGTCATTAAGAAGAAGGTGCACTCGAGAGCTCACAGTAATTCGAGTTGTATTGCAGTATGAATATTTTCTTCAGTTACATCAAATCGAGATTGCTAGCTCTTCTGAGATTCACTAAACTGATAAATTTCGGGCGAAATTTTCAGAGAAGAGTCACTAAAGTTTGATGCAGAAACCTTTTTTAAAATTTTCCAAACAGAAACCCGATTAAATATTCACTGAAGACTTCTCATGACGACCATCGACTAACTTATCCGAAATATTAAAGTGGTTTCTATAGTCGTTACAAGCCGTCATCAGAAGTCTTGGTTAGTGAACTAAAACTCCAGGGTGCTAACACCCTTTTACCAAATACTCTCCGAACTAGTAAATTCTCTGGCGGGAAGATTCAAATGGCTTTAAAATGGTAGTGATTATAAGTGTACAGAATCAATAAATATTAGGTAATTATTAGTGTACACGAATTCTACGAATACTATAAGTTTATTGCGGCTTAGGAAATCTGTAGGTGAGTGTTTTATCTGCATTTAACTACATTAAAACTTTCATCTAAAATATTGCTCAGTTCACTGTCCAAAGTAGATTTTGGACTTACAAACAGGAAACTGTCACTAAGAGATTGACGTTTTCCTGTGATAAACGTTGGACTTTGGAACCAGTACCTTAAACTGTTACTCACTTCAATTGCCGAAAACCACTAGGTGGAGCAAAGTGACCTCATTTATGATTGGCTATTCGACACTAAAAGTGAGTGACGTCAGCATTTCGATTCGTTAAAAACTAATAGTAGGGATAAGTTAATTACGATAGGTAATGGGCCTAAATCTAAATGAATCAACGCAGAATATTAACGGAAGAAATTCGATAGCAGAGTTGGGACGTAACCTCTTCGAACATTCTCCCGTACTTCGCGGCCAGTCGGTGGAACTCGGGAAATTGATCTCGATCGAACTCGTACGAAAGCGTCTGCTCTGATCATGCGCTAAACAACTTTATCTCGATCTTCGTTCTGTTTCATTCGCAGTATCGTTCACAATATTTGTCTCGATATTTGTGATTTAAACCAAGTTGGATGCAATTATAAATTTCGGTTAAATACCTCGTCTTGAATAATTAAAAAAGTGCACATTTTTGAACTTTTGAATTAAAAATTCATCTTTCTTATTCAAAAATGAAATTTCAGTTAAAATTTGTGTTTTTTCGTCGGAATCTCAACTGTTTTGAATCCAAAATTTGTCCTTTTGATCGAAAATTCACCTTTCATGGTTAAAAAGTCTTACTTCTTATTTGCAAATGCACTTTTTGTTAGAATTAATCTTTTTCGTCGAAAATTAAACTGGTTTGAATAGGAAGTTCGTCCTTTTGGATTTAAAATTCATCCTTTTTGGTTAGAAAGTCATCTCTTATTTAAAGATGTAATTTATTCTTGAAAATTAAACTGTCTTCGAAAAAGATATGTCTCTTTGGCTTGAAAATTCATCTTTGAAAGTTAAACGTTCAATTACTTCGTTAAATAAATCATCTTTTTCGTAGAAAATTCGTTGTTTTGCATTAAAAATTCATATTTTTTGGTACCCTTTTCAACAAGAGTAAACTTGTTTCCAAAAAAAAATTTGTGCTTTGGGATTGAAAATTGATCTTTGTTATTTCAAAATTAATTTTTGTATTGAAAATTCAACTGACTTTAAAAAATCTAGTCTTTTTAGCTTCAAAGTTTAACTATTTGAATTTTAGTTAAATTACCACTTCTCTTTATTCGAAAATTCGAACATTTGCTAAAAAAACTCATCTTTGCAAGTTTGAAATTCAACTATTTGTTAAAATTCATCTTTTTCGTCCAAAATTTAACTGTTTTGAATAGAAGATTCATATTTTTTTTTGAAAATTTTTGTACGGAAAATTCGTCTTTTTGTTTTAAAGATTCGAAAATTCAGATAAACTGTTATATTTTTCTTGAGTGAAAAGTCTTTATTTGTTAAAAATTCTTCTTTTTGGTTTCCAAATTGTTTTTTGAGTTAAGAATTCAACTTTTTGGTTAAAAATTTGTGTATTCTTTGAAAATTAACATTTTAGTGAACGATTGGTTTTCTTGGTTGAAAATTCATTCTTGTGTGTTAAAAATTCATTTTGTTGTTGTTAAAAATTAACTTTTTTGTAGAACATTACATTCTCTAAACAAAATTGTAGGTCATTAGCTTGAAAACTTAAGTATTTGTTTAACAGTTTAACGTTTTTACAGAAAATTAATGCATTTGTTGGAAATTTACCTTTTCGTAAAAGTTTTGTTTTCTTGGTTAAAAATTCATTTTTGTGTGTGAAAAATTTATTTTCGTTTATTTTTTGAGAATTAACTTTTTGGTAGAAAATTCAACTATCTGCAAAAAATCCGCTCCTTAACTTAAAAATTGGAATATTTGGTTAAAATTGAACTGGTTTGTTGAAAACTCGTCTATTTGGCGTGAAAGTACAACTGTTTGGTTAAATATAGACTACTTGCTTAAAATTTGAACGTTTTCAGTGAAAAAATGGATAGTTGAGCCAACCATTTAGTTAGTACGATATGGCATGGCTGTTTTATTAGTTGATACTGCTATTTAATTAGCAGGCACAACAATTTCATTAGTTACACTGACTATTCAGTTAGTACTAGCAACTAAGTAAATGGTTGTCCTAACTAATAAAATAGCAGTACCATATATTACAAACTGAATGATTGGCCCAACTAACCCTTTTTTCAGTGTATGGTAAATATTAATTTTGTTCTTGATAATTCATCATTTTTCGAAAATTCATCTCTTCTTTCTAAAAATGTAATTATTTGATAGAAAATGAACTTTAAGTTCTAAAAACAGAGATTCCTAGCCCAACATAGAAAAATTTGAAATCAGTCCGCACACTGAAAAAAATTGTTAGTTGGGCCAACTATTTAGTTTGTAAGATATGGTACTGCTATTTTCTTAGTTGGGGCAACCATTTATTAAGTTGATGGTACTAACTAAATAGTCAGTATAACTAATGAAGTTGTTGTGATAACTAATACAATAACAGTATCAACTAATAAAATATCAGTACCATAACTTAATAACTAAATAGTTGGCTCAACTACCGTTTTTTTATGCACCCTGTAATTTAAAGTTTTTAAAAAATATTCCTCGTTTTGACGCATTATCTCTGTGATGACACCTACTTTGAAATAGCAACTACCCTTCCAAAAAACTGGATCATTACGAAAAACCATATCTACTTGTCACTTTTGCTACCATAAAGGCGTTAAGTGAATAAAGGAATCCCTGGTGCCGTTGACGTGAAGTGGCGGGATCAAGAGAACCGGCAAAAGACCCCGCTATAATGACCGGCATACCTCACGTTCAGCTTCGGATCCGAGAACGACGTGCCTCGATAGATTCATCGAATACTATCGAAAGAATTTCACGAACAATCCGGACCAATCGACACACTGGTCTTGGGAACCAGTCGCCGATCCGCGTCTCAAACGCGCTCAGTATCGTTCAGCAAGTTCCTCGTGAATCGGTCGAAAGAACCAATGTAAATGCAATTCGGCCCCCTCTCTGCGACCATTCCGAATTTTACCGGCATCGACCAAATTGGCACCAGGACCAGAGAAGCTGACCCGCCGTGTGAGAACCGTGTCCGTCGGCCTTAAATCAAGGCGACCCTAATTCCGGCAAAAAACACGTCCGCGCACGGGGCGTTGTTCCCAGGATCAGCTGGTCGACTGACGACATTTCTCGCGGACATACCGTCCGTTCCTCATCGACTGGTTTCAACTTGAACTCAACTTTTTCCTCTAAATTCATTGATGGCACGTTTTTTTGTAGATATATTCTGTCAAAAAGGAGCCAAGATTCTGAAGCGTGAGATCTGAGTAGTTGAAGGTCGGCGCGCCGGGGAGTGCGGACCAGCCACCAACCGGGATACTCCACCTCCACCGAGAGGCTATTCACTCACGAATTTAACCATTTTAACGCTTGAAATCTCCCTAAATCTCTTATATGTTACGCAAGATAGTAAGAAATAAAGAAGATAAGATTCGATTAGCATCAGTAAGCTAGAGAGCTTATTAGAATTAGAAATCAGATTTTAAGCAAAGAAATACCTATTTAGCTTAATGAGTAGCAAGGTAGATGGAAAATGACGATAAATAAAAGTGAGTAAGAGGTAATAAGAATGAGAATCTGGACCAAGTTGGAATATTGTGCGACGACTTACGCGCATGCGCCGACACAAAATCAGCTGAGCCGAATTAACCTCAAAAATATCATGTGAACCTCGGGGCGTGTACATTTTTTGAATATTTGTCTACAGAGGTATATAAAAATATCTAAAAACATTATTTACATTATTGATCGAAAGGTAAAATCGAAAAAATTATTAAGAAATTTAGCTTGGAAATCAAAATGTGGTAATTTGAAATTACGTTCAAATTCAAAGAATATGTAGAGTCTGCGAGAGATTCTCAAATATAAAATATTAAAATCATCAATGACAAATTTGAAAAATTAATTTTGTCATTGTAAATTTTGACGATAAATAATAAATCATGAATTAGCGGAAAAAGGATGTAAAATTTGATTACAAGAATTAATTGCAAATTACATCGGAAAAATTAGCAGAAAATCGATACTAAAAAGAAACAAATTTACACTACCGGTCACAAGTAGTTTTTGATTAATTTCGAAAATAACTTTTAAATTGATAGACTCTTTGAATTAAAAAATTATTTTTAGATAATTTTGCAAATGCAATTCCATGAAAATTATTTCTGACATTGAGCTTGAAAGCTATTTATTCAATCGTGCTTTACAGTTTTTTCTTACGTTTTCAATCGATGATTGCACTTTATTGTAACCTCCAATTCTAACCTACAATTTTCCGAACTTATAATAATTAATAATTTAATAGTAACGCATAAATTAAAATTTTTAATAAAAATGAGTTATTATGAATTAAAATCTAATATCGTAGGTTATAATGGAATACTATAAACATTCATAAGATCAATATTATCAATTTACTTGAAAATTCAACTGTTTGGTTGTAAATTAACTTTTCTGTTAAAAATTTCTATTTTCAATTTAAAAATATAACTGTTCTGAAGAATACTCGTCTTTTTGGCATTAAAATTCATTCCTTTTAATTTTATGCTATTATATTTTTTATTTAGAATTCATCTTAATTAAAATTGATACGTAAATTAGAAAAAGTGTTCAAACAATTTCAATTATTTTTGTATTAGAAATTTTATTATTTGGTTCAAAATTTAATAATTTTCTATAGCATAAAAACGTTTTTTTTTAAATTAAAGTTTTGTTAAAAAATCATCCCGTTCGGTAAAAAATTCAATTATTTTGTAGAAAATTCGTTTTTTTGGTTCAAAAATTTATCTTTTTACTTGTAAATTTTATTTTTCTTGACCACAAATAAAACTGTGTAGTTGAAAATTAATCTGTTTAGATTGACTCTTCAATAGTTTTATTAAAAATTCATTTTTTTTATTAATTCAACTGCTTAAAATTTGTATTAAAAATCTTTTTGGGTTGCTATATCAACTCTTATCTTTTTGGTTCAGAATCCACCTTTTTTGGTTAACCTAATACTTCAATTTTCTAACAAATTATTGAATTTTAAATTAAAAAAGACTAATTTTCTACCAAAAAAGATGAATTATAAAAAAGTATAATAGTTCATATTGCAACCGAAAAATATTTTAATTATAAATTAAAAACAGTCGAATTAATTAAAAAAAAAAAACGTTTTCACCCAAACAGTTTGACTTATTACCAAAGAAGATAACATTTCTAACAAAAGAGATGAATTTTCAACCAAATAAGAATTTTTATTGAAAATAGGAAAATAATTTCAACCAAACCTTTCAATTTTCTACCAAAATAATATAATCTTTAAACCCTAAAATATGAATTTTCAACGTTAAATTTCTAAGATTTCAGGTCAAGATGAATTTTAAATCCGAAAAGACGAATGTAAAAAATTAATTTTTAAATTGAACAGTTGCACTTTCAAGTAAAAGAGCAGACTTTTTAAGGAAGCAGTTGAGTTTTTAATCAAATAGTTCGATTTTCTTCTCAGAATGATGAGTTTATTGGAGGACTTTAATGAAAAAATACGAGTTTATAAAAAAGTAGTAAAATCTTCAAACCAAAGCGATGAATTTTTAACTAAATAGCTAAATTTTCACCAAAATGGTTAAATTTTCAACCAAAAATATAATTTTCAATGAAAAAATTGACCCATAGTGAAATGTTTCAATTGTAAACTACAAAACTGAAATAAAAAAAATTAATTAATTTTGTACAAATTACGTCAACCTGGAACTAAATAATTTATTTTACACACAAAAAAGAGGATTTCTCAAGGAAACATGTGATATTAAAAAAAAACCTTTTAATTTGAAATAAAAAACAGTTTAATTAAATCAAAAATGAAGAATTTTTAACAAAATACATTTTTGAGCCAAAATGTATTCATAAAAAGTTTAAATTGAACAGTTTTAATAGCTACCAAATAGTTGCACTTTTAAGCCAAATAGAAAATTTTTCAAAAAATTAGTTAAACTTTCAACCTAATAGTTAAATTTAGGAATCAAAAAAAAAATCAAAAGACATTGAAGTTTTGAGGAAAAAAGGTCGAATTTTCAACAGTTGAATTTCCGACCAAAAAAGGTTCATTTAACCCAAAATAAAATCGTTAAATTTTCAGTATTAAAAATTACTTTCCGAAGCAGGTGAAATTAATTCAACTAAATTCGAACAAACAAGACGAATTTTTAAGTAAATTGTAAAATCCTCTTTGCTAAGGAATTCAACTCTTTGTTAGAAAATTCATGAATTTTTTTTAAACTCGTCTTTTTGGATAAAAAAAATGAATGAATTTTTCATTTGAAAATACAAACGTTTAATAAAATACATGAATTTTCTACAAAATAGTTGAACTTTTAATAGACAAAACTTGTGTATGGGAAAAATTCGTTGAAAAAAATTCGTCTTTTTGGAGAAAAAATGAATCAATGTTTACCCAAAAGGACGAATTTCTAACAAAATACATGAGTTTTCTAATCAACAGTTTAAATTTCACTTTCAAAGAATACAAAATTGGACTAAATATTGAATGGTTCCATTTTGATGTAAACAAAAATGATTTTTTAAACAGAAAGAAACGAGTTTTCAAGCAAAGATGTAAATATTTTTTAAAAGTGGATGAATTTTTATTAAATTAGTGCAACTTTTCACATATTAATTGATCGTATTCTTTCTATTGAAAATGTAAATTTGTAACCTAATTATCTGTGCTCCTTTTTTCAGAAATCATTTTATTTTTTTTTTCATTCACCTTTTTACCTTGATAATGTAAATTAAAAAAAAATACAACTAAAAATGATGAGGAATTTAAAGCATAAATTAAATTAAAACGCGGAATCGTCATCGTCCCCATCTTTCATCAGATCTGTTGGTGGTTTGTGTGGTATTTTTTTAACAGAACATAAAAATCACAATCTAATCTAATTGCGTAGCCTTATCTAAAATTTGCTTTAACTGCCATTTTTTTAAATTACATCACAAAATTATAACTCAAACTTCTTTAAACATTTATCAAAATAGCCAAACACACATTTCACCGGTATAATATCCGCCATAATGAAAATGAACTTACACAAGCGTGCGCGCGTTCGCGCTGAATGAGTGCGCATGCGTGGTCGCATATTTCGTTTGTTCTAACTGAATGGTTTTGTTGGCTCAACCAAACATTATTCAGGACAACATAATAAGGCTTAAAAATAATTTTGTGTTAAGAACCAAATATTTTGTTGATGTGAAGAATTCCTCAAAATAAAATAAAAAATAAAAAATCTAACGGCCAAATTTGGACAACCACTATAAAATGTTCCCATTTCAACCTGAAAAAAAGCTCTTTCCTTTTTCTTACTCTTAAAAAAGAAAAGGCAAAAAATTCGTATTTCCTGTGGACAACATTAAAAAAAGAGGCAAGAAAAGTGAGAAGCAACGAATCAAATCCACTTCCTTCTTTTTTAATCTCTTTCGACTTTTTTATTTTTATTATTACCAAATCATAATAAAAAATAATTTGTAAAAAATAATCAACAACGTTTCGGCACCCATACAGCACCTTTACCAAGGCAAAAAAATGTGTATCGGGCAGAAACAGCACCGCAGTCACGATGCTCTCTCCCTGGCACCTAATGAATTTTAAATTTGATTTTAATCTCATTTAAATTTCTTGAATTTCAAATATTTTGTTTCGCCAACAGAATCATTTTGTGCCAAGAACCAAAATTTTGCAGGGACCACAAAAACTGCTCCACAAAATGATTTTGTTGCGATTACTAAATTAAAATTTACGAAATTTAAATAAGATTGAAATCCGAATTAAAAATTCTATTTAAATTCCAAGAATAAAATTGATGCAAACTCCGGAAAAAAAAACAAGAATCTAACGACCAAATTTGGACCGCCAAGAGCAAACAAAAAATGCTCCCATTGCAATCTGAAAAATAAAAAAAATAAAAATTCGGACAAAAATTGAAAAAGGGGAAAGAAAATGAGAAGGCAACTAATAACATCCCCTTCCTTACTGAAATATTTTGCTCAGTGTGAGAGAACCTGTATTAAGGTCACGGACCCCTGACACGAGTGACCAGAGGACACGAGATAAGGAATATATCCTTCTCTCACACATCTAGAAAATGTCGTCGGTTCGGTATCATATGATGTTGAGCGCACTCGTGGAGAGAATCACCTGCGTTTACTCGTGAATAAGACAAGAACAGGTAGAATGCAAGCGGCCCGACCTTGGCTAGGTCGAGCGTGCCGCATCGCGCACATGCGGTACTGATTGAGCCGCATGTGGAAGCACTGCTTCTGAAACGAGTCCTTTAAATTTTAAATCCACCTTTAAATGCTGTGTAATATATTCCTCTTCGTGAGCCTGTAGAAACTATTTTAAAGACAAGGATCTGCCTATGTTCACGCATTTCTAGTTTCCAGGGATTTCTAATTAAATTTTAATATCTGCATAGTTCTTGTGAGAATTTCAGATAATGGTTGCTGGTCACACATTTTTTATTGTTTGTATCTATAATATGGTAGATGGTGTGCTAATTTCTGAAACTGGAAGATTGTTACTATCCATAATAGGTGGGTTTAACTATATTTAAATATAGATATTGTTTTCATGAGAATTTCAGAGAATGGTTGCTGGTCACACATTTTTTATTGTTTTTGTCTATAATATGTTAGATAGTGTAATAAATTCAGAAACTGGAAGATTCTTACTATTAATTATAGGTGGTTTTGACTATATTTTAATATGGATATAGTTTCCATGAGAATTTCAGATAATGGTTGCTGGTCACACATTTTTTATTGTTTTTATCTACATTATGGTAGATGGTGTGCTAATTTCTGAAACTGGAAGATTGTTACTATCCATAATACGTGGGTTTAACTATATTTAAATATAGATATTGTTTTCATGAGAATTCCAGGTAATGGTTGCTGGTCACACATTTTTTATTGTTTTCGTCTATAATATGTTAGATGGTGTAATAAATTCAGAAACTGGAAGATTCTTACTATTCATTATAGGTGGTTTTGACTATATCTTAATATGGATATAGTTTCCATGAGAATTTCAGATAATCTTTGCTGGTCACATATTTTTTATTGTTTGTATCTACATTATGGTACATGGTGTGCTAATTTCTGAAACTGGAAGATTGTTACTATCCATAATACGTGGGTTTAACTATATTTAAATATAGATATTGTTTTCATGAGAATTCCAGGTAATGGTTGCTGGTCACACATTTTTTATTGTTTTCGTCTATAATATGTTAGATGGTGTAATAAATTCAGAAACTGGAAGATTCTTACTATTCATTATAGGTGGTTTTGACTATATTTTAATATGGATATAGTTTCCATGAGAATTTCAGATAATCTTTGCTGGTCACATATTTTTTATTGTTTGTATCTATAATATGGTAGATGGTGTGCTAATTGCTGAAACTGGAAGATTGTTACCATCCATAATAGCTGGGCTTAACTATATTTAAATATAGATATTGTTTTCATGAGAATTCCAGGTAATGGTTGCTGGTCACACATTTTTTATTATTTTTATCTATAATATCTTAGATGGTGTAATAAATTCAGAAACTGGAAGATTTTTACCATTCATAATAGGTGGTTTTAACTATATTTTAATATGGATATTGTTTCCATGAGACTTTCAGATAATGTTTGTTGGTCACACATTTTTAATTGTTTTTATCTATGTAATGGTAGATGGTGTGCTAATTTCTAAAACTGGAAGATTGTTACTATCCATAATAGGTGGGTTTAACTATATTTTAATATAGGTATTGTTTCAATGAGAATCTTAGATAATGGTTGTTGGTCACACATATTTTGTTTTGTAGATCAATAGTGTAATAAGCTATGAGAGGTGGCTTCTGAAAATAAAAAATTGTGAAACATATATTCACCTTTTAGGTTTTAGAGATATTTTTTGTTCTTAAAGTTCATATGATAATTTTTTTATTAAGTTTCCAGACAATGAATGTATTTCGCAGAAAAATAATATTTTTTCTTAAAAATTTATGTTTTTATTCGAAAATCTAACATTTTGGTTGAGAATTCTCTAATTTTCTTTAAAATTGGTCTTTTTATAGTAAATTATTGTTTTTGTTTAAAAATAGATCTTTTGTAATTTAAACTTTAACTTTATGGTTGCGAACTCTCGAATTTTACTAAAAATCCGTCTTTTTAGTTAAAAATTTAACAAATAGGTTTTAAAGTTAACTGCTTTCTTAAAAATGAAAAAAATAAAAAATAAAGATGAAAAGATAACCTAAAAATAAAGATATAAAATAATCTGATGAGGGAGTCGTTCTAAGTCCAAACCGTCCTTCTTTGTACAATGATGAATAAATAGTCTGGACGAAGTCGATGAAATAAGGTTTTTCCTTACAAATTCATCTTTTTCACTTGAAATGTCCACGGTTTTTTTGAGAACTCTTACATTTTTTTTTAAATTCGTCTTGCTTATAGTAAATTAATCTTTTTGTTGAAAATTTTAGTTGTTGTTGAAAGTTCAACCTTTTGTATAATAATTTATGCATTTGATTTAAAAAATTTTATTTTTGGTAAATTAATCTTTTTGTTTAAAAATAGTCTTTCTCAGTTCAAAATTCCACTTTTAGGTTGAGAGGTCTTGAAATTGATAAAAAGTTAGTTTTTTTGTAGAAAATTCTTCTTTTTTAGTTGAAGATTCAATTTTTTTGCTTTAGAATATTCGGACTTTATTCAAAATGCGTCTTTTTTTTTGTAATCAATTAATTTTTTTCTTAAAAAGTTTACCTGGTTGGTTGAAAATTTAACAACTTGGTTTTAAAGTTGAACTACTTTCTTAAAAATTGAATAAAAATTTCTTTCTTTTTTAAAAATTTAACTTTTCAATTGAGAACTCTTGAATTTGATTAAAAATTCTTCTTTTTGTTAGTAAATTAATCTTTTTGTTTGAAAGTTCATCTTCTCAATGTGAACCTACAAATTTAATATTTTTGTATCAAAATTGAACTTTTTGACTGAAAATATAACAACCCGGTTTTAAAGTTGAATTACTTTCTTAGAAATTCATTTTTTTGCTGGTGATTTAAAATTTCAGTTGAAAATTCATCTTTTTGGTTGAAAATTAACCTGCTTTGTTGCTAATTCCTTTTTTGTTGTTGAAAAATTTCTTGAGTAATTAAAAATTCGCCTATTCAATTTTTGATCGAAACCTTTTCTTTTTTAATTAAAAAATCAAACTTTTTTACCTAAAGGCTACTTTTTTCACACAAAAAAATTATTTTAAAATTAAAAAAAAATTATTTCATTGAGTCTGAAATGACGTTAAGTATTTTCTGTTATCTAAAGAGTTAACTTGATCGATAGTGCTGATTTTTATTTTATCAGATTGTGGAATATTATCTATACTGATCGATGGTAACTATCTCTGATGATAATACAGATTCCTTTAAATTTTTCGTATTATGAATGTAACACCTAGCTTGAGACAGCGTGAATTTCGAAAAAAGATTCTTCTTTCGATCTCTAATAGTCTAACGAAAAAGCACCCGACAGGCAATCGGAAGTTCGGTGGTTCGCTTCCTAGTGAAGCGAAGAGAGTAGATATATTTTTTTAAATTTAATATTAAAATTAAAAAAAAATGATTTTCCATCTATTATGAAATGACTGAGCTATCCTGATTGATGGTAACTACCTCTGATGATAATACAGATTCCTTTGAACTAAAGGCTACGTTACTTTCGGGGGTGGGGGTTTATCAATAAATCAATGGTTTTCAACCAGGGTGGGGGTTCAAGAATTTCCAAAAACTGATAATGTAGTTTAAAATGATTCTTTAGAACATGGTTACTATTGATAGTGTATGTTAGAAGCTACCAGGAATTATGCAAAATTTGAAGGAATCTGTATTATCATCAGAGGTATTTCGATCAGTGTAGATCTAATTTTTATGGAAAAAGATCTTCTCACTTCGCTCCACTGGAAATCAGACCACAGAACTTCCGACATCATAAATATAACACCTGTCTTGAGGTATCACATAATTCTGAAAGAGGATTTTTCTTTTGACCTCTGTAATAGCTTAAATGAAAAATTGACCGACCGGCAATCGGCAATACTGTGTTTCAATTCCCAGTGGAGCGAAGTGAGAAGATCTTTTTTCATGAAAATGTAATTTCGAAGCAATTATGCAGTAATAAAGTATTCTCGAATACTTTTATTATCAAAATCTTTCTCCACTTAAAAGAAACTACCACCTAGAGAATAATCTCAGACCAGCAAAAACGAGAAAGGAGGATTCACTGCATTTAAAACACAAATAACATATAATCTAGATTTTCCATCTCGACAAACAAAACTCACAACATCTGTAAACCACGGACTCTCGATCGATGCTCGCCGTCTGTTAAAACTTAAAACTTAAACGCTCCATCATCCATTTACATCCCCGGCAAAGACAGCACTAAACGTTGAAAAAGAGTCACTTAGCGCTCGCATTGCGCATACCGATGGCAGTTACGTCGCTAAATTTTCACGAGCGTATAAGTATATACCACACACAAAACAGTATCGCGAATGATTTTCCCCGGGGTAATTTGCATACCGATAGAGTCCTCGCGCGCTTCAACACGTAGTTAGAGAGTGCGTGCCTCTCAGATCAGACTCTCTGTTCTTTTCCTTCCTCCCCAGGTCTTTTTACCTGTTCACGCGCAATTCGAGAGGGTTTACTGCCGCGCCTCGAGCCGCACAGTAAATGGCAATAATTGCGGTTGCGATAGGGAACGCAGAGTCGTTACCATCGGCAGAGAAGAAGTTGCGAGTCCGCCATCCATCCTCCAGGTTGCTACCGAGAATAAAACAATGAAGACAGGACGCTCACAGGACATAGGTGTATCCTGCTTTTATTGCCGCGTAAAGACTCACGGGTGGATAATGCAGTCTCTCAAAGACCCTCTCGTAACTCTGAATAGATTATGTATGAATATAGAAGAATAGAGGTATAAGAGTCATGAGAAGTTCTAATAGTCAAGTCGGACGGACCGTCTGTTCATGGAGGCTTCCTTCCCTCCCGGCTCAGTGGAGACGCCAGATGCGTTACGGTTACGACTTGTGTTAGCGAGCGGCCTGTCAATTATTGAAATGAGCTAATTATCGTTTTCTCACTGAAACTCACATCGCACCTCTTCTTCATAGTTTTCGATGTTGGCTCTTTGCTACCTCGGTAGACAGCTGCACCTTCCCCGATCCTGGGAATTATGTGTGGCGATGTACACCTTAAGAGAATATACCTATCCTCGAAGGTAATGCGTAGCGCGTGTTCCAGGACGTGTCATTATCTTCAAATGTACGTTCAACGCGCTCTGCAATTTTTTGCAACGAAGTGTCTGTCCATTGGGGCAATTATACACTCGGTTAGTCCTTATTCTTCGATTTTGGATTCTTCTTGGTCTTATCCCACTATTTTTTTGGAATGAGCAACACTGAGAGAACTCATTTAGTCATTCGTACGATATCCGTTTAGTAGACGATCGTTTCGTATATTATACTATGCATTTGGTGTCAAATACTAAACGCCGTTTGGTTCCGTTTAGTAAATGCCGCTACATAGAACAGTACAACCTCTGACTATCTGGTTAGTCGGAGCTAATAAACAGAAAAATCATGTAGTACCATCTACTACCGCTTAGGTCGAATACTAATCGACTCCATTTTGATTTTCACTGATCTGTGATCTGTGCATCACGCCGCACACTGAGAAAACTCGGGCTGCAAAAATTATTTGTCTGTGTCTGTATGGTGTTTTGAACAAGTGAGTTTTCTCGAAAATGATCTTTGCAACTATGGAAGACGTTATGAAAAGTTTGAAATTCGAAGAGTGCATCGAATTGTTCCAGGCTGAGTACCATTTGATTACTTACATATTCGGTGTTGCATGTTTTGGAGCAATTGCAGAATAAGGGCGTCACCTCTGGTTTGTCTGGAATTTTTTTTTCAATTAAAGATCCTAATAGTTTGCACTGGGACATGCTGTGTAATATAGTATAAATGTTAAATATTAGATTAATGAATAATAATTAATGTGCATTTTGATTTACGTTGATATGAATTAAAGTATCTTATAATAAAACAATATTCGAAACTTCCATCATGTTTTTTTTTCTGGAACCCTGTGCTTATTATTTACCACTTCTTTCACTAGTAAAATTCATTGATCGTGTGGTAGGAGCTACTAAACAGTTCGCTGGATTAATAAGACCTATGAAACAGAATTAGTATGAATGACAAAGCGTGCAGTGGAACCTACGAGGGTAGTTCAATAAGTCCTTAGAATGAAGTATAAAAACAATTTTTATTGGGTAAATTTTTTTTTATTTTTCAACATAATCTCCATGGAGCTCTATACACTTGGTCAATCGCTTTTCAAGTTTTTTTAATCCTTCAGAAAAGTGCGTTT
>NC_046665.1:92709056-92712903 GCF_010883055.1 Belonocnema kinseyi
TCTAGTCGGGAGTGGTGCTGACTGAAAACAGATGATTTGGAGCGATTCGCGCGCCATCTGTTGGTCATTCTAAGGACTTATTGAACTACCCTCGTACTAAACAGGACTAGTGCGTACTACGAATCGTTAAGTAGAGGCTACTTAACGCTATCTAGTGGGGTTGACTAAACGGACGTTTAGTCGATTCCGCTAAATATCTGGTCCGGCAATATTTTTTCTAAACGGTATAGTAGCTATGACTAATGACTTCGTGGTGTACACTAAACACTTTTCTCAGTGAAAAGAATGATTTACGACAAAGGAGCCCGCGCCAAGTGTAGAGTAAATGGCTTCTTGTGATTTTTTTTGTATTTTTGAACCTACAGAGAAGAATGATACCTGATAGAAAAATCAGAAGTTCTGTGGTTCGATTCCCAAGGTAGCGAAAAATAAAGATTTTTTTAAAAAATTTGAAATTTAAACAAATTCTTTTCCATTAAGTCTGAGTAAGACGTTAGGCATTTTATGTTATTGAAGATTCTTAACTTAATCGATATTGTAAATTTTCTGACTCCATGGTTTTGGAGGGTTATCTACTGTCATTGAAGTACTATTCGCTGATAATATAACAGATTCATTTTAAATAATTACTTGTATCATTAACACCTAGTTAAAAATTACCCTATTTTTTTGACCAAAAATCAGAAGTTCTGTGGTAAGATTCCCAGTAGAGCGAAAGAGGAAGATCTTTTTCTTTTAGGAAAACATGTTTATTTTAAATAAGAAAAATTTTTTATTGGAGTGAAATCTTTTTTTCTCAAAAACCCTTTAATAAACTTGGCTAAAAGTTTTACATTTTGTCGATCAGACTTACCCAAACAAAATGTGCCTGCGAATCCTCAGTAGACTTGTGTACACAGTTGCGTAAACATCTAATCACGTACGCTTCGCTTTTCAGGATGACGGAACGCACTGATCAAAAATTGTGCATTCAATTTTTGACAAAAACGTCGACATCCATGTTCCCAATTATCGTTATGATTCGTAAAGTATATGGTGATGATTTTATAAGAAATATTCAAACTAAACAGTGGCTTATGCAATTTAGAAGTGGTCATACTTTAGTAGAATGTGACCCTCACTCTGGCAGGCGCACAATGTCCAACTGAGGACAATGTCCCCTTTTTTTCTAACAGGAAGGTGTTGTTCATTATGAACACATTATCCTTTCCAAAAATGAAATACGATTACAAAAAAATATATCAGCGTTTGATTTAATGATATAAAAATAAATATAAATGTTTTATTGAATAATATTTATTGATTTCACACAATTCATACAATGTATAATGATAAAATGTTTAGATGATATTGTTCAAATTTCTTTAATAAATATTTATTGAAATAAATTATAGCTATAATCTGATTATGTTATATATTAATACTTAGTGATTAATAGGTAGTTACAAAATTAATAAGAAAAATTAATATAATGCTTGAAAGGTGGAAGAATTAAGCAATTACTATATTTTATTGCAAGTTTTATAATAATTACCGTAAATAAAAATATTTTAATATAAAAATGTGGCATATTTCATTATTTCTTGGATGAAATAATAAGGATAAGAAAAATTTAAATGGACAATTGTTAAATTCTACAAATCAAATTCTAGTTTACTTGAACTATAAAAATTCAATTTAAAAAGAAGGTGAGCGTATTAAGATTAAAATAAATTTTGGTAATTAAAATATGAAGTATAGATTTCAGTGACAAGTATTTTTTATTCTAAAGCAGATTTCTTTCTCTATATATATTTATTGTAAACGATTTTGGTCCTACTGCGCGAGAACAATTTCAATTCATTTTTGTTCTCATTTAATTTGATTTAATCAGTGAGTATAATTTTATGTAATACTATTGAGAAACAATTATTATTATTGTTATTATTGAATATAATTATTATTAGGAGTAATTATCAAAATGAAATGAATGTTTCAATTAAAAGTGCTATCAAATATAATAACTGATCAAACATTTGAATAAATATTAAAATATCTACCTCCTCTTCAATTAAATTTAAATTTAAATTCAGTTTCAATTGACTTTCAGTAACTTGTATCTTTCATTTTAATATAAGATTTTATGCAAGCAAGAACTAGAAATAAAGACAGAAATGAACATTTAAACACAGATAACAGAATGTTTTTAGTGGTATTAATTGCAATTTTCAATTTTAAAACTTCCAGAGAGAAGAAATTTTGAAAGTAAGTAACTTAAATTAAAGGATTTTTTATTGCAAATTATCAAAACCAAGAACTCTTGAATTTTAAAATAATGACAATTGAACGATATGTAAAACTAAAACCTTGCCTAATTTGTAATTCTAAATTCTCAAAATAAAAAAACTCTTTAATTTAAAAGATTGACAATTTAAATTTCGGAAAAGTACAAATGAATTCTCTTGAAATTTGAAGATTCATAAATTAAAATTGTTGACTTTGATGATTTCGGAAATCAAAAGTCAAGTTTTCAATTCTAACTGTTCTAAAAAGAAGAAAATTTGTTATTAAATCATCAAAATTAGAGAATTTTTAATGGAGAGTTTAAAAAATTAAGAATTCATAAGTTTGAATAGATTTATGACTCAATGGTCAATGGTCACAGTAGCTTCAATCCGCTCTTTATTTATAAGTATTAAGATTTTTTAATAAAACCAACACAAAATCTTTCCAGCAACTCAGGTAAATTATTTTTGAATCTTTACTCAAAGTTTGTACAAGATAAAGGAGAACGATAAGAACAAAAAAAAAAGATTTTGGTGACAGTCGTTTTTCTTTTTTTTGATGAATTTTCATTCCAAATTTTCCAAATTTTTTCTCCTTTTTAAAACTTTTATGACAGCTTCAATTTGCAGGTAAATTTGATTCACTTTGTCAATTAAAAATAAAATTGAAATTGGAAATTAAATGTATTGGAAATTTGAGTAAAAAGGTTCAGACCCCCCGGCGTGAACAACGGCGAGACGTAATTTACCGTGACCGTAACCCTTCGCTCGATTCCTGGAAAACAAAGAAAAAAATGACAGAAAAAATTGGTGGCAGCCATGCACTTGTCGTGGCAGCCAACACCTGCTTGAAGTAGCGAGCCTTGACTTAGGCCGATCAAAATGCTCTTGAATTCGGTATCATTTGTGTTGCATATCAAAATGATATTGATTTCGGTATATCATTTTGAACACTTTTTTTTAGTGTAAACACGATATTACGCGAGCATATTTATCGAACGTTGTACAAAAGTTTTTGGCACAAAACAAGATAAAACCACTTTTCCAGCCTTCGTACTGTCTCGATGTAGTCCCTTGTGACTTTTGGCTGCTCCCAAGACTAAAAATTTCGCTCAAATGGCACTTTGCAGATGTCACATCCTGAATGCGGCTCTGTGGCACGCCCAGGTATGTATAAGTCTCTTTAGCGCAAAGGTGTCGTATAGCGCTTCTATCAATGAGCTAAGGATCTTCAGGAATGCCATTAAGTTTTCCTCGCTTCAAATAAATCTTGGCGCATTTCTCTAACCCAAATTTCATTCCAATTTCCTTAGTATATCGTTTGACAGTCCCTAGAACTAGATGTAGTTGCTCTTTATTTTTAGCATAGATCTTAAAATCGTCCATGTAAAATACATGAGTGACCTTGTACTTTCGATCTGCAGGGTTGCCGCACAAGTACCCGTCGGAATGGCGAAGTGCTAGATAGAGATAGTGGTAATAATGTAAGGCAAAAGAGGAGTGAGCTCATGGTGTCGCCCTGAAAGACACCTCTTTCAAAAGGTGACCTTGTTAGTTGTCAAACGATTCTTTCCAGATGAGAT
>NC_046665.1:92713003-92720288 GCF_010883055.1 Belonocnema kinseyi
CCCTCACTTCCCCACCCTTACTCTACCATATGACCCTTCTACCCTCCCTTCACTTCCCCTACGTCCACACCAATAATCAGTGCTCTCAATTTTGGGAACTTTATGAAATGCGTTTGCGTCGCGCCAGTACGCTCGGATTGATTAATGTTGGCGCGCTGATTTTGAATACTATAAATATTCGAATTTGACATTTATTATAAATAATGATAAGGAAATGCATTAACAGTAATTTATTTATCCTAAAATAAGATTTTGGAGTAAAAGATAAAAAATAATTCGATATCAATTAAAAAGACGTTATGAATTTTGAGTTCCGAGAAAGAAAACTGTTTTTTATCACAATGATTAATCTCGTCTTTGTCAATTTGCTAAATTATTTTTTTGTATTCCCAACAATATCTGACACTCCAAAATTCCATTTTAGGATTAAGAGATTACTTTTAAAGCATTTCCTAATTATTATTTTTCATAAATATCCGATATGAATGTTCATATAATTTAAAATGTGCGTGCTAACAGTAACCAATCGGGTTTTCGGCGCGACACAAGCGCAGTTCAAAAAGTTCCCAAATTTCGGAGCACTGCCAATAATGTCCACTACTTTCCCATCAATCATTTCCCCGCTTCTCATTATTTAAAACAAACAATTTATATAAATTCTAATCAAATATAAATATATATAAATGAATTAAAAAATTATTCTCTTAAACTGAAAGTTAACGATTAAATTTTTGTTTACAATTTTTTTTATTTGACATTTCAACTTTGAGGTTTAAAAATCATGTATTTTTGATAAAATTCTTTTTTCTTGTTAGAAAATTAAGCCTCATCCAATTGTTCTCCCTTGATTTGATATCACTTCCCATACCAACCAAACCCCCCCCCCCCTTTTTCCCTGACACCCACCACTTCCCAGCATGTAAATAAGAACTATTTAAAATTCCTTATTACTTATTACTCACATCTTTCGAGAAGTAAAAATACAAAACAGAAACAATTGATAAATGTTTATAAATCATTAATAACTACTTTTTTTAAAGCAGCTTTCCAATTTTCCAACCCACATTTTACTATTTGCTTGTATGCTAAACCACTTTGTTCAAAATTAATCTATTACTCGAAAATTGATGAATTTAGTTGAATATCAAAGTTGAATCATCTACTAAAAAATGTTAATTTTTGAACAAATAGATAACTTTACTACCAAAAAGACGAATTTTTAACAAAATTTAAGAATTCTGAACCAAAAAGTTGAATTTTCACCCGAAAAATAATTTGTAAACAAAAAGATTAATTTACTATAAACAAAAGAATTTTTATGAAAATTCAAGAACTTTCAACTTAAAAGTTAAGCTTTTTAAAAAGAAATTTCATTTTTTTTTTCTTTCAAATTTCTTTCAACTTTATCAAATTTCATTTTTTAGTAAAAGAATTATCAATTTAGTTGAATATTCATCTCTTTGGTGGGAAGTACTTGCAGTTGGGGCGGGGGAACAAAGGTTGAAATGTGGGGAGAGGAAGGAGGCAAGGGGAAGATCAAAGAAGAACTAGGGTAAGTCAGCTAAAATGAGTGAGAAAGTTAGGAGAGGAGAAAGTAGATGAGAAGGAAGTTAGGTATGGGACGGAAAGCAAAGTTTGATATGAAAGGAGAGAAAGTACGGAAGGGGAGAAGAAAATAAGAACTAAGAGAAGTGAGCCGAAATGAGTGAGGAAAGGAGGAGAGGAGGAAGTAGATGAGAAAGAAGTTAGGGATGGGAGGGAAAGCAAAGGTTGGAGTACGAAGAGGGGAATTAGAGAAAAGGGAAAGTAGGGGAATATAGAAGGAGTGAGGGCAAGAAAGGACCTGCAGGGGACGTTCTTTTATGACGTAAGGGACTTTATGCAAAGTAGTTCAGTTCCTCAAAAATGTATTATTTCATAAATATTTTCGAGTCCACATAAATAATATAAAACAAGAAGTCTGAAAACGGAATAAACTCGACTTTAAGTTTCAATTTACAGTTACAAAACGGTTTTCTTCGTAATAGACTCTACAATGCTGTTTCCAAAGTACGAAACCACCTAAATAAATTGGAGACACATCGTTCCGAGTTGCGGGCTAGTAGCTAACGTCTCGCTATGGAGCTACGATATTTATTTGATAAACAAAGTTTCAGAGCGAGCTGCAGTATATAAGACGTCGGAGGCTTGTACCGGTAATGGTCGCAATATATCAGGAAAGTTTCGTCGGCCGTAAGGTTTGACGGCTTTATAAGAGCCAAACGATTTCGACCTTACCCTCACATTGATACCACCCTATCATTCCCACCACCAATCCACAAAAACAAGTTTCCAAATTTTCTAAAAATTCAGTTACAAACTTTCTTTAAAAAGGCATTTTTTTATTAACCAAGTATTTATTTAAATTTATCTTTCATTTGTCCAACTTTACAATTACTTTTTATAAGGCCTTAACTATGATCCAAAATCCTGTTAAACAAAACAAGAATCCAACGACCAAATTTGGACCACAACGAATAAACGAAAACCAAAACTTTTATTGTAATCTGAGAAAAACAAAAAAAAAAAATTTTCGGACAAAAATAAAAAAGAGGAAAGAAGAATGAGAAGGCAGCCAACCACATCGAAACGTTGGTAATGCAAATTTATTCATTAATGTTTTTTATTATTATTTTATTGTAATTTGATGATAATAAAAATAAAAAAGACGAAAGAAAGAAAAAGAGAAGGAAGGGGATGTGGTTGGCTGCCTTCTCATTTTTCTTTCCTCTTTTTTATTTTTGTCCGAAAATTTTATTTTACTTTTTTGTCTTTTTCAGATTAAAATAACATTTTTTGTTTTCATTTTTCTTTCCTCTTTTTTTATTTTTGTCCGAAAATTTTATTTTATTTTTTTGTTTTTTTCAGATTACAATAAAATTGTTGGTTTTCGTTTATTCGTTGTGGTCCAAATTGGGTCGTTGGATTCTTGTTTTGTTTAACAGGAATTTTCATCAGTTTGATTGTTGGACGTTGGATGGGATTTTTAATTTGGATTTTGGTCTAATTTAAATTTTATAAATTTTAACTATGATCGTAATCCTAAGTGGTACTTCCGGGTGGCCGTAGGTCAGAGAAAATTTGGAAATCAAGAAAAAGGCAATTTTATTGGTCAGAAAGAAAGTCAGTGAAAAGGCAGAGAATTTCTGTAAGAGGCACTTTAAATAACTGTCGAGGATAATGGATTTTTAATTTTGCTATTTTAATTTCAAATCGCTTTATACCGTTTATGAAAATTTCTATACTAGAAGGGGTGCTTCCTCCCAAATATAAAATTGTCATTTAAAAATTCTTTTACTGGGTTGAAAATTAATAAGAATATTAATTTCGTATATTCGTTTTAAAGAAACATATAAATTTAATTTAATTTTATGAAAATTATTATTATATTAATATTTAGATTATTTATTTTTCATTTGATTGATTATAATTGATTAATATGATATTATCAACATTAATTTTCAGCATAACAAATTTGTTAAAAAGTCATTGTTTTTAAATAAAAATAAAAATTTTGTAAAAATGCAACGGTTCTATAGAAGATTCGTCTTTTCCATTAAAGGTTTAATAATTTTGATTGAATTTCTTTCTTTTCTGAATGAAAGATCATTATTTGGTGAAAAAATTTTTTTTTAATTTTTTGTTAAAAATTAGTCCTTTTTCATTACTTTTACTCCACTGCTAATTTTGACTTTCCACTTTTCGATCAAAAATTGATCTTTTTCAATTAAAAATGCAACTTATGTTTTAAAATTCGTGCATTTGTCTTTTACAAATTCAACTGGCTTCTAAAAAATTTGTTTTTCATTCCTAAAAATTTTAATACTTGGTTGAAAATTCATCTTTGTATGTTGTACATTCAACCATTTAGTTAAAAGATGAACTATTTTTATCAAAGTTCTTCTCTTTTTTATAAAGTTAAACTATTTAGCTATAAATGCAACTGTTTGGTTAAAAATAATGTTTTGTTGTTAAGAATTCAAATATTTCGTTAAAAATCGATTTTTCAAAGTTAAAATGGATTTTTTTAACTAATAATTTAGCTATTTTAGTGAAAGGTTCACCATCGAAGACAAAAATTCATCTCCCTGATTAAAATTTTTAACAGTTTGTTCTAAATTGGTTTCCTAATTAAAAATTGAACTCCTCAGGTGAAAATTAAACTACTTCCTCAAAAATTCATTTTTTAATTTGTAATAATGCCGACTATTGCATTTATTACATGTCCAGTTAAGAATTTTAGTATTTAGTTAAGAATTATTTTTTTGAGTTTAAACCTTATTTTTATATCTGAAAACGTAACTCTTAATTTTGAAATGAAAATTTATCTTCTTTAATGCAAAATGTAACAATTTCTTTAAAAATTAACTTATTTTGTAAAAAATTCGACTTTTTAATGTATAAATCTTCTTGGTTTAAACAGATTTTTTTTGTTCTGTTTTAAAATTCATTTATTATGATAAAAAAATGTTTTCATTATTTCATTTTTCGTTGAGAGTTACTTTTTTTGTTGAAAATTGAACTTTTTAATAAGAATCCCTTGACTCTGCACAATTGTGATATTAAAACTACATTGAAAAAATATACCTATACGAAAATTTTTATTCCAAAATTTTCAAAATGGCGTGTCCCTAAATTTTAACAAAAATTAAATATTCAATTATTAATAACAAAATCTCGTCAAATTCTTACAAGAGGCAAACTTATTTATTATAAAGCACGTGAGGAAAATTAAAATGAAGAATTTAAAAAAATTCAATACGGCCGCCCAATTTTTTTTCAAACTTATTATTTCTTTGTTTTTTGGTAAAAACTTTTCAGGTGTCTATTAAAATGCTAAATTATTGTTAAAAAAAAAAACATATTTCATAATATATGAGTCAAAATTCTGAAAAAATATACAATTACGCTTTATGAAATATTCAAAAACTTGTATTTTCTATGCTTTTTGTCCAAACATCCTCAAATTTTGAAAAAAGATCCATTGTATTGTTACAAAGTTTAGGGTTGAAATAGATCTCGAAATTTTCACAAAAGTAAAAATGTTGCCCCATTACTATTTTCAAAAAATTCACATAATTTTTACAAATTTAAACAAAATATGAAAGACATTTTTGAAAAGGATTTAGTGATTCTCAAAATAACTATCTTCAAAAGATCTTAAAGCTGCAGTATACTGGAATCTTTTTTGTTGACGTGTTTCATATTTTGTTTAAATTTTTTTAAATGATGCAACTTTATGAAAATAGTAATAAGGCGCTATTTTTACGTAAGTAAACATTTCAAGATTTATACCTCCAAACATACATTTTATAACAATGCCATTGATTTTTCTTCAAAATTTGAAGATCTTTAGATGAAAAGCATAGAAAATACGAGTTTTTGAGTATTTCTTAAGGCGCTATTTTGAATTTCTCAAAATTTTGAATATCATATGCATCATAAAATATGTTTCTTTACAATAATGTACACTTTTAATTAATACCTGAAAAGTTGCCACCGAGAAGCAAAGAAATAATGAGTTGGAAAAATATAATTTTGGCGGTAATTTTATATTTTTTTGAAAATTTTGAATTTTCATTATCATCACGTGATTTTTAATAAATAAATCTGCCTCTCGTAAGAATTTGACGAGATTTTGTTATTAATTGTAAAAATGATAATCTTGGTTTAAATTTAGGGATCTAGTATTTTGTAAAGTAAAAAAAAATCCGTGTAGTTGTATTTTTCGAACATATTCCAAAGATCATAATTGTACAGAGCTAAAGGATTCCGATGAAATATAAAAAGATAACTCTATTTGCTTTTTTTGTATTTTCTAAACTTCAGAGCAAAAATTCGAAAGAAAAATTGATAGTTTTCCGACAAACACTTGTCAACGTTTTAATTTTTACATGTCACATAAAGGCTAGCTTGCACCAAACTTCGAGCCCTCCTGAATACAAAAATCAAGTTTTTACGACGGCGTCTGTCTGTCTGTCCGTCCGTTCGGCTGTCCATAAACACTATAACTCTCGAAAAAAATGAACAAATCAAATCCATCTTTGGCAAACTTTTTTTAGGTCCAGAAAGAAAGGACGACTTCGTTAACCAGCGGTTTCGGATGAAAATTCAAAAAGTGAGCGCATTTTGAAAATGTTTAAAAGTACTTTTTTCTGGATTAGAAAATTCTATGTACGGATATTTATAGTATTGAAGAGGACAAACAATTTATTTCAATGACGTGTTTTGGTAAAAAGAAAATTCTCAGAGTTATAGCACTTTCAAATTTTTTTTAATCAACCGAAAATCAAAATTTTATGCCAAAAACTGCACGATATGAAAAAAAGTGAAACAAACAAAAACATTGATTTTTGAAAGCCCTACAAGATTATTATAACAAATTTTCGGATTTTTTCGGAAAATCGAAAATTCTAATTTTAATTGCACAAAAAATGATGAAAAATAAAAAATTCCATTTTGTGGTCAAACTATGTAGAATACGAAAAAAGATGCTTTTACCAAAATTTCTATTCCAAAAAAGAACTACAATTTCGCTAAGAATCACTTCTTGATAGGACGCGTACTTTTTGTTTTATTCGTGAAAAATAACATTGAAAATAAAAAAAAATAAAAAACATTTGTGGAAAAACGATAAAGGATTCAACAAAACCTGTTTAAAAATATTGTAGGAAATCGAGCGCGCAGCGCGAGTGTCACGATTATAATGTGTACCTTAAAGCCTACAGATTTTTGAGATACTTAATCTTTGACCATACTTAATTAAGTAGTCAATTCAGAATATCAAGACGCATAAAAATATTGCTATCTAAAAGAGATCTTTCTGATAAAGTTTTATTGAAGCATTACAAATGCAAAGAATAAATATCCAAGTGCGAAGCCTTAGGCGCGCTCAAACTACCCAGCCGCGCGCGACGAGAATGTGCCCGCCAGGCGGGCAGATTTTGTTTTCAAATTTATTTAGTTTTTATTTATTCTCAAGAATATTTTTAGAATGAAAGTTGAAATATTCAGAAAGTTCTTGTTCGCAAAGAAAGCAATATGATGAAAATGTAAGTGAAGTTGTAAGTATACTCAAATTTATTTTAAATGATCATAATAATAATCACATTATTATATTATTTTATCTTATTAATAATAACAACTTTAAAAAGAGCTTGCAGGTTTTTTCAGGTTGGAACAGTTTGGTGCAAGCTCGATTGAAAGATGGTGTTATTATTAATATTATTATTATACATAGCTCATA
>NC_046665.1:92720388-92760996 GCF_010883055.1 Belonocnema kinseyi
TGAGCGACCTACTTAAAGTCTTAAAAGGCTGCGAAACCCAGTTTTTGGAGGCTTATGGTGCCTACTCTGACTAATTTTTGTAATAGTTATCTTTTTTATAGTAAATTAATCTTTTCATTTCAAAATTGTTTTTTTAGTCAAAAATTCAATTTTTAGGTTAAAGAATCTCGAATTTTGTTTAAAATGCGTCTTTTTTAGTAGCATATTAATTTTTTCAGTGAAAAGGTAAGAGAAGTGAGGAGAGGGGTACCAGAGCCATGCGAGTGAGTAGGGAAGGGAATGTATGGGCCTGGAAAGAGGACAGGGGAAATTGGAGTGTTCTGATGAAGGGAGAAGGGAGGGACAAGTAGAGAAGGAAGAAGTTGGAAAAGACAGGGTAAACGAAGGTTGAAGTGTAGGGAGGATGAGTAGGGGAAGTAGGGGAGAGAAATTATAAGAAGGGGGATCTAGTGACATAATAAACATCTTGATAGGCTGAAAACCCTTTTTTAAGGCGAATGGCACCTATTTTGTCTACTTTTTAATTTTTATCTGACTACTTATAAGTGGTCAAATTATTTCTGAAAGATATCGTTGAATGAGAATTCTTTCTCTCTCTCTCTCTCTCTCTTTTTTCTCGTGGATGTAATAAGTAAGAAGTAAGATCAGGATCGGTAATGCGATAATTCCTAATCCGCATCACGCGAGATTTCCGAAGCGAGCCTTTGGTATAGATTTCAGCACCTTGATTTTACGAACCACCCCAAGCTGGAGGAAAGGGGCTCGAAGGAACCGCACGGAATCGGGCTTGAGAAGCCTCTTAATCGCACCCCCGTCCGAGTTTCGAAGTTTACGGGTTAAAGACCGACCGGGTTATTAATGCACGGATTTCGTGATACCCCCGTCCAGTCAATGTATCTTAACGTTTCCGAGCGATTCCTCGCGTTACTGCTACCTATGAATATTGTCTGTACAATCCTTAAGTCTATCGATCACAATGAAAGAAAATAAATTAGGATGAACAGATTAGTCTTCTCTTTGTCAACCAAAGAAAAATTCATCAGTATGTGAAAGAGAGAAATTAAGAAGAAAGTAAAGAAATCTCAATTTTTAAAAATGAGGAAATTAAGGGAGGAAAAGAGGGGTTAAATAACTGGTGGGAATCTTAAGGGAAATGAGTTAAGGAGAAGTAAGAAAAGTAGGGGATCATCAATAAACCACGTTACCACTCCAAAGGGGGGGGGGCTTCAAAAACGTACAATTGGTAATAGGTGGGGGGGGGGGAGTCAAAGTAACGTTACACATATAGAAATATGTTTTTCTAAAAGTGCACATTGTAACGGTTTTAGTACGTTTCCAGATGATGAAGTTTTTGTGGCAGAAAATTTATTTTTTTGATTATAAATTAATTTTGTTGTTGTTGAAAATTTAACTTTTTGGTTGAGAATTAAAAAATTTGGTTTTAAAGTTGAAATGCTTTCTTAAAAATAAAAATAATAAATTGCATTAAAGTTCAACTTTTTGGTTGGGAATTTTGTTAAAAATTCGTCTATTTGGAAGTAAATTAATCTTTTTGTTCGAAAGTCCATATGTTTTACTTGAAAATTCAACTTTTTCCTTTGAGAATTCTTGAATTTTGTTAAAAAAAATTGTTTTTTTCCGGTAGAAAATTAATCTATTTAGTTAAAAATTTAACTTTTTTGTTTAGAATAGTTTTAGTTATAAATTTAACAACTATATTTTAAAGTTGCACTACTTTCTTGAAAATTAAAAAAAAATTTTGTTCTTTCTTAAAACTTTAACTTTTTGGTTGAGAGCTCTTGAATTATGTTAACAAATTTTTTTTGGTAGAAAGTTAATCTTTTGATTTAACAATTCATTTTTTTAATTAAAACTTCAATTTCAAAGTTTTGGTTAAAAATTCTTGAATTTTGTTTTAAGAAATCGTCTTTTTGCGTAGTAAATTAATCCTTTAGTTAAAAAATTTATCGTTATTAGTTGAAAATTTAACTTTTTAGTTAAGAATTTTTAAATTTTATTAAAAATTCGTCCTTTACCGCAATAAATTAATCTTTTTGTTTGAAAATTAATTTTTTTTGTTGAAAAATTCAATTTTTTCGTTTCAAAGGCGTAAATTTGGTTAAAAACTCGTTCTTTTTCAATATAAAATTAACTTCTTTGTTTGAAAATTCATCTTTCAGGTTAAAAATTTAACAACCAACTTTTAAAGTTAAACTGTCTCCTACAAAATGCAAATTTTGGTCAAGGAATCAAAATTGTAGTAAAGAAAATAATCTCTCTTGTTGGAAATTAAATTGTTTTCTTGAAAATGACTTTTCTGTTGTTAAAAAATTAGTTTTTTTAATGAAAATTTACCTACTTGATTTTTAATCGAACATGGTTCTTTTTGAGTAAAAATACAAATTTTAGTTCAAATTGGACTATTTTGTTGAAAAGTCGTTTTTTTGTTAAAAACAATCCACTTTAGTTAAAAATTCAACTTTTGGGTTGAGATTTCTTATCTTTTCTTGGAAATCCGTGTATTTTGGTATAAAATTAACTTTTTTAAAAATCGAAATTCCATATTTTTGATTCGATAATTTAACTCGTTTACATAGAAAATTCGTCATTTTGTATTTCAAGTTCGAAAATTCAATTTTTTTAAATCAATTATTTGGTAGAAAATTCGTTCTTTTTATAATAGTTTCAAAGTATTTTTAAGTTAAAAGTTCAACTATTTCATTTAGGGGGAGGGGGGGGGGTAAAAAATTTCAAAAAATTAGTAACGTAGTTTATGAATGATTCCTAAAGGGAAATCAGCAGAGGAAAAGTATGTGAAGTAAGGAAAATTAAGGATAGCGTAGTAGGGGTGTAGAGGGAAAGTGAGAGAAAGAAAATTATGAAAAAGGGTGGGAAATGAGGTAAGAAGAAAAAATTATTTGAAAAAAAATGAGAAGAGGATGGGAAGCTAGCGCTGAGTAAAGGATGTAAGGGAAGGCAAATTTCAGCCAAGAAACGAAGAGAAGAGAACTATAGCAGGTAGAATTTGGGTAGGGTGAGGGCTAGCTTTAATTAGTTTAAATTTTAGCATAGTTATAAATTTCCTTAACCTCTTAACATCGATAAGAAAAAAAATGTTCTCTACCACAACCTAAACACTATTTATTAAGAGGCGATTTATTTTTTCTTACCTTGACATTTTGTTATCAGTAGCAAGGCGAAATTACAGGTCTGCCAAGCTGTAAAATGTTGATGGGAACAATCTCTTACGTATGATAATTTTTTAATTCTTCACTACAAGCGGTATTTTTCATCGATCCAGGGCATTACAATACCTATCGTGCGATCAGCAATAAATTCTTTCCTTCGTATTCGAGGATCGCCCCAGGTTTGAAGGGGGGGGGGGGGTGAACGAATTGAGCTGAAAATATACCGAAGACCAACGTCAGTAGAAACTGGTGAGCTTCTATCGTAAACCCTCATTATCGCTGTAATTATCATGCAAGGAGATACAGTATAACGCGAAACGGTGGCGTGCCAGAATGCACTGAAGATCGCTCTTGCACTACACTAATCCCGATGTGCCGCAATAAATTACATAACTAATTCGATTTAAAAATAAAAAATCCCTAAACTGTTCATACTCCCCACGAAAAAAAGTTACGAGCTAATAACTTTACGGAGAGTTACATTCAGTGTTCTATTTTTGTAGATAAACGCGTCAAGCTTTAAATGGTGGCAGCGGTGGGATGCGCGAAACTACTTTTTCAGATAAAATCATTTTTTAATATGTTTTTTGCAAATTATGTGTTTCCATCAAATTAAGGGTTGCTACAAAATCTCAATTTAAAAATGACTTTACTTTTCGTAACTTTTCCTTCACTAATTTTTAATTTGCTTTGCTTCTTCTTAAGGCAGTTATAGTGCGAAAAGTCAGATATTTGAAAAAATTGTTTTCCTATTATTTGAAAAATCAAAATATTATAACGGATATCATTCCAAATGAAAAACCTTATTTATTATGAAAAATCTTAAAATTCACACAAAACAACATTAATTTCAACCATGTTTTTTGCATTTGAATTTTTTCTGACTATCTCTTATTAACAATTTAAAAAAAGAAGATTGCATTTCATAAAATGACGGCTTATTTGTTCCGGAAAAACCTACTTAATAACTCTACTGTTTTTAGTTTTGAAAGTAATTTTTTCGATGGCTTCTTCTATAGCTCTAAATCGTGAAAACAAATTTTTCAGAAAAAATTCTTTGAACAAATAATTATATTTTAAGTTCATTTAGTTATTTGAAAAATTGCAAACATAAGAGTTGTGGCGAATGTTTACCCGAACAAATTAGCCGTCATTTATGAAAATGCAATTATTTTTCAAAAATTGATAAGAAGTGGGGGTCTGAAAAAATGCAATTGCAAAAAACATCGCTAAAACTAAGATTTTTTTATTAAGTGAATTTTAATATTTTTCATTAAAAAATCATGTTTTTTATTTCAAATGACATCAGTTTTAATATTTTCATTTTTAAAATAATAATTAATTTTCTATTAAGGAAAAGGAATTTTAAACAAAATAGTTAGATTTTCGACCAAAATTATGAATCTTTAATAGGAAAAAAAAGATTCTCAACAAAAATTGTAATAGTTCATATTTGCATTTAAAAAATACTTTAATCTTCGAACAAAATTTTCGAGCCTGTAATACGAATTTTCTGCAAAAGACTTGACTTTTCAATTGGGAAAAGTACTTTTTTTATCTAAATAATTAAATTTTTAACTAAAATAGGCGAGTTTTTTCCAAATCAATGACCCTTCAAACTAAGAAAGATAAATGTTTAAACAAAAATGGAATTTCCACCTTTTCAGATTTGAAAAATTAATTTTAAATAAAAGCAAAAACGAAGTTTTAGAAAAATGGCTCAATTTTCAACTAAAGAAATGATTTTTTAACCTAAATAATGAATATTCAACGAAAAAATTGCAATTCTCAGTAAAAAATGAACTTTAACGAAATAAACCAACATTTTAAAACAAATAATGAAAAGGTTAAATATTAGTTTAAAAATTAAATTTTAACTAAATGGTTGAATTTCAAAGCAAGAAAATTAAATTTCTTCCAAAAGTGATAAATTTGAAAAAAAATGCAATCAGGAAGTTTTCATGAAAACAAAAGATTTTTCAACAAAAGGAATGAATCGTTAACCAAAAGATGAATCTTTAACTAATTTGATTACTTTTCTGTCAAAAAATACGAATTTTCAAAAAAATGTTTGAAACCTAAGACTTAAAAATTTTCAACTTATAATAAAATACGTAAGTTTTTAGTAAAAAACTCTATTTTTAATAATAAATTAATTTACAAACCAATAGATTTAATTTTCAACAAAATGGTTATATTTTCAACCAAATTTATACATTTTTAACGAAGACAATATATTTTCAATCGAATATAAAATAGTCGTATCATTAAGAACATTTTTTTTAACAAAAATTATTTCTTAACTGAATAGTTAAATTTGCTACCCAAACATGAACATTTAGTTAAAAAATATAAATTTTTTACAAAAAATAGAATACTTTAATCTTCAGTTTGAAAATAATTCTTTAAAAATAAGAAGAAATAAACGAATACTGAACAAAAGAAGGTAGTTTTTAACAAAAATAATACAGTTAAGTTTTCAGTAAAAAGGATAAATTTTCAAGCAAATAAAATAAATTTCTATAAAAAAAGAGATACGTTTTCTACAAAAAATGAAATAGTTAAATTGTTATTTGAAGGCATGAATTTTTTACTAAAATTATGAACTTTAACCAAAAAGTTGAATTATTACCCAAATGGTTCAATTTTTAATCTAAAAGATTAATTTACCAAATAAGGCAAATTTGCAAATAAATGCAATTATTACAATTAAGAAAGATATTTTTCAACAAAAAGAGAGTAGTTAAATTTTCAGTTAAAAAAATAAAGGTTTATAAAAAAAAGAATTTTCAGTCAAAGAAATGAATTTTTACCCAAAAGGTCAAGTTTTAGTGAATGAGAATACTTTTCTACTAGAAATACAAATTTACAATAAAATAATTGAATTGCTGCCTGAAACTGATAAATTTTGAGCTTAGAGTAGAATATTTAAATTTATAATCACAAATTAATTTTTCACAAAAAAAAGTATTTTGAGTTAAAAATTTATCTTCAGCAAAAAAAAAATAAGTTTCCGTACTGAATCAATTTTCATAAAAAGTGAATTTTCAGTAAATAAATAGTTTCCAGTAAAAAATTAATTTCCAGTAAAAAAAGTAGTTTTCAACAAAGTAAAATAATTTTTTAACAAATGAGTTAAATTTGCAACCACATAGATGAATTTTTAACCGGAAATGGAATGGTTCTATTTACGTTTTACAAAATTAATTTAAAAAAATTGTTTTTAGATTCATAGTTAAGTTTTGAACAAAAAGGAAGGGATTTTCAACAAGAGTGGTTAATTATCAACCAAAAAAATTATTTTGTACAAAGTGTTTCTACTCTCAACTTGAAAATATTAATTTTAAACCAAACATTTGTGATTTTTAACAAAAAAACTTCCAATTTCTACTCAAATAGATACATTTTTAATCCAAAACCAAAGGTTCATTCACATTCTAACATTTTTGATTAATTTGAAATTTTCAAAAAAATAATAAAATTAACTTTGCATCAATCAGGGGAATCTAAAAGTAAACAGACAGGGCTGCGCAAATCCTTGCAATTGGATTTAGGCGCATGACGCAACCTGATGCAACTAACGCGCTGAGAGTGCGGCCCTAGAGTTGTTTGTCACGCTTCACAGTGAGATAAAATTAGAAAACGAGGTTCAAAATAACTTGTAGCTGGCAATTTTCAACCAATTTTGTATTTGCTTTTAGAAAAATTCAGCATTAAATTTGAAGGAGATTTAACTAGCCTGATTTTTAAATTCTTTTTTGTTTAAACTTTTATATTAATGTAAAAAGTAAAGAAATAGTATATTTTTTCGTTTTTTTGTTTATTTTTGTTAAAATTTGTTTCTATGATCAGCATTGCCAGACTTTATGCACAGGGGTAATTTGAAGTGAAAAAATTATGAAAGTTTTAAATTAATTGTTATCAACATTTGATAAATTTTTAACCAGAATCAATTAACAAATGCATTATTTAGCTGTTTTTCAGCATTTAAACTTGTTTTTCTGTTGTACAATCAACTATTAATAAAACATATTTAACAAGGAATCATTGTTAAATAATTTTAATTACATTCCACAAGAAAAAAGAATTAGTTTACAAATGCATTAGCCAAGAAAAATTTGTTAACTACATTCTTAATAAAAATAGAAATAGTGGATCTTTATCGAACTATATAAAAAAGTTAAAAAATGTGTTATCTACAGTTTATTACACAAAAAAGTTGAAATATTAAAAAAAGCCAAATAATGCATTTGTTATTTAAAGTTGGTTAAAAAATTAAAAAATGTTATTGATATATAGAAGAAAATCATTGCTAAAGAACTAACTGTTAATCCTGTAAAAAAGTGGTATTTTATTATAAATACATAAATTGATAAAAATTTGTATAAAAACTTGTCGTTTACAATAATGAATTATTTAATTTCATCAGAACTTTCTTAAAAATTTAAAAGTTAATTATTTACAGTTAATTGCATTGTAAAAATTCAGTTTGTACCTCCAAAAATAGCGAAATAGTGCATTTGTTAATTAAGGTAGTATAAACAATTATTAACTATTATTTGGTGACCAAATATCATATTTAGGTTTTCAATCACTTATTTCTTTATGAGAAATTAAATAAATTTTGTTATATTTGCATTGCTAGTGGACATCTTTTTACATGGCTGATTTCAGTTTTATAGCTATTTTCGATTGAATTAAAGCATTTTTCAAAAACCAGTATTTTGAAAAAGTCCATTTTTTAAATTTTTTGTTATTAAATAAACAAACAAAAGTCTAAAAATCGGCCATGACAGTTCGATGCGAAATTTTATTAGCTTTTATTTTTAAAAAAGTTAAAATTGGCTGATGATTCCCAGTCGGTGCAAAGTTTGGCGGCTTTTTTACGACGTCGTTACGACTTCTTTACAACTTCACGACATCCTTTGTTCATGTCGTTAAGGTGTCTTTACGATATCGTAAATAAGTCGTATGATCTGACGATGTCTTTACGATATCGCAAAGACATCGAAACGACATGAACATAGGATGTCGTAAAAATGTCGTAAATATGTCGTAAAGATGTCGTAAAGATGTCGTAACGATGTCGTAAAGACGTCGCCAAATTTTGTGCCCACTGGGTTGTCTTCTGAAAATCAATTTGTCCACAGACGTTTTTTTCCGCCAACTGTGAGCCCCATAGTTGTTCTATTAGTTTATTTTGAATTTGATTAAAAAGTCTAGAAAAAGGAGGGAAAGGGAAAGTTTCTTTAAAGAAATCTCAACAAAAAAATCAAAGAATTTTCAACTAAATGGTTGAATCCTCGACCGAAATAGATTACTTTTTAACTAGGCAGTTGCCGTTTTAAACAAAATGGATGCATTTTTAGCCAACCAGTTGAATTTCAACTATAAAAGATCAATTTTCAATTAACAGGATCAATTTTGCGGCAAATGTGCAATAGTTAAATAAATAATCAACAAAAAAACTAATTTTCAACACAATAGTTATACTATAATTCAAATAGTTTAATTTTGAAGTAAAATTATGAATCTCTTACAAAGAAAACAATTGTTAAAACTAATTGTTCAACTAAAATCATCAAGTGGTTCAACCTTTAAAATTCTTGATGAAAAATATGACTTTTTAACAAAATAGTAATTTTTTAAAATAAATTTATCAAATTCTGAACCAAATAGTAGAATATTTGACCTAACGAGATATATTCCTAACCAAAACTTAAATAATGTTGTAAATATTAACAAATATTTACATACTATTTGAAATATTTCGCAAAGAGTTTGGCTAGATATTAAGGATTTTATTTTTATTATTAAATAGAGAAAAATTAAAAAATCAGCCATGACATTTTCATGCGAAATGTTGTTAGTTTTTATTTTAAAAAAAGTTCAAATCGGATAATAATTGTCTTCTGAAAATCAATTTCCCCATGGTAATTTTTTTGCCCCACTGTGGAATGGGGCGAAGTCAATTTAGGTACGGGGTGAATTTATCTCAGATACAGGGTAAAATTGACTACGATTTGGTGTTAATTTGGCTATTGTACTGTGAAAAGTCGTCTAGGGTACGGGGTAAATTTTTGCAAAAAAATGAAAGTACAAAAAACCACAGACACCGGATCGAAACAATAAGAATTTCTTCCCAGGGTTAATTTGGGTAAAAAATCCTCATTTAAGATTTCTTTCTCAAATTTGAGGCTTTGAGGGGGTTGGTAAAAAAGAAAGCGCCTCTGACCCCTAAAATTTCAAAAAAAAAAATTATTCTTAAAAAATTTATTATTATTTTGTCGTCATTTTGATCACAACTCAATCAGTCTTTCTCTGATTTTCTCCATCCTTCGCTACCCCCATCGTTGCCGAAATAAAGAAGGGGTGAGTCGCGGTTGGCGAGGTTTCGTCAAGCGGGCGGACTTCGTGCAAGAACGGAGAAGAACGTCGTTAAACTTCTTGAAATTGGAATGCAAACAAACCCATTATCGTAAAATCAAAGGGGAAGACAGCCGTTTATTTAAAAGTCGAGTCAGCACACGTCGCACTGGCTATGCGACGGCGACGATCACTACAAACAGACCGTCAACACCCGGCCGCACGAAAAGTATGAAAAGTAATTAAATTCACGTCCCAGGGTAATTATGGTTCTTCTTACTGCTCAAGTATTTCCTGCTTACGAAGGAACAGCTCCATGACACCTTGGCACCAACCCTTTCCAAGTTTACACTTTGTTTTAGAAGAAAAAAAGTTCGTAAATTAATTAATAAGGGTGGTTCTTTAATTTGCGTTTAACATTCATTGTTTATTATTTTCCTGATTTATTAATTTTTTTTCGAATAAGAAACAGGAAAGTTTGATAGAGTGGTTAAGGAGGTTCAGACAGTCTCTTTGAAAAAACACTACTGAAAGAAAAGGGTGGCGTGCATTGCCTGGCGTGTCATTGTCGACGCGATCGCAAGAAGAAGTTTCGTGACCAAAAGTTTCGGTATCGTGCTCCTGGCGTCAACCCTCAATGAAAATAACGGCGTCGAACATTTTTTCGACGATGCAGGACAATAAAATGAGTCAAAATTACATTTCCGGGGTAATGAGGAAGAGTGAAGTTTAAACGAGTTATATGATTGTGGGAAGTTCAGTTCAGACAGAAAGTATAAGCCAACTTACAAACATTCTTAAAATTTGAATTTTTTATTATTTCAACATATTTATTGCAAAATGGAGAATTTAATTAATTTTAAACTACTTGATCTTTCAGCATGGATGCAATTTCAATTTTGCTCTAAAATGGACCTGAGGTCGCACAGACCACCGGTCGCACAGACCACCGGTCGCACCTACTTCTGGGCATATTTATATCTTATTAAATAAGTGAAGAAAAGTTTGTTATCTAACTTACACTGGTATATGAAGGGACATTGGAATTTATTGCAGAGTAATCAATTTCATCAACTTCTATTATCAATAATATTTTACAAAGTGGGAAGAGGGGCCCACATATCAGAAAATTGACATGGTTTGGGTCAACATGTCCATGCTAATTTGTTACGTTTTTATTAAATGTGGAATAATTGGAACGTAAAATTTTTCTGTCATAGCCACGTTCATAATGATGAATTTTCAACCAAATAAAATGAATTTCTATAAAACAGTGATACAAATTCTACAATAAATGAAATAGTTTAATTTTCAGTTAAAGAAATACATTTTTAACTAAAATGATGAACATTTAACCAAAAAAAAAGAATTATTAGCAAAATGGTCGAATTTTTCATTCAAAAGTTTAATTGATCAAATAAGGCAAATTTTCAAATAAATACATTCACTAACAAAAAGCAAAAGATCAAATTTCAACAAAAATAGAAAAGTTAAATTTTTAGTTAGAGAAATAAATGTAAATAAAAAAAAAACGAATTTCCAACCAAAGAAATGAATTTTTACCCAAAACATGAATTTTCATTCAATGTGAATACTATTCTGCTTAAAAAACAAATTTTCAACAAAATATTTGAATTGCCACCTGAAGCGCATAAATTTGAACTTAAATTTTTAGTCACAAATTAATTTTCAGTGAAAAAAATTCATTTCCAGTAAAAAAACTAATTTCCAGTAAAAAAACTAATTTCCAGTAAAAAAAAATAATTTCGAGAAAAATAGTAGTTTTCAAACAAAAAAAAAATTTTCAAATGAAATAGTTAAATTTTAACCCACACAGATAAATTTTCAACTGTAAATGGAATAGTCCTATTCAGACTTAAAAAAAATTCCAACTTCATACTTGAATTTTGAACAAAAAGAAAGGGATTTTCGAAAATAGTGATAAATTAGCAACCAAAAAAATTCTTTTAAACAGAGAGGTTAAACTCTCATCTAATAAAGATTAATTTTCAACCAAACAATTGTCATTTTTAACCGAAAAACTTCTAATTTCTATAAAAATAGATAAATTTTGAATTCAAAACCAAAATCTCATTCACTTTTTAAAATTTTCTATTAAATTTAAATTTAAAAAAATAATAATAATTTCAAATCAGTATATTGAAACTTCTCTCACTGTCAGGTTTTTCCTTATTTATCCTGATGAGTTTTAAATCTCCTGACTTTTTCTGCCTTTATCTAACTTTCTGAAATTTTCTGATCTGTATCATCATCGCAAAAATCGAGAATATAATTAATTTTAAACTACTTGATCGTTAAGCATGGATTTAATTTAATTTTTACATTAAAATGGACCTGAGGTCGCACAGACCACTGGTTGCACAGATCACTTGTCGCACACAACACCGGTCGCATAAAACACTGGTCGCATAGACCAACGGTCGCACAGACCACCGGTCGCACAAACCACCGGTCGCACAAATCACAAGTCGCACAGATCAATATAGAGGGACCCACATATCAGAAGATTTACGCGGTCTGGGTCAATGCAGCCACGTTCATTACTCTGGGATTTATGCATCAAGCTCAAGTTTGTGTATGGCACCTTGCATCTGAAATATCTTGAAACAAATTGAAACTGAAATATTAAACTGTGACGATACCGTGGACGTTTTATATTCCATTTTCTAAAAAAATTCTTCTTTTTTTGTTAAAAAATTCTTCTTTTTCGCTGAAGATTTTCGTTGAACTATTTAACTAGTTTGTTAAAAGCTCAACTGCTTTTTTAAAAATGTATTTTATTAGTCGAAGATCCATATCTTTAGTTCAAATTTGCTGTCTTCTAAATAAATTTTTTTTACCTACAAATATAAATATTTCATTATTTGTTAAACTTTTATTTTTTGAAATAATAATTTAACTATTCCATTATTTGTTAAAAATTGATATCTTTTAGTTAAAAATTCGTATTTTGTGATGGAAAATTAATGTTTATAATTAAAAATTTGACTGCTTAGTTGCAAGTTGCAAATTCGCCTCTTTTTCTAAAATACATTTGTTTTAGTAGATATCTTCTCTTTTTTTTGTAAAAATGTAACTATTGGGCTAAAAATTAATCTGATTTGTTTAAGGTTTCAATATCAACTGTTATATTATTTTCAAGAATCAATCTTTTTTTCATCGAAAATTTAATTACTTGGTTAAAAGTTGAACATCTTTGTTAAAAATTTATTTTATCAGTTGAAGATCCTTCTTTTTGGTAAAAATTGAAAAGTTTCTTTGAAAGTTAGTTTTTGTTGTTGTTAAAACTCAAGTATTTCTGCGGAAAATTCAACCATACCATTTTAATATGAACCTTTATGACTTTTAGAAAAAATTCAAATATTTAGCTTTAAATTCCATTGTTTTGCTTAGATTTTAAATATCTTTTCTTTAAAATTCTATAATTTTCATTACAAATCTCTTTTGGTTAAAAATGCCATCACTTGGCTGAAAATTAATCTGTTTTGGTACAAGATTCAATTATCTTTTTGAAAATTCTTCTGTTTTGTTTAAATTTAACTTTTTCTTTATTTTAAATCTGAATTCTTTTTGGTTTAAAATATAAATTGTTATATTTTTCGTTGAAAATTAATGTTTTTCATAAAAAAATTCAATGACTTGTTTGAAATTAGAACTTAGAAGTTAAATTTTTTTTATTGTTGTTGAAGATTAATTATTTCAGTTAAAAATTTCACTATTTTGTAGAAAATTTAATTAATGTATTAAAGAATTATTCTTTTTGGATTGAAAGTTTAACTGTCGATGAAAACTTGTCTTTTTGGATTGACAATTCATCATCTAGATAAAATATTATTTTTGTATGTTTTATCTTTAATATAAGGCATTTATAATATATAAAAAAAGAAACATAATGTTTCACTAAAGAGGTACCCTAAAATATTCCACTAATAATAATAATATAATAATAATATAAAATAATAATATACAATAATAGTACCCTACACTGAAAAAAAATGTTAGTTGGACTGAATATTTAGTTCCTAGTTGAAACAACCATTTACTTAGTTGCTACTACTAACTGAATAGTTGGGACAAGCATTTACTTAGCTGTTGCTGCTAACTTAATAGTCGTGGCAACTAATGGAATTGTTGTGCGGGCTAATAAAATGGCAGTATCAACTAATAAAATATCAGTTCCGTATCTTACTAACTGAATAGCTGGCTCAACTAAACATGTTTGTTTTCAGTGTAACAGATAGCTTTAGTTATAAAATACTTTTTTATTTATTCAGTTATTTTGTTATTCTAGTAATTTTTAGGAACAATTTATGACCGTTGCGTTTCACTAAATAATGTAATTAATGAACCCCTCTGAGTATTTGAAAATCATCGAGATATCTCCATCTGCTGAATAAGAGTTGAAATTGGATTCTACCTAGGATAATAAATAATCGGTTCATTGATGCTTCCAGCATCCCTCGAACCAATCAGTTGATCACGCACGTTTTGCACGCAACAACTCACTCATTTTTGGTCATCCCTTAATTTCCCCTTCAAAATGACTGTATCTAATATAATCGAAAAATTAAATTAAATTTTGTATTGATTGGATTTAAGTTTATAAAAAAAGTTTTTATTATTTGATGCTATTTTTATACCACCCCCGTTGCTTTTCGTTGACTGTATCGTACAAAAAATTTTTTTTATTGAAAATGTAACAAATAAACCTGTTTTGTTTAATTACTCTTTGTTGTGAAAAATCTGAAAATGTTATGAAAAGTCATTTTCTGGGAATAATTTACCAGTTTTTTGGAATATTCATAATCCTCTTTTTGGGTTTAAAATTTACCTTCTTTTTTACAGGAAATTTAGGTACTTGGTTGACAATGAAATTTATCTTTAAATATTCATATATTTCATTAAAAATTCGTCTCTTTTAGCAGAAAATTATCTTGGAGGCTGAAAAACATTTCAGTTGGGAATTTAATAATTTTTTTGAAAATTAAAATATTTTGTTATTAATGTATTTTTAATTGAAATCAACCTAAAATTTGCTGCGTTTCATATTGATTTCAATATAATACCAACAAGGGTTTTAATATTTATATCTTGCCTTTAAAATTTAACTATTTGATTATCAAATTTGTTTGTTTTCTTTGGTAGGTAATTATTTTTCTAATTTGAAAATGTAAGTATTCTATTTTTGGTTAAAGACTTATATTTTTTAACTAAAATTTAAAATTCTTTTTTGAAAATTCATGTAATTTATTGAAAATTTTCTTTTTTTCTGTAGAAAAATAATTTTCTTGTCTGAAAATAAATGTTTTATCTCAAAACTTTAATTAGTTTGTTAAAAATTTATCGAAGTTGTAAAAAATCTACTAATTTTGTGTAAAATAATTTTTTGGCGAAAATTCACTTCTTGTTTTGTTGTTAAAAATTAACCTTCTTGGATTAAGAATTCAAGTCCTAACTTTGACAAAAAATTCAATTATTTGGTTGAAACAGATTTTTCTCCTTGAAAAATCATATCTTTTATTCAAAACCCGTTTTTTTGGTTAGGAAACTAATCCTCTTAATAGGAAATTTTTTTTCATCAACCAGGTTGAAAGTTTTACTACTTTGTTGAAAAATCAATTTTTCGTTAAAAATGACTTTTTAATCGAAAATTGATCCATTATTCATTATGTTATTTTAAAGTTAAAAACTCAATCACTTGGATAAAAGTACCTTTTTATTTTTTTGTTAGAAAATTTATCTTCTCATTGGATAAATTATGTATTTTGTTAAAAATTCCATTATTATTTAGTTGAAACTGCATGTATTTTTCTTTAAAATTCATTTTTTTATACTGAATTAATTTTTTTTAGTTGAAAATTAATATTATTCGTTAAAAATTGTATAACTTTGTTACAAATGATTCTACGTTGTAAAAATCTAACAATCTTGTGAAAAAGTAACTTTTTGGGAAAAATTCACTAGTTTTTTTGTTAAAAATTCGTCTTTTTAGAGTGAAAATTAACCTCATTGTTTTTATTGAAAATTCGTCGCCTGTAGTAGAAAATTAATCTTCCTCGTTGAAAATAATTATTTTTCTAAATTTATTTATTTATTTTTTTGAACATTCATTTACTTAATTGAAAGTTAAACTAATTTGTTAAGGAATAATTTTTTCTATAAATGCATAATTTTATTTCAAAATCCAAGTATTTGGTTAAAAATTCATATATTTGGTTAGAAATTCCACAATTTTGTTAACAAACAATAGCTTCTGGTTTAAAAATTCGCGTAAAAATTCCGATAAACTTGGGCTCTACTTTGAAAAAAAGATTTGTGAAATTTTCCTCCATTTTACAAGAAATCTGTATTATTATCAGAGAGATGGTTAACCACTTCTCTTTAAATGACAGAAATTTTTAATTTATTTTCAGACTAGATGCAGATATAAATAAAAAATTGATTACATTTTTTCAAAAAAAATATATATCTTGTCCATCGCTTTGCTGGAAATCAAACCACAGAACTTCCAATTTCCGGTTGAGTGCTTTTCCCTTAAGCTACTAGGGAGATCGAAAGTAGAATCCTTTTTCAGAAACACGCAAATATTTGTGAAAAGGTTTGTTTCCCAGCGGAGTGATGGACAATATCTTTTTTCAGAAGAAATTAAATTTAAAAAAAAATTTCTTGTCATATTTCTATGTAGTCTAAAAAGACGATAAGAATTTCTGTTATTTGAATCGTGTAAAAGTGTAAAATTAACTTGTTTTATTACGTAACACTTTGCATTCGAATGCGTGTATTTCTGAAAAGGATTCTTCTTTCGATATTTCCAGTAGCTCAAGGATAAGGCACCCACCGGTCATACTAAGTTTTGTGATTCGATTTCCAGTGGAGATATAGAAAAGATTTTTTTTAAGAACAAATATTATTTTTAAAATTTTTAATTCGTATCTCCACCTAATCTGAAAAAAAACGTTAAGAATTTCTGTTATTTGAAGAGTGCAAAAGTGTAAGATTAACTTTTATAAATTCGTAAGGCCTTTCTAAAGAATGCTTTTGTTTCTGAAAATGATTCTTCTTTCGATATCTTTAGTAGCTTAAGGGAAAATCACCCGATTGACAATAGGAAGCTTTGTGGTTCGATTCCCAGCGGAGCGATGGAGAAGATCTTTTTTCAGATAAAATTAAAGTTAAAAAAATTCCTATCTCAATCTGGTCGGAAAAAACGTTAAGAATTTCTGGTATTTCAAGAGTGTAAAATTCGAAAATTAGCATACATAAATAAGTAACACCTTGCAAAAGAATGCGTTTTTTTCTAATAAAGGGTTCTTCTTTCGATCTTTCTAGTAGCTTAATGGAAAAGCACCCAACCGCTAGTCAAAAGTTCTGTTGTTCAATTCCCAGTGGAGCGATAGGGAAGATCTTTTTTCAGAAAAATTTTATTTTAAACAAATTTTTAGTTCGTATTTCTATCCAGTCTGAAAAGATTTTAAGAATTTCTATTATTTCAAGAGTCTAAAAGGGTAAAATCAATTTGTATGAACACTTAACACCTTGCAAAAGAATGCGCGTGTTTCTGAGAAAGAATTCTCCTTTCGATCTCTCTAGTAGCTTAAGGGGAAAGCACCCGACCGGCAATAGATAGTTCTGTGGTTCGATTCCCAGTGAAGCGATTGAAAAGTTTTTTTTTCAGAAAAAAATATAATTTTCTCTCTCTTCGATATCCCCTTGATTTGAAGCATATTTTGCCTCGAATAGTGGCTTTCCAGGATATCTTGCTAATCAAACAGTTTCGCTGTGAAATTACCGAAATTGGGGATAATCAAGTCGTCGAAAGAACCATTAGCAGGTTCCTCGTTCCCAGGTGTAAGCAGCGCGAGTTGGGGTGCCACATGTTTTGGAACCTCATGCAATCGCAGACAAGAAGACTAATCATCGCCGATATTTATTTTCTATTATTTCGTGAGAATCAAGCGGATGGTCATGCGGATTGAGACTGAGTATAGCTTCGATGAAAGATTTTTATTTCGACCTACTCTCTTTCATCAGAAAAGAACACGCACCCCTGTCAGCACTCAATAATCCCTCCGAAAGACATTTCTCTTCTTTCCAATTTTATCTAACAGAAGTTCCATTGATTTATTTATTTTTAATCAATTATTATTATTATTATTATTAATATTAATATATAATACATTATATATTATATACTATTATTATAGTATTATCATTAATTATTTTTAGATTAATTTTTCTATTGTTATAAATTATTTTATTTGAAAATTATTTATTAATAGAATTTTATCAATAGATTAAGGATTTTATAATTGCGAGAAAGTTAAACCATTTGGGATACAAAATGTGATACCCAAGAGCTGAAAAAATATTATTATGTGAGTATCGGAAAATAATAAATAAAAAATGTGAGCAAGGTGGCCAAAGCAACTAGGGGAAAAAATGACTTTTTTGGTTCAAAATTACATACAGCCCACAGATTTTGACCGATTGCGAAGAAAAAAAATAATTTTAAAAGAAAGTTGTTAAGCCTGATTTTTTATTTACTCTTTCAATTTTTTATAAATAAACAAATATGAAAAAATGAAAAAAAAAATTTATATTTGGCGTTTCTGGTGTTTTTCAATAATATGAATGTTGTTGTAATCGCCTAAGAGTTATAAATTATCATTACGTAAAATTATTCTATTATGACTCAATAAAACAAATTTTTATAAATAAATTATTTTTTGAAAGAGTGATTTCTGTCATTTTAAACAGTTTTAATTTTTTTCAAGTTATATTTGTGAGAAATTTGCCTGCAAACAATATTATAAGAAAGCAAATTTCTCTGAAGATTATTCTTCTTAATATTATATACAAATTGAATAAACAAGTACATTATTCAGGCATTTGTATACAGAAAAACTCGTTTTTCCTCCATCAGTTTTTTAAATTGAAAACCTCATGATAATTTTAGCCAAATTCATCATTCGATTATAATTTTTTCAAAAAATTTAATAAACAAATGCATTAATCGAGTATTTTTCCACGGAAAAATTCATTTTTTTCCATGCCAGTCATTTTAATTTATAATAATTTCAGCAACATTCATAATAAGTCAATTATGATTAAAAAAATAATTCAATAACCAAATGTATTACGCGGAGATTTGTTAACGGAAACACTCGTTCATTTTTAATTTGTTTTTAAAAAAATATTGCTTAATATCAATATTGCTAAATTTATTATGAATCTCCCAATTAAAAGGACTGACAATAAAAAAAACGTATTTTTCTGTGTATAAATGCCCGAATAATGCATTTGTTTTTTATATTTGTTTTAAAAAAATGATCAAATTTATCAACAAATTTTGATTTTTTTCTGAAATTATCATGAAATTTCTAAGTTCTTTTAAACTGACATCGAAAAAAACGATTCTTGAAAATAATAGAAAACGCGATTTCAACAAATAATTTGCTTACAAAAAATCGTTTGTTTATTGAATCATGATGAAATATTTGAAAATAAATATTTACTAGTCAGGGAATTTTTGTAAAAAGCACGTAATTAACTTTTGCGAAAAATCAGGACTTCCACAAAGTCAGCCTCAGTCATTTTTTTTCCCGGAATTATTTTTTAGTTTATAAATTTTAATAAACTGTTTAAAAATAATTTATAGTATTTAAGACATTTAATGACATTTTTAAAACATTTTAATAATTTATAGGGATTTAAAATATTTTAAAAAGATGTTAGCGTATTTATAAAAATTTAATGGAATTTTCAAAAGCTTTTAAAAGTTTTAAATTATTTTAGTTTCTTAAAATATTCTAAAATCTTTCAATAGATTCAAAGAAGTTTAAGGTATTTCAAAGGATTTAAAATATTTTACTGTACTTCTGTAACTTCGAGGATTTTTTAAGAGTTCTAAAATTTTGTTAGGCATTTTACAAAAAGTGATTCCAAATTTCTTTTAGAACTTTAGAATATTTTTAAAAATGCCAATAAATTTCCAAGAGCTTGATGCTGAAGTTTTTTTTTAATTTTTAAGAAAAAAAAAAAGTTTGAAAAAAAAGTGTAACAAAAAGATTAATTTACTCCCAAAATAGAAGTATTTTCAATAAACTTCAAAAATTATCAAACAAAAAGTTCAGTTTTCAACTAAAAAAGTATTTTTAAACAAAAAGATTAATTCATCATAGAAAAATGAATTTTTAATAAAATTTAAGAGTTCTCGAACGAAGAGTTGACTTTTAAACCGAAAAGATTATTTTACAACCATAAAAGGCGAATTTTCAACCAAATTCAAGTATTCTGAACCAAAAATTTAAGATTTCTACTAAAAAGGAATTTTTTAATCAAAAAGATTAACTTGCTGACAAAAAATAAGACTATTTTAAAACAAAATTCAAGAATTCTCCACCAAAAGTTCAAGTTTTAACTAAAAAAAAAATTTACCACTGGGAGAATACGAATTTGCACTGTTACTAATTTGTATTAGTTTTTTTTAATTCTTAATAAAATTTAAGAGTTTCCCACCAAAGACTTGAAGTTTTAACTAAAAAAGAAGAATTTTTAAACAAAAAGATTAATTTACTACCAGAAAAGATGCATTTTTACTAAAAGTCCAGAATTCTCAACCAAAAGTTTACATTTTTAAGAGAGGAATTAAATTAAATTTTGAACCAAAAATATTAATTTTTAATAAGATTAAAAACTTTTTAAACAAAACTTGAATGTATCAAATAAAAAAGATGAATTTTTAATCAAAAAGAATAATTTACCACCGAAAAAATACGAATTTTTACTAGAATTCCAGAGTTCTCAACCAAAAAATTAAAATTTTAAGAAAAAAAGTTAAGTTTCCTTTTAACTTTTAAGAAAGCAGTTCAACTTTAAAACCTAGTTGTTAGATTTTCAACTAAGAAGATGCATTTTTAATCAAGTTTCAGAGTTTCTAACCAACAAATTGGGTTCTCAACTAAAAATTAATTTAATATAAAAAACTAATTTTTTAATCAAATTTAAGAGTGTTCAGCCAAAAAGTTAAAGTTTCAACTAAAACATAATTTGTAAACATAAACATAAATTTACTATAAGAAATTTCAGAATTTTTAACCAAAGGTTTGAATTTTTAAGACAGAAAGAAAACCTTTTTTCTTAATTTTTAAGGAAGTACTTCAATTTTTGAAACGATTTGTTAAATTTTTAACCAAAATCATTAATCTTCAATGAAATTAAATTTTTTTTAACCATAACGTTGAAGTTTAAATTAAAAAAGATAAATTTTTAAACAACGAGATTTATTTTGTACCAAAAACATTCATAAAAAATTCGTCTTTTTTTATTAAAATAATAATTTTTTTTATTCATCTTTTTTAGTTGAAGCTTTAACTTTTTTTTGTAATTTTTTTTTGGAAAAGTAGTTTATGGAGGAGCTCTAATGTTTTATTTTTAATTGAAAAAGATAAATTTTTAATAAAATTAAAGAATAGGCAAGCAAATAGTTGAATTTGTAAGAAAGAAAGTAAAGTTTCTTTTTTTTAATTTTTAAGAAAGCAGTTATCTTCAAGACCTAGTTGTTAAATTATTAACTAAAAAGACGAATTTTTGGACAAAAAGATGGATTTTCTAACAAAAAAAAATGAATTTGCAATAAAATTCGAGAATTCTACAAAAAAGCGTTAAATTTTTAAGAAAGAAAAAAAGTTTAAAAAAAATTTAAGACAGTAGTTCAATTGTAAAACCTAGTTGTTACATTTTTAATCAAAAAGATAAATTTTTTAAGAAGATGATGAATTTTTTAACCAAATTTAATCATTTTCAACCCAAAGGTTGAATCTTCAGCTTAAAATTATTTATTTTTAATCAAAAAGAATAATTTAATACCGAAAAAATACGGATGTTTACTAATAGAATTCTAAAACAAAAAGATTGATTTACTACCAGAAAAGACGAATTTTTACTAAAATTCCAGAGTTATCAAGCAAAAGATTGAATTTTTAAGAGAGAAAGAAAAGCTTTTTTCATTTTTCAGAGAGTAGTTCAATTTTTAACCGATTTGTTATTTTTCAACTTACAAGAAAGCAGTTCAACTTTTGAACCTAGTTGTTAGAGTTTTAACTGAAAAGATTAATTTTTATTCAAATTCAAAAGTTTTCAAGCAAAAAATTGAGTTTTTAACTAAAAAAGAATTTTTAAACAAAAATATTAATTTACTATAAAAAATTTCAGAATTCTCAACCAAAAGTTTAATTTTTCAAGAGAGAAAGAAAAGCATTTTTGTTTAATTTTTAAGGAAGCACTTCAACTTTTATGCCCATTTGTTAAATTTTAAGCACAAAAATATTATTTTTTAATAAAATCCAAAATTTTTTAATCAAAGCGATAAAGTTTCAAATAAAAAAGATAAATTTTTAATCAACGAGATTCATTTTGTACCAAAAACATGCATAAAAAATTAGTCTTTTTTTTTAGTTAAATAATAGTTTTCTTTTCATTCATTTTTTTTTAGTTGACGCTTCAACTTTTTGTTTGTGATTTTTTTTGGAAAAGTAGTTTATGAATGAGCCTTAATACATTGCATTTATTTATGGATTCCAGTAAGATTGGTTTCATTTTCAATTAAAAAAGAAAAATTTCTTAAACAAATATAATTATTAAATTTTTAACTAAGGTGGCGAATTCTTAGAAAAAAGATAGATTTTCTAACGAAAAAAATGAATTTGCAATAAAATTTAAGAACTCTCAAACAAAATGTGGAATTTTCAACTGAAAAGGATGAATTTTTGAACAAAAAGATAAATGTACTACCAAAAAGTTAAATTTGAAACTGAAAAGAATAAATTTTGAAACAAACAATTTAATTTTCTACCATAAAAGATAAATTTTCAATTAAATTCAAAAATTCTAAACAAAATCTTTGAATTTTTAAGGAAGAAATTTTTTTTTTTAATTGTAAGACAGTAGTTCCACTTTTAAACCAAGTTGTTAAATTTTTAATTAAACAGATAAATTTTTAAAGAAGGAGATGAATTTTTTAACCAAATTTAATCATTTTCAACCCAAACGTAAAATTTTCAGCTTACAAATATTCCTTTTCAATCAAAAAGAATAGTTTAATACCGAAAAATACAGAGTTTTACTAAAAGAATTTTTAAACAAAAGAGATTATTTTACTACCAAAGAAGGACAAATTTTTAATAAAATTAAAGAATTCGCAAGCAAATAGTTGAAGTTTTAACCCTTAAATGACACACCTCCAAAAAATAACGTAGCTGACACTTGGGGTCTTTTGGACCCTAACGATTTTAAACTGTTGTAAAAAGTTTAATTTTTGGTATTTTTGTTCAGCAGTTGAGTTTTGAACTAAAAAAGAATTTTTAAACTATAATATTAATTTACTATGAAAAATTTCAGAATTCTCAACCAAAAGTTTGAATTTTCAAGAGAGAAAGAAAAGCGTTTTTGTTTAATTTATAAGAAAGCACTTGAATTTTTATACCCATTTGTTAAATTTTAAACACAAAAATATTACTTTTTAATAAAATTCAAAATTTGTCAATCAAAGCGATAAAGTTTCAAATAGAAAAGATGAATTTTTAAACAAAGAGATTAATTTTGTACTAAAAACATTTATAACAAAAAAAAATTTTTGTAGTAAAATAATCATTTTGTTTAAAAATTCATCTTTTTTAGTGGAAGCTTCCACTTTTGGATTGAATTTTTTTTTCTGAAAGCAGGATTTGTAAGACCCCCCCCCCCCCAACTAAAGTGGAAACGTAGTTTCTGGATGAGCCCTAATTTATCAAATGTATTTGACGATTCCAGTAAAATTGGTTTAAATTATTTTCACTTTTTAAAAATAATTTATTTATAGAATGTGAGAAAATAATCCTTCGTTTGTGCAATATTGATGGAATGAAGTCTTTATCGTGGAAGAGAATGTACATGAGCAGAGACAGGTGCATAGCAATTAAAAGCACACCAGCATTTGTTGCCTGAAGGAACTTGACTTATACCTTGTCTTTAGTTGGCTACTTTTATAGTCATAGTTTCCTGAGAGGGTGAATACAAGCTATACGCCTACCATAAGAAATTTGCCATAGGCTGCAATTACAGACGTAAAAGTGAACGAGCGTAACGGCCGTCGAAACGCACGATTTTTCCCGCCCTTTGCTACCCGCTCGAACAATTATGGGTCGGGTAGCTATTTTATTTCCAAATAATACTCTGCGCTTTGACTAATGATCAAAGAACTTTCGGAAGTACCCTATTTATCAGGGAGGAACAGCTGAGCTTTCCTCTTTTAAATCAGCTAAGAAGTCCTGGATCAATTATACGTCTATTTATATTCAAGAAAATATTTATATAATTAGATATTTAATAAATTAGATATTTCCTTTGAGTGTTTTTAAGCAAGGGTTGTATTGTAAACTACATTGTTCCTTTTGGGGATGTACTAAATTTATCTCACGCTCAAGAATGGGCATTGCTAAAAATGATTTACAAAACTGAAGAAAATATTTCCATAGTTTAGTATAATTTATGAAAAAACAACTTATTATTATTATTCAAAAATCGATCGAATTTTTAACAAAAAAAGAATTTTAATTAAAAAAATTAATTTTGAATCAAAAATGGAATAGTCAAATATTTATTAACAGAATAAATTTGCAACCACAGAAAAACAAAAGCAATTTTTAATGAAAGGAATTAATTCTTAGAGAAAAACAACTTGCTTAACAAAGTAGATGAATTTTCAATAAAAATAATAATCGAACACAGAATAGTCACATGTGTAACTAAGAAAATAAATAAATTTTTAACAAAGTAGATCAACTTTCATCTAAGAATTTACATTTTTAATAAAAAAAAAAAAAAAATGATGAGAGATAAACTTTGAAACGAAAAGAATAATTTTTTTCCAAAAAATACTATTTTTTAACAAAATTCAAGAATTCTTAACTAAAAGTTGAAGTTTTAACTAAAAATGTTGAATTTTTAAACAAAAAGATTAACTTGCTAGCGAACAATATTAATTTTCACTAACATAAGAAGAATTTTAAAGAAAGAAATAAAATTTTTATTTAACTTTTAAAAAAGTAGTTTAACTTTAAAATCTAGTTATTTAATTTTTAACCTAAAAGATTATTATTTAAACATAAAAATTAATCTTCCACTGAAGAAAACTAATTTTGAGCCAAATTCAAGAATTCTCAACCAAAAAGTTAAAGTTTCAACTAAAAAGATTAAATTAATGAAAAAAAAGAATTTTAATTCTTTATCAAAACAAACTTATTATTATTGTTCAATTTTAAATACAAATTATAATATAAAACTAAACAGTTACATTTCTAATTAACAAAATGAATTTTTGAAAAAAAAATAGTTCAAATTTAACCAGAGGATAAATTTTAAACTAAATAATGAGATCTTTGAAAAAGCAGTTCAACTTTCATCCAAGAATATGAATTTTTAATAAAAAAAAATTTTTACTCAAAAGATAAATTTTTAACAGAAATGAAACATCAACATTTGAAATGAACAAAATACATTTTTGACTACAAAAAAATGAACAAAAAGCAAATTTACAATGAAACAAATGAATTTTTAATAAAGTAGTTCATCTTTCAACGGAGATGGTATATTTTCAACAACAACAAAATTTCAGCAATAAATGCAATAGTTTTATAATTTAACCAAAAAAGATTATTTTAAAAAGATATACATGACTTTTAGATTAAAAAATCGTAGATTTCCAACCAAGATTCGAGTAATTAATTTTTAATAAAAAAATTTAATTTTCATTCAAAGATTAGTTTTGAATAATTTACTTAAATTTGTAACCAAAAAGACCTATTTTTAACGCGAAAGATTTATTTTCTACTAATAAAGACGCATTGATCTATTTAGCCACGTTTACTAATCGAATTAGTCATTTTTAACGATTAATTCTATGATTTTAATTTATTAAATCAGTCATTTCAGCAATGTGATGAGTAAAACCTATTATTTCTATCAATAATTTTAAATTATCGAAGCTGTAAATGCCACTAAACTAATAATTTATTTGGTATGGTCTGATCAATAGTTTTGACTAATTAAATCAGTGGTTTTTACTGACTTGCAATGTGTAAGTCATTAATTAAAAATGATGAACAAAACTGAAAAAATTATTTTCATTGTTTACTTTAACTTTTTTTGGAAGGTAAATTATAGAAAAAATTATTTCAAATTGAAATTATTTATTTAAGAGTATTTAATCAGAGTTTATATTTTTGCTTTCTCCTTAGGTAAAAGATGCAATTCTCATATAATCGTAATGTTGTAGGGCTTTTTTTATTCTTTGGAAGATTCTCTACAAACCTATTTGGTACGTTTTTATTTTGAAATTTTTTAAAAAGAAAACTGTTCTTTCTAAAATAACAAATTTATAATTCGTTAATGAATTTTTTTAAATAAACAGTTATGAAAAATATTTGTAGAGAATCTTTAAAAAAGGTGCCTAAAATATTAGGATTAGACAAGGATTGTTACTTTTAAATAAATATAAAAAAAATAATACTCTAAACAAATATTTGTTAAATTAACAATTACAACCTGAAATAATTTTTTCTAAATTTCGCCCTTATTTATCTTTCAAAATAAGTTATAATTTATCATTTGAATATTTGCCTCGATTTTATAAATTATTTTTACTGATGCTTATTTTTGAACTTCAGAAAACTTTTTTTTATCCTTAATAGTCCTAAATTATTTACCTTACAATTTTTTATTGACTATTTATTCCATAGTGAAAATCAGACGATTCTGGCATTACACTGATTTTCGTTTGTAACGTGTTTCAGAAATATTATTAAAAAAAATATTATTCTTAAATATATTTTAAGTGCGAAAAAAATTCCATTAAGATCTCATCGGGAATTATAAATACGGTACCAAAATAGTTAAAGCGTTATAAAAATTATTCCTAATTCAATTTTTTTAAAGAATCAAGTGACACATTTCCGGCACTTAGATCCTGAAAAGTTTCTGCTAAAAAAATATTCAGTTGAACTTCTCCGGTACTTTCGTCTTCAAAAGTTCGTGCTAAAAAAAGTTGAAATTTTCCGGTACTTAGTCGTAAAAAAATCCTGCTAAAAAAAAGATCAAAAGTTTTTTCAAAGTAATTCAATTTGAAACATTCCATGCTCAAAGTATCGAAATTTTGGAAAGTGTATTTTAAATCTGTTACAATTTTCAAGTCCCACAATTTTCAAGGTTCTTTTAAAAATTCGCCTTTTGAAATTAAAAATCTTTTTTTGTAGCTTTTAATATTTTATACTAAAAGTGACTTTTTAGAGATTTTATGCTGGAGGTATCTCCTTTAAAATGCTTTTCAGCTCATTCAAATCTATTAAATTAAAAAGCCTTTTTGTTAGAGCCTTGAGGAAATGTTTTAACAAAGATTTATACTAAAGTAATCAAAAGTATATAATGGAAAACAGACTTTAGCAATAAAAATCGCAAAATCTGAATTTGGTTCAGTATCTTGATACATTAATTAAAGAGTTTTGGTCAACTTTTTTAGGCGAATCTTAAATTCAAGAAAGTTTTTAAAGTTTTAACCAAATTTAAAAATATTTTCGACTAACAAGTCAGTGAAGAGTGAATTTTCAAATCAGTTAATTTTTAACTAAAACATCAATTTTTAACCAAACATGGAATAGGGAATATTTTAATTTATAAAATTAATTTTTAATAAAACAAACTTTAAATTAAAAAAATAATTAAATTTTTAACCAAAGAGTTTCATTTTTAACTAAAATGATGATTCTACACAAATAAATTATTTTGTAAGAAGGTAATTAAACTTCCAACTAAGTAGATGATTTTTGAAAATAAACAGATGAATTCGTAACAAAAAATGTAATAGTTGATATATCAAAAAATCAATATTTTTACTTTCAGTAAAAAAATATAATACAATAAAAATGATGAAGGTTTAAACAAAAAGATTATTGCTATTTATCCACTTTTCTATAAGAAAATATAAGAAAAAATTAGTTTCTTGTATTTAATTGTATTTTTTTCTTTGTTTAATTTGCTACATTTCTATACATGTTTGAACAACAAATTACAGTTGTAAATATGTTGCACTTTCTTGTTAAAATTTTTGCATACAAAATACCTGCATAAAAAGACAATTAAAGATTCATCTCTTTGGTTAAAAATGTAGCTATTCCATTGTTATTATATTATTCTTCTGGATTAAAAAATCATCTTTTTGATTTTACTCTTCTGTTAAAATTTTTTTGTATGATTCATCATTTTAGTTAACAAATCTTCTTTTTGGATAATAATGTAACTATTTTTATAAAAACTTGTGTTTTTTTCTATTCAGGAATGAATTTTTTAAACTAATAATTCAATTATTGCATTTTGAGTAGAAAATTTAATTTTTTTTGTTGAAAGTTTTTTTTAAGGGATAATTTTTTGTTCTGAGAATTGCACTTTTTCATTTTTGGTTACAACAATAATCTTTATAAGTGAGAAATTTAACTCTTTGGTAGAAAATTCATGAATTTGGTTAAAAATTCATTTCTTTTGGTCAGAAAAAATATCTTCGTTTTTCAAAGTTTAATCAATATATTTCAACTATATATTTTATGGATTCAAAGTGTTTAATATTGAAGTCAATATTTTATTCACATTCATTTCATTTAAAAGAATTGATTCTTTATATTTACTTAGTTTTCGTGAAAATTACCCTCTTTCCTGTATTTTGATAGAATTTCAGGCAATGTTACTTTTTGAGTAGAGAAGGAAAGTAATTGTAAGACAAAACTTCGGCTGTTCCCAATGGCTGGCGGAAGCCCCCCCCCCCCCGCTAGTTATAAATTTTCAACTAATATAATGAATCTTCATCCCGAAAAATCAATTTTTCACCATTTTCCTTTCAGCCAAAAATTTGAATTTTCAACCGAAAAGATTAATTTTCAGTAAAACACGTGTATTTTTAACGAAATTGTAGAATTTTCAACTAAATATTTAAATTTGGAATCAAAAGATGAATATTTATATTTTCAATGTGAAGAATAAATTTAAAACAACAAAAAAACAAAATTTTAACAAAATAGTTAAATTTTCAACGAATGATATGAAGTTTAAACTAAAATGAGAAATCATCAACGAAAAGAATGACATTTTTATTCAACAGTTAAATTTTTAACCGAAATAGATACATTTTAAAAGACCTGATTTTCTAACCAAATTGTTTAATTCTCAGCTAAAAAATAGATTTTGAACTAAAAATGGAGTAATTAAATTTGCAGTTGACAAAATAAAATTTTAACAAAAAAAGAATTTTCAAGCGAAGAGGTTAATTTTTAAACAAAGAGATTAATTTTTCACTAACTTATGAATCATAAAAAAGTGAATATTAACAAATAAACTCAGCTTTTAACCACATAGTTGTAATTTCAATTGAAAAAAGTTAATTTTCACTCTAAAAATACATGGTTGAGTTTCCAATTAAAAAAGATAAGTTTTCAACAAAATTGACAAATTTTTAAGCAAGGCAATGATTTTTCAGCCAAAAAAAAATGAATTTTCAAGAAAAAATTTTAATTTTCAAACAATAATTTGAATTTTTGACAAAAAAGATGCACTTTCATAACAAAAATGTCAACTAAAATGTTGAATTTTCAACTAAAAAAATTAATTTTAAATGGAGAACGAAGGTAGGCGTAAGAAAAAATTTTAGTTGTCCACTTTATTTGTTTTTTTCAAATTGCAAAAAGATTTTTTTTGTAAATTTAGTTTGGTAATTAGTAATTTAATTATTCTGCTTTTATTGAAAATTCTCTCTTGTCAGATAAAAACTAAAATGTATTTTTTTAAATTCAATGTAAACATTTTGTAAGGCAAAATTTCGGTCTTCCCCCTTTCCGAAGGGGGAGGGGGAACCTTCTGCTAACCATTGTAGACAACCAAAGTTTCTTCTTACACCTATCTTTCTTTTCCACTCAAAAATTACGTTTAAAACTCATGTGTTTTGTTGAAAATTTAACGTTTTGTTCAAAATTTGTTTTTGTTTTAAATTTATTGTGTAATGAAGAGTATAAATATTCTATTTTTAATGCAAAATCATTTTTTTACTTACAAATTCAACACTTTCGTTAAAATTTTTGCTTTGAAATTCAAAATTGTAAAAGGATTTTATTTTTTTTGTGAATTTATTTTTCTAATTAGAAATTTAACTATTCTATTTTAAATTAAAATTGTATACTGTTACATACAAAACTAAACTATTTTTGTTTTTAACTCAAAGTGAACATTTTGTAAGACAAAATTTCGGTTGCTGACAATGGTTCCCGGAAGGGGGTGCGGAGCCTTCAGCCAACCATTGTAGACAACTAAAGTTTCGTCTTACACCTACCTTTCTTCTCCACTCAAAATTTAACGTTTAAAATTCATAATCTTTTGTTGAAAATTTAACGCTTTGTTAAAAATTGTTTTTTTTTTATTGCTTTAAATTTATTTTGTAATTGGGAGTAAAAATACTCAATTTTGAATCCAAAATTAATTTTTTTATTCAAAAAATCAACACTTTCGTTGAAATGTTTGCTTTAAAATTCACAATTGTAAAAACATTTCGTTTGTAAATTCATTTTTGTAATTACAAATTTAACTATTCTCTTTTTATTAAAAATAGTACCTTGTTAGATAAAAACTCAACTATTTCTTTTTAATTCAAAGTGAAAATTTTGTTAGACAAAATTTCGGCCACCCACAGTGGTTGGCCATAGGGGGGAAGAGGGGGGGGGGCTTTCAATAACCATCGTGGGCTACCAAAGTTTCGTCTAACACATACCTTCCTTTTCCACTTAAAAAGTAACATTGCTCGAAATTCTCTCAAAATGTAGAAAAGAGGGTGTCTTCCACAAGAATTTATTGCATTAGGGATGCGAAAACAAAAAACCTTAAATGGTAACGTGGTTAATTGACGCTCATGAATGCAATAAATCATAATCCTATTAATTCGAAATCCAGATCCAATTTAAAATGGTTTAAAAATAATCTTGTAATTCGATAAGGGAGCCAAAAGACGATATAAGGAGAAGTGGTTGTCAGAAGGGGTAACAGGTGGTCGGGCAGGAAATGCAGACTATCTGTATGTATAAGAGCAGATACTGGTGAGTAGTTAGCATAACAATTGCAAGCGGCTACTATGTTCTACTCGCACTGGTCGAATGATTTATGTTTGCCCACGCGTAACGAGCCACACGCGTCTCACTCGTCCCAAGCGTAGTGCGTCTCACTCGCTTCATGCGTAACGCGTGATGGTTTTCACCATATATTGGATTTAATTTTTTCGCAATTTCAGCGAATCGTTGATACGATTTCAGCGTCCTTTTCAGAGAAATCGGTGAAAGTCGCGGTTTGTTATCTCTTCTTGATCGATCTTGATTCACAGCTAACGTGTAATTGTTTCAGACATGAAAAAAGATGCTTAGGCTAAAGGTGCTCTATTTTTAAATCAGTTAAAAGTGACTTATTAATACTCAATTTTTGGCTGATTCAAATAATGAGAATTCAGCAAGAGACAAATCAGTAAAAAGTGAATTTACAAATCATTTTATTTGACGCGGTGATAAAATATTTGACTTTTTAAATGATCCGGGGATTATAGAAAAAATGTATTTTCAACCACATAGTTAAGGTTTTGAATGAGAGATATAAATCTTTAAACAGAAATGGATAAGTCGCTATTAATGTTATAAAAAATAATTTTTAAATTAATAGTTTAGTTCTCAACTGAAAAAGATAAATATTCAACCACACTGAAGAGTTTTTAAGAAAGTAGTTTTACTATAGAACCAAGGATTCAAATTTGTAACCAAAAGGATAAATTTTCAAAGGCACACATAAATTTGTGACGAAATTGTTAAATTTTTAACCAAAAATGTAAATTTTGAATCCAGAACTAAATATTTAAATTCTCAAATAAGAAAATAAATTTACAAAAACAGAAAATAAATTTTTAACAAAACAGTCAAATTTCCTATCAACGAGATGAATTTTGAACTAATGTATTTCACTAAACTAGTAATTTCTCTTAATATTTAGAAAATCAGTTTAACTTTCATCCGAGGATTTCAATTTTTAACCAAAAAAAGTGAATTTTTAAGCAAATTTTTAAACTAACAATAAAGTAAGTACTTTTATCTAAAAAGATAAATTTTTATTTAAAAATGTAATATTCAAATTTTTAAAGAACAACATCAATTTTTAACCATTAATAAATCAATTTATATAAAAAGAAACGAATATTTGAGTGAAAAAATGTTTTTTAACAAAGTAGTTCAACTTCCATGCAAGGATTTGAATTTTCAACCAAAAATATGCATTTTCAATTGCCCGCATAAATTTGTAACGAAATTGTTGAATTTTTAAGTAAAAATATAAATTATGAATAAAAAATGGAATAGTTAAATTTTCAATTAACAAAATAAATTTGCAGCAACAAATAAAACAAATTTTCAATAAAACATTTAAATTTCCAACCAACGAGTTAAATTTTTAACTAAGATGATTAACTAATCGAGCAATTTGACTAAATATTTAGCAAATCAGTTGAACTTTCATCCGAGGATTTCAATTTTCAACAAAAAAGATGAATTTTCAAGCAAATTGCTGAATTATAAGAGAAGAAAAAATTTAACTTAAAAGATAAAAATTTAATGAAAAAAGGAATATTAAAATTTTTAATTAAAAAAAAAAAATTTTAACCGACAAAAAATCAATCAATCAAAACAAAAAACATCAATCAAACTCCCACTACATCCCCACTCCTCATTTTCATTACTCACTTTTCTCCCTTATTTTCCCATAATTTTCTATAATTTTCCTACACTAATTTCCCCTACTTACTCTATCCTTATTTTACCTAATTTCCCACCCCTCATTTCCCATTAATTCCTTTTCTTTTATTTCCCCTCATTTCCGCTAATCTGGCTTCTCTGATTTACACTCATTAATGCTACTTCCTCCACCTCCATACCCTTATTTTTTTTACTTCATCTATTTCTCCTTCTTTATATACTTTCCGTTCTCTCATTTGTCCTACTTCGCCTACTTCTTCTCCCCTCATTTCCATGATTTACTCTGCACAACCTGAAATTTCCCATTATTATTTCTACTTTGTCTATCCTTATTTTCTATAATTTCCCATACTTATTCCTCCCTTATTCTCCTTAACTATCATATCCTTATTTCACATTACTGTTCGTCCCTTAATTTCCCCTCACTTCTCCTACTTACACTCCGAGTTTACTTTTTTACTTTTATTTAATCCCTTTTTCCCTCAATAATCCTACTTCCTCTAGCTTTTCACTCGAATTTCTTCTGCTTCAACTACTTTACGTTCTTTGCGTACTTTTCCTCCTCTCATTTTTCGTACTTTACTCTTATCACCTCTCCTCATGTTAATCACTTTCTCTACGCCACCAAAAATTGCCCTTTATTTCCACTATTTTATCTTCATAAATTTTCTATAATTTTTCCACTTAATCTCCTCTCATTTCCCCTAATTTTGCTCTCCTTTTTCCCATTACGTATCGCCCGTTAATTTCACCTCACGTTCGCTACTTAAGCTCCCCTAAGTTACCCTCAATAATCGTACTTCCTATACTTTTCTACTCTAATTTCTCCTACTTCACCTTATTTACCAACTTTCCCTCTTCTAATTTCTCCTACTTTAACTACTCCTTCTCCTCCGATTTTCGCTAGTTCCCCTCCTCCCACTTCCCTTAATTCTTCTACCTACTCTCCCCTAATGTTCTTTTTCTTATTTCCCATTGTTCCACCTCCTGTCATTTCCCCTCATTTTCTTTAGTTCCTCTCCCTTAATTTATCCTGATTTATTTTACTTCCCCTACTTTCATATTCTAATTTCTTCTACTTCACCTAATTCACCTTCTTTATCCACTTCACCTCCTCTTATTTCTCCTCCATCTACTTCTCCTTCACTCATTTTCATCACTTTCTCTACTCCACCTAATTTTCTTTCATTTTCCCTACTTTCCCATTCCTCATTCTCTATAATTTCTTCTATTTTTTTCCTATATTACCCCTACTTTTGTACCCTTTACTTCCGATTACTTTCCCTTTTTCATTTTTCCTCACTTCCTTTAGTTCCTCTCCCTTAATTTACCCTAATTTATTATACCTCTTCTACTTTCATACCCTAAATTCTTCTATTTCACCTATTTTACCATCTTTACTTACTTACCCTTCTCTTATTTCTCCTACTACACCTACTTCCCCTCGTCTCATTTCTACTACTGCCCCTATTTAACACAACTCTTATTTCGTCGATTTCACTTCCTTCCACTCTCGTTATTTCTCCCTTTTTTTCTTCACTTACCGCCCCTCACTTCCCCTCCTATTCTTTTCGCTAACATTCCTTTACTTCCCGAAACTACAAGACTTTCTGCCCGGGGTTGAAAAACCTTAAAAAACTGGTTAAGGCTAATTTGGATAAATAAACAAATGTCAGCCTTCCTTTGTACATAAGCAGTTATTTAAGATAACTTAATTTTGTCAGAAAAGTGGATTAACCACTCTTTACCTTCCCCTCCTTCATTATCAGTATATAAGTAAAGATACTTTTAAAGCTCTTTAAACATTGTTTATTGCCTCTTACTCTCATTAAAGTTAACCCAATTGCCTCAATACAGATAAAAATCTGAAATTTCTTCAATATAATAAAATCTCGTAAAACGATCGATCAATTTAAAACTTGATTCGACATGCTGGCGACAGATGCTTTTCTATTGTGGCGTCTCGTAATGACTCGAATGATCACACTCACACATATCTGTAGTTACACACACGAAAAAACAGATGCAAGCGAGAAGAACGAAATAGCAAATCATCCTTGGAAAGAAGCGGCGAAGAAGCAAAAAAAGTTAACTGCAAAATAATGAAGGAACCGGGCCCTACGAAATGGGGATTCGAGGGTGTGAGTGAGGGAGAGAGAAAAAAAGGAAGAAGAGAATATCCGGCGGAAATGTGTCATTTTTTGTCACGATCGCGACATTGAGCGTCAGGATATAGGTAAGTAAAGTCGACTCTCTTGGCAAAGTGCATCGATAATGATCTCTAACCGTCACTGTCAAGCGTGTGAACAACTCGGGCGGAAGTCTTCAAATTCGAAATAACTTCTTTTGATTTCAAATTCACTAGTTCACTTTTCTTCCTTGTCCCCATAATATTATGGGTTTGAAAAGGAGGGGGGAGGGCAGAAAAATCAACGTGCATGAATTACGTAAATTCATTATGTTTGTGCGCGCATGTGTGTGTGGAGGGGGGAGGGGGCAAATAAAATGTATTCTTTCCTAAATTGAATATAAATATAAATAATCTTTTTAGATTGTTGTTTGTTAGCTATTATTTTTTAAGCAAAATTATTAAGTTTTCTCATCTAATATTTGAACAGTATTTAAAATAAATCAAACTATTATTCTTTCTCCCATTTTATACGTTTTTCAAGAATTAAAAATTTAAATTAAAAGTTTATTTTTTTCGGTTCAAAGTCCACTTTTAAATTTTACGTTAAAAATGTGTCTTTTTTATTGAATGGTATTATTTGATTGAAAATTTTAATATTTGGTTGAAAATTCAACAATTTTCTTAAAAATTCATTCCTTTTAGATGAAAATTTTTTTTAATCAAAGAAAATTTTTATTTAACATTACACCTGTTTTGTTGTCGTATTTTGTTTGATAATTGATATCCTTTTTGGTAGAAATTAAAATTTTTCTTGTAAAAAGTGCAATTTTTTAGTTGAAAATTACAATTTTTTATTGAAAACGCAAATTTTTGGGTATAAAATTGATCTTTTTTTAGTTGAAAATTTAACTCCCTGTCTGAAAATGTATGTAAGTTTTTTAAATTCGTATTTTTTGGTTAAATTCCACTGGTTTTAATTTAAAATTTTAATTTTGGGATTGAAATATCAACTATTACATAATTTGTTGAAAATTCCACAATTTGGGTGAAAACTGTCCCTTTTTAGTTGAAAATTCATTTTGAAAAAAATTTGTTTCGTTTAATATTCAACTATTTTGTTTCCATTTTTTTCGTTTCAAAAATTATATCTTTTTGCAGATTTTAATTTACTTATTTAATTTTTTTGTGGAAAGTGCATGCATTTTGTTTAAATAACCTCTTGGTTAAAAATTGTACTATTTGTTTGAAAATGTATGCATTGTGTTGAAAATTCGTCTTTTTTGGTAGAAAATAAATCTTTCATAGAAATCTAACTGTTTGGATTAAATTTATATTGCTCAAGTTGAGGATCAAATTATTTCCTTGAAAATTCGTCTTTTTGGTTCAATTTTCCACATTTTGATTTAAAATAAAAATTTCATTTTATTAAAATATCAAGTATTATATTTTTTGTTAAAAATAATCTTCTTAGGTGAAAAATTCAACACTTTCCTTCAAATCTTTTCTTAAAAATCAATTGTTTTCTTGATGTTTCATTATTTCTGTTCAAAATGAAACTAGTTTGATAAAAGGTAGATTTTTTCTAAAACATTAATTTTTTAAGTAAATATTTAATTACCTGCTTGAAAATTCAGCTTTTTTATAGAAAATTTTTCTGTTTTGAAAATTCAACAATTTGATAGAAATGTCGCGTTTTATTTGAAATTCATTCATTTTTTGTAATTTCATATTTTTTCGATTTAATTCAACGGTTAGAAAATTAAAAATTTAAATTAAAAGTTGGTTCAAAATTTAAATATTTTGTTGAAAATTAAAAATATTTGTTATACTCATCCTGTTTAGATGAAAATTTGTTTGAACCAAAAAAATTGTTTTACAACTACTTTTTTTTCGTCTTTTTAGTTTGACAATTCATAGCATTTGTTAAAATTTTATTTTCCTTAATTAAAATTTAACTGTTTGGTTGAAAATTCAACTTTTTTGCAGATAATTTGTCTGTCTAGAAAATTCAACAGAAAATTAGTTTCTTTAATTGCAAACCATTTTTAAAATTAATATTTAACTATTCCGTTCTTGGTTAATAATTGATATTTTTAGTTTTAAAATTCATATTTTTGGTACAAAATTTATATAATTTGTTAAAGAAATTGTCTTATTTAATATAAAATTAATCTCTTTATTAGCTGAGAACTCAACAAAAGAATAAAAAGGTATATTTCTTGTTAAAAATGCGTTTTTTAATAGAAAATTAATACTATTGTTTGAAAATTTATCGTTTTGTTTGAAAATGTAATGGTTTCTTTGAAAATGCAAACATTTTGTAGAAATATCGTATTTTTTCTTGGTTCGAAAATTCAACATTATGAATGAAATTTATTTCCTTGCTTGATTGGAGATTACATTTAATATAAATATAAATAATCTTTTTAGACTGCTGTTTGTCAGCTATTATATTCTAAGCAAAATTTCCAGTTTTTTCACATAATATTTGAAAAGTATTTTAAATAAACTTTAATATTTATTTAAACTATTATTCTTTCCCCCCTTTTTCACACTTTTCTAGAATTAAACATTTAAATAATGGAAAATTGTAAAAAATGATTCTTTCAAGAAATAATTTGTTGATAAGATTTTTCTTTGTTTATCATATAATATTGGAATATCTTCAAATAATGTAACTCTATCAAAATTAGACGATTTCAAAAATTTTGATGTTATTGATGAGCACCGGGAATGTGAAATAGAAAAAAGGCCATTTTTCGTCATATTTGTTTATTTATGAAAAATGGAAAGCATGTCATGAATATCAGCCTCGAAAACTTTCATGAAATTAAAAAAATGGAAATGAGATTAAAATCCAATTTAAAATCCTATTTAACATTCCATAATTAAATTAAAGAGCAAAATTCTTGAAAAGGTGAAGAAATCAACGATTGAATTTGGAAAACCACCATCAAATTTTCCTATTGAAATTTGAAAAAAGATTTTAAACATTTCTAAAAAAGAAAATAAATAAATGTCCTTTTTTAACGAAAATAAAAAAAGAGGAAAAAAAATGAAAATGCAACCAAACAAAGTCCCTTCTCTTTTTTATTTTTATTGTCATCAAATCACAACAACAACAAAATTGGTAAGAAATTTGATACTCATAAAGCACCCTTATCATGGAAAAATAAAAAATATTCAAGGAGGCAGAGACAGCAACAAAATACGATGCTCTCTTCCTGACATCCAAAAATATTTTTGATTTTTATTCCCGGGTGTTAGGAAGAGAGCGTCGTGGTTTTGTAGCTGTTCCTGTCTGCTCGAATATTTATTTATTTTTTCATTTTTTGTTGTCTTGATAAGGGTGTTTTATGAGTGCCGAAACGTTCTTGATTATTTTTTACAAATATTTTTCTATCGTGATAAAAATTGAAAAGTCAAAAGAAATAAGAAAGAGAAGGTAGGGGATTTGGTTGGTTGCCTTCTCATTTTTCATTTTTGTTTTAAAAAAGAATTATTTTCTTTTTTAGGGCATTTTTTTCAGGTGAGAATAGAACAATTTTATGGTGGTATTCCAAATTTACTTTTTCGATTCATGGTTTTATTTTCAGGAATTCTGCTCATAAACTCTCTTAGATATCTTATCAGCTTAAAAAAAATGTTTGTCCCAATAGATCCATATTTGTAGGCTGTACGTTATTTTGAACAAAAAAAGCGACTTTTTCTCCCCTCTGTGCAAGGTTTTAAAAAAATATCTCTACATTGGTATACTGGTTTATGAACAACCTCCTAATTGCATTTGCCTCACATCTATTTTTGTTCCCAAAAATTTTTTTCCTTAAAAAAAGTGTTTTCAAAACTACAAAGTCCTTTAGCCGAACGTAGGTATTTTATTGATCTTTACTCCCCGGCTTCTGGATTCCCGAATGTTTTTCGCGAGACACGCAAAGCAGTGTCCAGTAGGCGTAAGCTCACGCCTACTAATTACGATTCTAGACGTCGTTATGCTCGCCACGAAACGGGCGCGATCTCCTCTTGAATAAGTCCCGGGCTTGCCTTACTTAAGGCGCCTTAAGGCGGTCGAGTTGTAAGAAGAAAAACCCACACGTATAACCAATCGAAGCAAGAGAGGAGTCCAAAGGAGGTGGAGGTGGAGGCTCCTCAAGGCAAGTTCGAGTCGCGTCGCGCGGCAGCCAACCGACCGTCTGCAGCCGCAGGTAATTACGTTCGAGGAGTGACAAAAAGCCGCGTCTTAATGCAAACGCGCGCCCGACCATAACTCGTTAATTACAGGCCGCCTCTGATTGATCTTCGGCCACTCTATATTCAAAAAAGAAAAAAAATGTTAGGACGATACCAAAGTCCCTGTCGATACGAGTCGCCTCGTGCCACGCGCTCCCTCTCGCTCTCAGCTCTCTTTCATGCTCTACCGGTACCGCGAAAAAAAATTAATTGAAAAATACCGCCACACTGCCTCGACTTGACGGACAAGACGATATTGCGAAAAAGAGGTCGCTTCTTCGACTTTCGCGATGAAACTCAGTTTACGGTGCAGATAAGCCATCTGCTCATACGTCTCGGACTATTTATGTCTTACAATTATTACTATAGAGCGACTTTCCAGATGCACTTATAAGAATAAAGTTCTTTCTTGCAGTTACACGCGGATATTTCATTCTAGCCAGTTGGGACAATTTCATTGGTTGGGACACTAGGTTGGGACACTATATAGGTTAGGACACTATAGGTTGGACCACTCTGTAGGTTGGGACACTATAGGTTGGAACACTATAAATTTGTACACTTTATGAGTTGGGACTCTGGAAAGTTAGGGACACTATAATTTGGGACACGGTATAGGTTAGTGCACTGTATAAGCTGGGACACTTAAGTCAGATTAGTATGCTGTATAAGACGATGTATAGGTTGGGACACTGTATAAATTGGGACCAGCCCCATGCATCGCCCCCACTTTTCTGTTATCTTACTATCCGGAGGGGCATTGTCGGTCAAACTAATCCAACAGATGGCGCCACCAACAGTAGGTCTATCTTTTTCATTGAAATGCATTAAGAAATAGCAAAAATAATTAAAAACTTGATGCTGTTTGCAAATAAACAAAAAATATTTATATGAAAAATAGGAGTAACTATTACTAATTATTTAAAAAAAGAAAAAGTCATAAAAATATGTAGTTCAATACGAATAAAATTTAATTTCAAGATACATTTTGAAAGCAGTTCGAACTTCATATTTCTACGATTTATTTTGCTGATATTATTGATTTTATTATTTGTTCTAGTAAAAAAAAATATTTATTTTTAAAATTATCAACGTAGCTAATGAAATAATTATTTAAAACATATATATGATCAGAAGAATTAATAAATGAGAAAATGGATATAATGTTATTCAATATAATGTATATATTTATTTAAATTGAACCGAACATCATATATACATTTATGCAGTTCCATCATTTATTTATTGCTTAATCTTGAAAGTATTTTTCTCGCTGCATACAAATCTTAAAAATTTTATTTAAAAATTTAAATTTGAAGAAGATTTTGAATTAAATTGTTAATTATAATATTGCAAACCTCATTTCTAAAATAAACAGACTATAAGCTATTAAACTCTATAAACAAACGTACTGTACTCATGTCGCACAATTGGAGGAAATGCACTTTTGTCAGTCAAACATGTTCAGAGCCCTCAATTTTTTGCGATTTTGAATTTTTTGTTTTAAATTAAAGATTATTAAATTCTATAGAACTTGACTTTACGAACTTTTGTCTCCTCTATTTTTTTATTAATAATTTTTCCATTCAAAGCATGGAAAAACTAAATTTTTTATATAACAATTTTTTACTCTTTAATAACTGATCAGGAAAACTTTATATTGTCTTAAATAATTGTTTAGAAACTCATAGAATACAAATAATGTGCTTATTAATCCATTCATTTGTTCAGTGGAAGCTTCTAATGTGTCCCCTAAGGGTTTACATTTTTCTTACACCTTCTTTATTCCTTTACACACCCTCCACACAGTTACTTGGTGGTGGAAGGG
>NC_046665.1:92761096-92764136 GCF_010883055.1 Belonocnema kinseyi
CGAATTTTTGGTATTCCTAAGTTTTACCATTATGTATTATAACCCATTCTGAAATTTTACCTTTCTTAAATTTTATCCGTTCCGAAAAATGAACGGGTCCCTTGCAAAGGATCTACTAAAGATATCAACAGAAACTTTTTTTTTATTTAAAGATACATTCGTTCACATTGAATCTGTATTTTTGAACATTTTAAAACGTGAATTCCGCAACCTTGAAACGTCTTTGAACTTGTCGCTACCAAAAACAGCATGGGTGTCATTGAGGTATCACATCGACCAGTTCGGTTATATGAAATGAAAAAAATGAAATATATTTTGATTGAGGCCTGTATTGGCTATGATCGGCCGAAACGAATTTTTTCTACATCAAATTTGTTTAAATAATGCAATATTTAATTAAAAGTTTGAAATTTCACCAAATTGTTTGACATAATGGGGGCTGTAAAAATTTAAAATTTTGAAAATCCTGCTCGGCCGATAAGAGAGGCATGTTTCCTGAACAAATAAAAAAAAGTGAGTCAATTCGATAAATATTTCTAGTAAAAGGCATACCATCCAGGTCGAAAAAGGTTACTTTTAGGAAATCGCGTTTAAAGATTCAAATGTTTTCGACTCTACATTCGATTCGACACTGAGCTAGTCAACGAACTTCGTATGGTAAACAAAGGTACACACACACATTCACACACATTAAAAACATGCCAGAAATAGACTAAATAACACGCCTGCGACAAAATCTGTTCCTGGAAATACGACAGTTCGACCGCGTCGCACCAAGACGCATTAGAAGGCCGGAGACGGGTACTTTGGAGGTCCCAAAAACGCGGGAAAGAATATGTTTTCGACAAAATCCTTTTAGTGTTATATTTTTAGATACATACAGATTCAAAAAATGCAAAAAAAAGGATGTTTTGAATCTTGAAGTGTAGAACCTCCCCTTAATGGTAAATTAATAATTGATTATTAACTTTACAATGAATCTTTCTTATTATTTTCAACTCCATTTTTATGAGAAATTGTAAAGTATATGAATGTACCTTTAGTACCGGGACACCCTTAATAACCTGTATAGTGTCCCAGCCTATAGTGCCCCAACCTATATAGTGTTCCAACTTATAGTGTCCCAACCAGCCCCCTCCCTCAACCGTGTATGTGTATGAAGTAGTAGTTTTCTTACGATCCGGAGGTGAAATGTCGGTCAAACTAATCCAACAGATGGCGCCACAAAAAGAAGATCCGACTTGTTCATTGAATTGCATTAAGAAAAAGCAAAAATAATTTAAAACTTGATGCTGTTTGCAAATGAACAAAAAATATATATGAAAAAATAAGATTAACTATCACTAATTATTTAAAAATTGAAAATGTCATAAAAATATGTAGTTTAATATGAATAAAATTTAATTTTAAAATACATTTTGAAAGCAGTTTGAACTTCATATTTCTATGATTTATTTTCCTGATATTATTGATTTGATTATTTGTTCTAGTGAAAAAATTATTTATTGTTAACATTATTAGCGGATCTAATGAAAAAATTAACAGTATTTAATTCCTCAATGAGAAAATTATTTAAAACATATACATGATTAGAAGAAGTAATAAGAAATATATCACTTATATTTAATATAAATATAATAGTAATTAAAATATGTAAGACTAAAACTTCAGTTGCCAAGTGAAGAATATTTGTATCTTTAAAATCTTCAAAATTTCGAGTTTTTAAGGAAATATTTTTAAAAAGTCAATGACAAGTTTAATAAATGAGAAAATGGATTTAATATTACTTAATATAATGTATATATTTATTTAAGTTGAACCGAACATCATATATACTGTATATTATTGTCGGTAAAAAATTTTTTGTTTTTGCTAAAAATGCTTCACATTATTACATGAATGAAATTTAATAACAAGAATAATTTAAGAGTTTATAATAACCACTGTGATAAACAATTTTTTTTTACACAATATTAGAATTGGAAATTTTTTGAAATTATAATTTCCTTCAATAGCCAGAATGACTTCAGGTATTCCTTAAAATATTAAATATTTAATAATATTAGGTAAAATATAACAATTGAAATTTTTCTAAACAAATTAGATAAACAGATTGGAAATTTTTGCACTTTGGCATGGAAATTTTTCGTTTCCACTGGAAATGTTTTACAAGTTATTGGACGAATGACTGCTAGTCACCGACATATTAGAAAAGTTAACAATAACCACTGTTATTAACAATTATTGTGACAAAATATTTAAACTTAAGGTTTTATCAATTCATTTTCAATTTATTAAGATTGAAAACCCGACTTTTTTCAAGTGAAACTGCCAAAATTAAGAAATTGTTTATGTAAATTGTTTGTAACCATGAAAGTTGTTATATTCTACTAAATGTTATCAAAGATACATTTTTTTAAAAATATCCGGAGCCATTGTCGCAACTAAAGAAAATAAAAATTTTGTTAAAACCTAACCTTTGAATATTTTGTCACAAGAATTATTTATAACAATGGTTATTGTTAACTTCTCAAATATTTTTGTGATTAGCAGTCATTTGTCCAACAGTTTAAAACATTTTCAATGCAGAAAAAAATTTCTTTGCGAAAGGACAAAAATTTGGAACTTCTTTATCTAATTTGTTTACAAACATTTAAATTGTTATATTTCATCAAATATTATTAAATATTGATTGTTTAAGGATTACCTGAAGTCGTTCTGGTTATTGAAGGAAATTATAATTTGAAAAGTCTCAAATTCTAATATTTTGCCACAAAAATTGTTCATCACAGAGGTTATTATAAATTTTTAAAGTATTTTTGTTATTAAATGTCATCCCTACATTAATGTCAAGCATTTTCAGCAAAACATTTTTTTTACCGATAATAAGATTATTGATCAATTTGTTCATAAAATTGGTTTATAACAAATGAATGGTAGAGTGGGACGATGGTCGTGGGGGCTAAAGCGTATGCTTTGGACCCACTCCTTCGGCTTGCGGGTTCGATTCCCGCCTCGCACTCTGGAAGAGTCTCGGTGG
>NC_046665.1:92764236-92779814 GCF_010883055.1 Belonocnema kinseyi
CTTTTTGCTATTCCTAAGTTTTACCATTATGTATTATAACCCATTCTGAAATTTTACCTTTCTTAATTTTTACCGTTCCGAAAAATGAACGGCCCCCCTTTGCAATTCATTTCCGAAAAATAGGCCCGATTTTTCCGCTGAACCCCCCTTAAGAATTAATCAATCAAAAGTTGGCGTTAGGGGCTCACAAAACCTGAGTTTGTTTTTAAAGAAATTTTTGTTTCTAAAAGTACATATATTAATGTTTTAGTATATTTCATGATGATGAATTTTTTTGGCAGCAAATAATCTTTTTGTTTAAAAACTTACATTTTGAATTGACGTTTCAAATTTTTGGTTATAATTCTTGAATTTAATTGAAGAATTCATCTTTCTTTTTTAAAACTTTAACTTTTTGATTGAGAAATATTGAATTTTATTAAAAGTTTGTCTTGTTTTGTAGTAAATTAATCCCTCTGTTTGTCATTTTTGTTGTTTTTTTTAGTAGAAAATTCAACTTTTTGGCACAAATTTCTTGAATTTGGTTAAAAATTCGTATTTTTGGTAGTAAATTAATCGATTTGGTTGAGTATTCTTGAATTTGGTTAAAAATTCGTTTTTTCTGTAAAAAATTAAACTTTTGGTTTAAAAATTCACCTTGTTAGTTACAAACTTAACAACTAGGCTTTAAAGTTGAACTACTTTCTTAAAAATATTAATTTGTTTTTGAGAATTTTTGAATTTACTTGAAAATTAATCTTTTTTGAAATAAATTAATTTATCTGTTTAATATTTCTTCTTTATTAGTTAAAAATTCAACTTTTTGGTTGAGCATTCTTGAATTTGGTTAAGGATTCGTATTTTTTGGGATTAAAATAATCTACTTGTTTAAAAATTCAAATTTTTTTAGTTGCGAATTGAACAACTGAGTTTTTAAGCTGAAATACTTTCTTTAATTAGATTTTTTTCTTAAAAATTTAACTTTGTTGTTGAGAATTCTTAAACTTAATTGAAAATTCGTCTTTTTTGTAGTGGATTAAATTATCCGTTTAATATTTCTTCTTTGTTAGTTGAAAATTCAAATTTTCGGTTTAGCATTTTTTAATTTTGTTAAAGATTCGTATTTTTTGGTAGTAAAATTGTCTTTTTGTTTGAAATGAGTCTTTTTTGGTAGTGAATTAATCTTTTTTGTTTAAAATTCTTGAATTTAGTTTTAAAAAATCGTTTTTTCTGTATACAATTAATCTTTTTGTTCAAAAATTCAACTTCTTGGTTGAGAATTCTTGCATTTTGTTGAAAATTTGTTTCTTATCTGTAAAAAATTCATTTTCTTAGTTGAAAATTTAAAAGCAAGGTTTTAAAGTTGAACTTTGAAGTTGAAATTTCAACTTTTTTTTGAGAATTCTTGAATTTGATTGAAACTTTCTCTTTTTCTGTAGTAAATTAATCTTTTTGGTTAAGAATTCCTAAATTTTTCTAAAAATTCGTTTCCTTTCTTTTGGTAAAAAGTGATTCTTTTAGATTAAAAACTCATCTTTTTGTTTCGAAATTTAACAACCAGGTTTCAAAATTGAGTTATTTTCTTAATAAATTACAACATTTTTCTCTTTTTTAAAAATTCAACTTTTGGGTCTAGAATTCTTGAGTTTGATTAAAAAGTGGTCTTTTTTGGTACAAAATTAATCTCTCTGGTATAAAATTAATCCTTTTTAGTTGAAAATTGAACTTTTTGGTTGAGAATACTCTGATGTGGTTCAAAAAACGTTTTTGGGTAAAAAATTAATTTGTTATTCAAGATGGTAGAAAATTGAAGAACTTAAAACTTTTATTATTTTCCGTCTTAAAAATTCAACTTTTTGTTTGAGAATTCTAGAATTTTATTAAAAATTCGTCTTTTTTCTTACTAAATTAATGTATGTTATGAATTCTTCTATATTCTCTAAATTCTTCTTAATTCTTTGAATTCTTTTGAATTCTTTTAATTGTACTGAATTCTTCTGAATCCTTTAAACTCTCTGAATTCTGCTGAATTTTCTGAATTGTTTTAAAATTTTCTAAACTTTTTGAACTGTATTGAATTAACTGAATTCTCACGTTATCAAAGAAGTTAATTTGAATTATTTAGGAAATCCTTCGAGTTAGTTTGAACTCCTTTATATCTTTTAAATATTTTTAGGAACTGACAGAGTTAAAAATAATTCCCAGTGTTCAAAACATTTCACAGAATTCAAAAGAATTTAGGGAATTAAAAAAAGAACGGGAAATTTAGAGAAGTCGGAGAATTCAGATGGATTCAGATAAATCAGAAGAATTAAGAGAATTCGGAAAAATTCAGCGGATTTAGAAGAATTCTCTGAGAGTAAAGTTATTCACTGTATTCAAAAGAATTGAAGATCATTAAAAGAAAATAAAGAAAATACAAAATATTTCATAGAATTTTAAAGTTATTAGAGAATTCAGAATAATTCAGAAGAGTTCAGAGAATGAAAAATGATTTGCAAACAATTCCGAACAACTACAGTTACAAATTATGAAGACAAAAGAATTAAAATAATTCAAAATGTTTAAGAGAATTCAAAGTTATTAGAGAATTCCAAACAATTCAGGAGAGTTAAGAGAATATAACAGATTTGGAGGAATAGAGAAAAATTCATGATTTATTTTGTTTTAAGGGATATAAAAAAACTTCAAATTTTCTGTAGGATTAGTTTGAATTCTACAGAATTTGAAATATGCAAAGAAAGTTAGAGTAATTCAGTGTGTATTATAATGATTTTAAGATAATTTAAAAAAAAATTATTAAATGGAGTAATATCTCAAACATTTTGTACTGTTTAAAGAATTCAAATTTTTAAAAACAATTTAGAGAATCCGGAAGAATTCAAAGATTTGAGAAGAATTTAGAGAATTTTGAAAATTTAGATAATCAAGGAGAATGTAGAGAATTCAGAAGAATATACAAAGTTTAAAAGAATATAAAGACTTCAAAAAAATTACTAAAAATCAAAAGAATGTAGAAAACTTAAAAGAGATTCGAGAATTTAAAATAATTCAGACAATTAAGAATAATATAAAAAATTCAGAAAAATTCAGAGAATTGCGTAAAATTCAGAAAATGCAAGACTGGGACAAAATCCAAATTATGCATATTGTATTATAAAGATTTCAAAAGAATAAAAAAAACTTTAAAATAATTGAAAGGAGAAAAATTCTAAGAATTTATTTGGATTCTAAGAAATCTGTTGAATTCTAGATAACTCATAATGCTTGAAGGAAGCTTCTTTGTAAACACACGGTCTTCAGTCATTCTTTATGAGAAATTCAAAAATATAAAAATGTACCTTGAATGCCTGAACACATTGTATAATGTAGTATTCTTCATATACGAGCCTATACAGTACCCTAAACCTATTAAGTGTCCTAACCTAAACATTTTCCAACCTAACCAGTGTCCCATCCTAAACCGTGCCTTAACCTAAACAGTGCCCCAACTTAAACAGTGTCCCAAGTTATAGAGTCGACCTGAACAGTGTCGCAACCCAAGCAGTGTCGCAGCCTAAAAAGTGCCCCAACTTAAACAGCATCCGAACTTTAACAGTGTCAAGCCCTATAGTGTGTCCCAACCTAAATAGTGCCGACTGAAACAGTGCCCCAGCAAAAACAATGCTCAACCAGAATAGTGTCGCAACAACCTTAACAGTGTCGCAACATAAACAGTGTCCGAACTTGAAAAGTGCCCCAACTTAAACAGTATCCGAACTTTAACAGTGTCAAAACCTATAGAGTGTTCCAACCTAAACAGTGCCATAACTTAAACAGTGTTCGAACCTATAGCGTCTTAACCTAAAAAGTATCGCAACCTAAGCAGTGTCCTAACATAAAAAGTGTCCCAACCTATACAGTGTCGGAACATTAACAATGTTCCAACCTAAAAAGTTCCCCGAATTAAAAAGTTTTTCAACTTTAACAGTGTCAAAACCTATAGAGTATCCCAACCTAAATAGTACCATAACTTAAATAGTGTCCCAAGCTATAGAGAGTCTTGACATGAACAGTGTCGCAAATTAAACAGTGCACAAACCTAAACATTGCCCTAACTTAAATAGCATCCTAACTTAAACAGTGTCCTAACTTCAACAGTATACCAACCTGAACCGTGTCGAAACCTATAGTGTCTTTAGCTAAACAGTGTCCCAAACTTGAACGTGCCCTAACCTAAACAGTGCCCCAACTTAAACCGTGTCCCAATCGAAACAGCGTCCCAACATAAACAGTGAAATAAATTAATCAGTGTCCCGACCTATAGAGTGTCTGAACCTGAACAGTGTCGCAACCCAAGCAGTGTCGCAGCCTAAAAAGTGCCCCAACTTAAACAGTATCCGAACTTTAACAGTGTCAAACCCTATAGTATGTCCCAACCTAAATAGTGCCGACTTAAACAGTGCCCCAGCATAAACAATGCTCCACCCAATAGAGTGTCTCAACCAGAACAGTGTCGCAAGAACCTTAACAGTGTCGCAACATACACAGTGTCCGAACCTGAAAAGTGCCCCAACTTAAACAATATCCCAACCTAAACAGTGTCAAAACCTATAGTGTCCCAACCTTAACAGTTTCCCAAACATGACCGTGCCCTAACCTAAACAGTTTCCCAACCTAAACAGTGCCCCAACCTGTAGAGTGTCTCAATTTCAGCTTGTTACTGCAACAAATAACTTTTTTCCTAATAAGAAATCCCAAAATCGACGTGAAATTTGAATTTATAATCATGGTAGATGCTATCACACAAGAACGCAGATATCCATCATATGTAGGGAATAATTCAATTTATGATAAAAGTGAAAATATCGGGAAATGGTGCTTTGTGTATCAAGACGCCAAACGTAAATACATGCAAATTAGATATTTTACTACGATAGCGAGGAGAGATCCTCCGGCAAAGGATCCTCTTTTCTCTCCCCCTGAGAGACTTGCCTATCAGTCCATGTGTCACAGAATAGATGCTCATGTGAACATTATACACCATATATCTACGTGACGATATTGCAAAGTGGATAACCGAATGTATAAGCGGATATTGGTTATACATATTTATAGGGCCCGTGATACCCCTTGCAACATCCTTATAACCACCCCTTCCCTTCACACTTCAAAACCTTCACCTGTAACCACAAAGGCTGTTTTTATAATCTCAATTGATTATACACGATAGGGTATGTAAGATACTGATGAATTATTCATTTTTAAGTGTCAGAGGAAATTAAAATTAACTAAACTATATAAATATTAAATTATCAATTAATATGCCACCCACATATATGGGTAATTCTCCACAGACAGAGCAGTTTGGTTTCCATGAATTATATATTCTAACAGCTGTATATTATTGTAAAACTTGGTAAAGACCTTCATTTTAGTATTTCATGACAAGTTCCATAAATTATTAATATTTTGATTTTAATCCAATATGCACTACATATTCAGGCAAATATGAGTGTCTTTGAAAATATTTTTGAGGTTATGTCTATACATAAAAGGCCGTCTTTTGTGAGTGTAAGTATTAGGAACTTTCTTCGCAAATAAAAAACAAACAGCCAACAAAACCTCGTGTATTTTTTTTAGCATTTATCGGCGTAACTCGCAATAACTTTTATCATTCGCAACAGCTGCTTCTGAATAAAAGATTAAAATTTGGTTCAGAGAGGCAGAAAGTGATTTGCCAAAGGAATTTTTAATGCATTTTTCTTCAAAATTTTGGGAACAATTTTTGTGTTGTTTTTCATCGACGTAACGTCCATCAACGTGCCTGGTGTTAAGATGTCTGCACGCTGAAGGCCAAACAATTATACCAATTGCATGAGACGAAACATAATTTTATTTTATGACGTGAGCAAAATTGATTTTTCACCATAACGTTTTGTCCCGTGCAATTGGTATCATTCCCAGTGGGCACAAAATTTGGCAACATCTGTACAACATCATTACGACTTCTTTACGACAACTTTACGACATCCTATGCTCATGTCGTTAAGGTGTCTTTACGATTTCGTAAATAAGTCGTATGATCTGACGATGTCCTTGCAATGTCGCAAAGACACCGAAATGGCATGGACATAGGATGTCGTAAAGTTGTCGTGAAGATGTCGTAACGATGGCGTAAAGACGTCGCCAAATTTTTTGCCCACTGGATTGTTAGGTCATCGGCGTTCAGACATCTTGGAGTTTGAATTTCGTCCAACCAAACCTGAAATACCTAATTACGACTTTTTACGATCCTGAATTTCCTTCGACAGATTAAGGTTAGGTTTACACCGGTGTGTCATGTGGCAATTGTGCTTATTTTATTGAGTAAATTGAAAGTATAAAATTATTGAATTTTTCTTCCCAATGATGTTTATTTACCAATTTTAACATTTTTTACTGTGTTTCTGGTTTTAATAGAAAAATAGAGAAATGGCCAAAAGCAAAAGTAAAAAATCGAATCGACAAGAGTGAGATGGTAGAAAATTAATGAAAATCTCATTAAAAAGACTAAAGCTCAAATAAAGCGAAATCTAGCGTAAAATATTTGAGTACCTAGTACGAGAAAATATAACCTTTAAAAACATACATAATTTATTAGTTTATTGGTAAGTTAACAAATATTTGTTGATTTATTTCACTTCTGAAAGTTTATAAAAATCTGTGAACTTAGTGAATTTTTAAGTATTTGTTCAAGAGAAGTGAGATATTTTGTAGGGTTTCTGAGATTTGAAGAGATTTAAACTTACTTTTTTGGAATTCACGCAGAATTCTTATTACCCAGTGGACACAAAATTTGGCGGCGTCTTTACGACATCGTTATGACATCTGAATGACACCCTATGTCCATGTCGTTTGGATATCGTAAAGACACCTAAACGACATGGACAAAGGATGTCGTAAAGTTGTCCTGAAGATGTCGTAACGATGTCGTAAAGACGTCGCCAAACTTTGTGCTCACTGGGTATTGTACCCTGCATTCATTAAATTCTTGGGAATTCTTTTGAATTTTTAAAGTTCACTTTTTTCTAAATTTAGGCAGTTCTACTTAAATTAATAAATCTTTAAATTTTTTAAAAGTTTTTATTTAATTGATCCTGCGAGGATCAATTGAGAAAAATGATGACAGGATTTGAAATATTTGAAAGTATTTCTTTTAAATTCTTTGGCATTTTTAAGATCTTTAAAGAATTTCAAAAGCTTGAAAAGTATTTTTAACATTTTTTCTTATTTTGAAAAAGCACAAAGAAATTTTTATTGCATTTTCGTAAATAAATTGGATTCCGAAGGATTTGAAATATTTAAGGGTATTGTAAAAGTGTCGTAGGTACTTTCAAGAGCTTTAAAAAGTTTCAAGGGATTTCAAAGATATTTAAAAAATTGAAATGTTTTATGAAATTGTAAAATATTTCTATAAAATTAAAAAATTATTTTAACAGGTTATAGGAATTTCAACGACTTTGAATTATTTTAGAGTATTTCAAGAGATTCAAATGTATTTTCAAGCGACTTAAACTATAATAAAAACTGTTTCATAATTTTTTTTAAATAGTTACAAATTTTTGTTAAGGTGAATTGACCATTACTGGGATAGTTAGGAAAAGCTAACCCACATACATACAATTTTAAAAGGGGCAGTTGGAATTTTTAATTTTTCAATTTTTTTAAATAGTTGATTAATATAAATGGATATTTCTTAAGCTAGTCAGATTACCTATTAGTGGAACACAAATTTTGGGGCAATTCCTTAAGTGGGACACCAAATAAGCCAATACTGGGAAAAGGAAAATCTAATGGTGTTTATCAAAATAAAATGGCACAATTAACTTATAATTTATTACAGAATTCATTAATAATCAAGAATGGATTGTAATTACCGTTTAATTATTTAGTCTAAAAAAGTTGTCCAAAGTATTTGATTGAAACCTCGAATTCTAACCTCAAATTTTGCCAACTGCTTAGGTAAGTAATTTAATAATAACTCATCAATTACATTTTTAAATAAAATTAGCCTGTATGCATTAAAATTTAATATTATAGATTAATATTATCGATTTACTTGCAAATTGAACTGTTTGGTAGTAAATTTATTATTAGAATTCATCCTAATTCAAGTTAATATATTAATTGAAAAAAGTATTAGAACAATTTAAATTATTTTTTGGTTACAAATTTTATTATTTATTTAAAAATTTTATTGAGTGAGAAATCAGTTTAGATTAATATTTCAACTATTTTGTTGAAAATTCGTCTTTTTGGTTCGAAAATGTATCATTTTAATCATAAATTATATTTTTTTTTTAGAAAAATGCAACTGTTCTGATGGAAATGATATTATTATGGTAGAATATTCAACAATTTAGTTGAAATATTTCACTTTTCTTAATAAAAATTCCTATTTGGTTAAAAAATCATGTCATGTTTAATTTATAATTAAAGCATTTTTTGTATAAAATATCAACTATTATATTTTCGATAAGAATTAATCTTGTTTGGTAGAAAATTAGTCTTTGTCATTTAAGAATTTAAAAATTTGTTAGGAAATTTAAGTATTATCTTAACCCAAGAACTTAAATTCTGATCAAAAAATATAATAGTTGGTATTTCAACCAAAAAAGATTTTAATCGCATATTAAGAGCAGTGGAATTAATTTAAAAAAGAACTAATTTTCAATCAATCTGCTTAAGCTTTAACCTAAATAGATTAATTTTTAACCACCGTGACATTTTTGCTCAAGAAAGATGAAATTTATAATTGAAAATATACGTTTTCAAACAAAAAATATGAATTTTCAAGAAACTACTTCAAATTTTAATTAAAAAGCATAATTCAGTCAAGAAGCAAAAAAATGCAATCAAACTGTTGAATTTTCAAGTCAAACAAATTTTTTAGAATAAATAATCAATTGAACGGCAAGGTTGTGTCTTATAAAAAATATTTTTAGTACATCACTAACATAATACTGCGAAATTTAATTAAGGCAACTTCACCAAAAATGTGTCCAAATGCGGGACACTAAAATATTCATAATTTATTGAATAATATCGCTAATGAAGTCATGAATTTTATTCTAAACGTATTAAAAATGTGCAAAAACATTAATTTTTCTTTTAGTGTAGGAACTTTCAATAATACAATGCTGTAAAAGTTAAGCGGAAAGTTTTGAAATACAAAAAAAACGCGAATTTTTTAGGAGTTCATTCAAACATTTTGAGGAATATTTATGATTATTTTATATTAAATGTATAACTTGGCAGGACAAAAATAAATAGTAGTAACAAATTTAAAAGAACTTCAAAAATAATAGACCACTTTTAATTTTATAATTTATGTTGGGAATATAAAAGATACTCCGCGATATTTATTATTGTCCCAGTATTGGACGTGCTCTCTACGTTGTCCCAATAATGGTCGGTTTACCTTATTCATTAAAGAAAAAGTAAAAATTTATTTTTTTATATTTTTAGTATATATTTTCTATTATACTATTAATTACTTGTGAAAATTTATTTTCTTTCTTTTTCTTTATTTAAGAATAATTCTAGTGACAAGAAAGATGGGAAATGGGTGCGTCGCACAGTGGGAAAAAAGCACCTTTTTTGGACAAAAATCGACCGACAGTGCAATTCTCAACGAATTTTGTAAATTTTTTATTGAACAACAAAGTTACAACTTTTTGTTGCTAAACTTTTCCGTGATACCATTTTTTCTAAGACTTTCAAGTTCACTAAAAAAGGTCAAAAATCAATTAAATAAGTAACTAAACATAATTTCCAGTGGGTTAGAGTAAATATAAAAATTGTTAATAATGTTATAAACAAATTAATTTACAAAAGTCATTTTTTCCTGATTTGCAATGATTAGCTAATTTTAACCCATAGCTTGTGTATAAAGTATCACAGATAATAATGTGCGCTTACAATAAGTTAGGAATAGATGATAATTGCCAATTATTTAAACAATTTTTATAAACACATGCACATTTTGACCATTTTTTCATGAATAACTCTGATTTTTTCGCGGAATCAATGCAAAATGTCTTGCAAAAGACTCTTTGCTGCCATATTTTTAATAGTGACAGAAACTGGTGATTATTTTTTAAAAATTTATGAACAAATGCACATTTTTACCATTTTTTTTAATAGGCTAGATTTTTTTGCAGAATGAACTGAAACTGTCTCAACAAAGACTGCTTGCAAATAAATCTTTCTTGAAATAAAATAAAACAAATGAAGCAAACGAAATCAGGAACGACTGCAATTGTTTATAAAAATTGTTTAAATAATTATCAGTTTTTGTCACTATTAAAAATATAATAGCAAAGAGTCTTTTGCAAGACATTTCCAATTGATTCCACAAAAAAAATCAAGCCTATACATGAAAAAATGGTCAAAATGTGCATTTGTTTATGAACATTGTTTAAATAATCAACACTTTTCGATCACTATAAAAAATGTTACAGCAAGGTGTCTTTGGTAAGATATTTCAATTTGATTCCGCAAAAAAAAATCAATCATATTCATGAAAAAATGGTCCAAATGTGCATTTGTTTATAAAAATTGTTTAAATAATTGGAACTTATTATCTATTTTTAACTTATTGTGAGCGCACATGATTATCTGTGATATTTTATACAAAAGCTATGGTTAAAATTAGCTAATCATTGCGAATCACGAAAAAATGACTTTTGTGAATTAATTTGTTTATAACATTATTAACAATTTTTGTCGTTACTCTAAGCCACCTGAAATTATTTTTAGTCCCTTATTTAATTGATTTATGACCTTTTTTTAATAAATTTTTAAGTCTTAAAAAAAGGATATCACGGGAAAGTTTAGCAACAAAAAGTTGTAACTTTGTTGTTAAATAAATTTTGCGTTAAGTCGAATTAGGATATCCGCAGTTACCTGTTACAACTGGAAGCCTAACGGTCATTTGTAAAAAAAACATCAAAATCTGTTAAGAATTGCACTGTCGGTCGATTTTTGTCCAAAAAAGGTGCTTTTTTCCAACTGTGCGTCGCCCAAAGGCGCCACAAGCCTTTCAAATAAATCTGCAGTTCATTACTTTCATAAGTTCTTATTTTAATGTTAATTAACCTAATGTTCAGTCAATTAAATTTTTTTTTTTTTTAATTTACTTTTTTCCAAAGTTTATTCTGCGTGGAGAATAGCCCAATATAACAACCCCCTTGGAAGGAAAATGGTAATACCTATTGTAAAAAAATTACTTCCAATAAGAATTTAAAATCTTGTAATATTATAATCGTATAATAATAATGCGCCTAGGAGGAGAAGAGGGACTTTTTCGACCTACAATACAGAATGTATTTTAACATGGATGTGATATAATGGAACATTTTAATGCACCAGTGACTTGGTTTTCAGAAGAAGCACCATAATCAAATAAAAAAATATTTCGACAAGCTCGCGTTTTTCAGAATAGAGTAAGTAAAAGAGAATGACAACTGAAGGACAAAAACGCAACGAACTTCTGAAGCGAGTTCAAGATTAAAAAAAAATATTTTGCCTGTTACGACAGCAAAATGTAAAAACAGGTTCTGGTTTTAGGTGGGTTTTTTCCCCTTCTTTGTGCCAGCTTAACCCGCAGTGCCGACTTAGGACAACTCTCTCTTTCTAGCATGGTGAATTTGGTAGAATATATTCTCCTAAATGTTTGCAATGGTTTGAAAGTTTTTCTCTCGCATCGAGAATCGTTCGCTGATTCGTCGACTCGCGTGGCCAATTTGCAAGGTGCAGTGCGTCACATTAGTCAAGGTACCTATCACAGCGCAGCCATCGCGTAACGGTAATGCGCGCCTTGCGATTCGCCCGACTCTCTATGTGGCGATGACGTTAATGATCTGTTTAATTACAGCGCGACACGAAAACAGGACGAGAGTCAACAGCGAATGAAAACCTTTTCTCAGGGACAAATCTTGCCACCACTTCCGAAACCTATTTATCTCTCCGACTCGCCAGAAAATCCCTGACAAAGAAAATAATTTTCAAACCTAATTGACTTTTTTTATCGCTCCTTATTTATTATCCTTGACTATTTCAATTACAATCGGTGAACTCGAATCTTTCAATCTTTGCTAGCTGGAAAATATAAAAGTGTGTTATTGTTCTTCCTTCAAAAGGAAGATGTATGTCAAACTGTCTTAATCTTTATTACAGGATGCTTTAAATAATAACCATAAGATTTTGCAGTGAACAATCTTAATTTCATGCAACATTTATTACTCCACTGGCATCAGAACTATCACGAGAATCACGGATATATCGCGAGATCTGGCTGCATTTCCGGACCATCGTGCCGAGAGAAAGCAAGTTGGAATTGATTTTCTCGCTTCGCAGCTCAGAGGATCGTACTTGTAAGAACACATAATGGAACCGCGTAACTCGTTGTACTCCATATTCTGATAAATGTTTCCATTTTGAAAAGGAAGACGTAATTCGGGATAAATCAGTACTATTAGATTCCTGGAGAAAAATGGATGGTCAAAGTTAGAGGGTCAACATTTAGAGAGCCAGACAGTCCTTCTAAATGGTCGACTGCCCTTTAAAAAATTTTTCGACGAAGTTCAAAATACTCTCGTTTCATTGCCGGTCTCACTTCTATAAGAAGATCTGACTCACTATTAGGGATAACTAAGGTATCCCTTTCGGGATAGTCAATACGAAATTTTTTTTCTCTCTCATTTAGATCATCCACGAAGGAGCAGATTAAGCCATAACTTATGGTAAAGGGCGTGCAGCTGTTGAGGGTCTAATTAAACGATCTTATTTTGTAAGTACTTACACGGAGAAAAATAGATAGTCAAACTTTGAGTGAAAAAATTTAAATGGTCAGTTTGAAATTCTAGAAATTATCATGTACAATCCTTAATTTTTTCTCCACAGTCAAAGAGATTCTCATTTTATGTTCAACTTGACAATCTGCAGAGAATCAGCGTTAATGCCAAAGATGATCAAATCGGCACTCCAGTATGGTCAAGTTGAATACCCTGTCTTCACTCATTTTGACTGAACAAGTTTGTCAAACTTACTATCAGGAATGATCGAATCGAAACTCTGGGACGGTTAAGTAAAATATTTTGTTTTCAGTTACTTCTACATTCAAAATCGGCTAAATTCACTATCAAGAATAATCAACTCGACACTTACATTGTCAAATAATGCGCAAACTTATCAATCGAGTAGCGGACGCGACCGAGGAGGTTATTTTGGTTATCTGTATTTTAAGTTGGGTTTTGCGAATCTGTGATTTCCTGTGATTCGTTATGATGGGAATGGTAAGTATCTATTTTACCTAAGAGAGATAATCATAAAATGTTTAAATAAAATAATAAATATTAAACAATAAATCATTAATTATAAATAATAAATAACACACAATAAATAATAATAAATATTAACTAAAATAACATGTTTAAATTTTTATTACTGTGATTATTTTATTAATCACTTACAATTATTTTTAAAATCCATCTATAATATGATTTATTGTCCTTTAAGGTTCTTTCGCAGGATATGGCATCAAAATTTTTTGGTTGAATTTAACTGCTTGTAACTTAACATTAATAAATTTTTTTATTTTAAATACATACCATTACATTATTAGTAGGAAACTCACATTTTTTGGTAAAAAAGTAACTTTTTTAACTAAAAATTTAATGATTATAATGCAAATTTTTGGTTAAAAATTAACTGTTTAGTGAAAAATTAATGCCTTTAAAGTTCAATCATTTGGATAAACATCTTTTTTTACGGACTGAAAAATCTGTATTTGTTGAAAATTCATCTTTCTTGTAGAAGAATTTATCAATTCGTGTGAAAATTCATCGCTTTGGTTAAAAATTCAACTTTCTTGTAGATAATTCATAGTTTTGGCTTTGAAATTAAATAACTTTGTTAGAAATGCATACATTTTGTTCAAAATTGGTATTTTTGGGTAGAATATTAATCTTCTTGTGCAAAAATTCATGTTTTTTTTAATTTGGTTGAAAAGTCAACTATCTGGTAGAAAATTAAACTTTTTTGTGAATTCGTCTGTTTTGGTCAAAAATTCATCTTTTTGTTTGAAAATTTGATAACTTTGTTATTAATTCGTTTTTATTGGTAAAATTTGTATTTTTTGTGATAAAATTAATTTTCTTGACCGAAAATTCAACTATTCGGTTGAAAATTATTATATTTTGTTAAAAAGTTGCATTTTTGGTAGAAAACTATCGTTCTTCATTGATAGTCCTACTTTTCAATTATGAATCTTGATAAAATTTTTTTTTTTTTCTTAAAGCTTCATCCTTTGGAGAATTTTCAACGAAAAGAAAAAATTGAAAATTTACATTTTGAGTCAAAAACCTAATTTAAAACCAAAAAAACTTTTTCGCTGAATAGTTAAATTTTCAACTGAAGATATAAGCCTTTAATATAAAATTTAAATTTTAAAAAAGTGTAGTTTAACTTTTACCCAAGTAGTTGAATTTTTAATTAGGAAAGATTAATTTGCAACAAAAGAGTTAAACTTTCAACCGAAGAGATGAATTGTCAAATAAAAATGTAAATATTTAAAAAAATGATTTCTTAGCAAAGTGATTTAACCAAATTTTATGAACAAAATGGTTGAATAATCAAGCAAAGAATTATAATTTTTTACCAAAAAGTTGCACTTTCATAAAAAAATGAAATTTCTACTAAGACAGATGAATTTTTAAATAAAAAGATAAATTTTTAAAAAAAATAGCTGAATTTTTATTCAAAGAAGATTCCAGTTGACTTTTCAAGGTCAAAATATGAATTTTAAAACAAAAAATCAGTTTCTACATAAAAATTGAATTTTCAATTCTAAAAGATGAATTTTTTCAACCAAAAATATGTATTTTTAACAAAATATTTAAATTCTCTAACAAATAGCTGAATTTGCATCAATAAAACAAGATTTTTGTACTAAAACAGATGAATTTTGTATAAAAGACGAAAAGATTTCCTCTAAAAAGTTAAACTTTCTTCCAGGAAAGATTTCAGTTCATTTTATAAAATGAAAATCTAAATTTTATACAAAAAGTAAATATTCTATAAAATAGTTAAATTTTCATCTAATCACGTGCAGTTTTATCCATGGAAAATACAATTTCTCCTAAAGTAAATGGATTTTTAATTCAAAATTTTTTGAATTTGAAGTTTCATCCAAAACAGATTTCAGTTATTTTTTCAACACGAGAATATTAAATTAAAACAAAAAGTACATTTTCTGCAGAATATTTAAATTTTCAACAGTACAAAAGAATTTTTAACCAAAAAGTATCACTTTTCAACAACATTGTTAAATTTTCAACCGATCAGTTGCATTTTTGTCCAAGAAAGATGAAATTTCTTATAAAACAGATGAAATTTTTTTCAAGCTTTTAAAAAATAGTAAAATTTTCATCCCAAGAAGATTCCAGTTCATTGTACAATACGAGGGTGGATTTATAAGTTTCCGGCCTGACCAAGAAAAACAACGTTTTTAAGAATTTTTTTTTCATTTCTCAACATAATCTCCTCCAAGGCTGATACATTTCTCATAGCGGTGT